>NC_090329.1:38540565-38851589 GCF_035084215.1 Heptranchias perlo | reverse complement strand
TCCCACTCCAGAAGCTTGAGCACAAAAATATAGGCTGACACTCCAGTGCAGTACTGAGGGAGAGTTGCACTGTCGGAGATGCCATCTTTCAGATGAGAAGTTAAACTGGGGCGCTGTCTGCCCTCTCAGGTGGACGTAAAAGATCCCATGGCACTATTTCGTAGAAGAGTAGGGAATATTGCAAAATGGAAAGTTTTTTCTTTAAAACAGCAATTTCTGGGATTCATTTTTAGCGTTTTTCTAACACAGTAGAATTAATGGACAGCCATCAAGTTATGTGGAATAGAAACATTTTATTTCACAAACATAAAATTTTATAACTTATTTTTTTATTTATTGGATCATGGGATGTGGGCATCGCAGGCAAGGCCAGCATTTATTGCCCATCCCTAATTGCCCTTGAGAAGGTGGTGGTGAGCCGCCTTCTTGAACCGCTGCAGTCCGTGTGGTGAAGGTTCTCCCACAGTGCTGTTAGGAAGGGAGTTCCAGGATTTTGACCCGACGACGATGAAGGAACGGCAATATATTTCCAAGTCGGGTCTTGGAGGGGAATGTGTAGGTGCTGTTGTCCCCATGTGCCTGCTGCCCTTGTCCTTCTAGGTGGCAGAGTTGCTGCAGCCACGGTGCGCCAGTGGTGAAGGGAGTGAATGTTTAGGGTGGTGGATGGGGTACCAATCAAGCGGACTGCTTTGTCCTGGAAGGTGTAGAGCTTCTTGAGTGTTTTTGGAGCTACACTCATCCAGGCAAGTGACTTGAGCCTTGTAGATGGTGGAAAGACTTTGGGGAGTCAGGAGGTGAGTCACTCGCCGCAGAATATCTCTGACATGCTCTTGTAGCCACAGTATTTATATGGCTGGTCCAGTTAAGTTTCTGGTCAATGGTGACCCCCCAGGACGTTGATGGTGGGGGATTCGGCGATGGTAATGCCATTGAATGTCAAGGGGAGGTGGTTCGACACTCTCTTGTTGAAGATGGTCATTACCTGGCACTTGTCTGGCGCGAATGTTACTTGCCACTTATCAGCCCAAGCCTGGATGTTGTCCAGGTCTTGCTGCATGTGTGCACGGACTGCTTCATTATCTGAGGGGTTGAAAATGGAACTGAACGCTGTGTAATCATCAGCGAACATCCCCATTTCTGACCTTATGATGGAGGGAAGGTCATTGATGAAGCAGCTGAAGATGGTTAGGCCACAGACTCTGCCCTGAGGATCTCCTGCAGCAATGACCTGGGGCTGAGATGATTGGCCTCCAACAACCACTACCATCTTCCTTTGTGCTAGGTATGACTCCAGCCACTGGAGAGTTTTCCCCCTGATTCCCATTTACTTCAATTTTACTCAGGTTCCTTGGTGCCACACTCGGTCAAATGCTGCCTTGATGTCAAGGGCAGTCTCAACTCACCTCTGGAATTCAGCTCTTTCGTCCATGTTCGGACCAAGGCTGTGATGAGGTCTGGAGCAGAGTGGTCCTGGCGGAACCCAAACTGAGCATCGGTAAGCAAGTTACTGGTGAGTAAGTGCCGCTTGATAGGACTATCGACGACACCTTCCATCACTTTGCTGATTGAGAATAGACTGATGGGGCGGTAATTGGCTTCACTACGTTAGAATGTTTAAAAAATTATTTGAAAATAATGGGCTCTATTTTAGCACCCGCGATCGGCTGCGTTCCTGGCGGGGGGCTACGGAAATCGGGGATTCCCAGGGCGGGTCCAGAGCCCGGCTCCAACCCGCCCCATTTCCGGGTTCCCCACTGACGCGCTGACATGCACGCGCAGCCCCCGCATGTGGGACTTCCGCCGGCAATTAAAGCTGGCAGGGTGCCACTTAAGGTATTTATTTTGGTATTTCAGGTCGTTTACAGACCTGATTAACGTGATATTTTAGGAGGGTTGGGATTTTACAAACAACTGGGACTATTTCCCGTACTGGGAAACACTCCCTGTTCAAATGGACGTGTTGCAGCCATCAGCCTGTGGCAGCTGCAACGGTCCATTTGACAGGTGGGCGGGGGGGAGGGGGAGGGGGGAAAGACCCTCACTCATTGCAGGAGGCCACTCAGTCATTTTGGACAAAGTTTGGCCTCCACCATCCTCCTCCTAACAACAAAATTCACCAACTTGCACACTTACCCCGATGTCCAGACACATGTACCTACCTTGCGAACCCCCTCAGATGTACATCTTCCGGATGGGGGCCGCCGTAGCTGCAGTCATGACCTCCTCGGAGGGCGAACAGCATCACCAACCTCGCAGGCCACGCTGTCTACCTCTGACACGTGGAGCTCCACAACACAGTGCTGTGACACATCCACCTGCACAGCAGGAGGGAGGGCTACCGCAGAGAGAGATGCGTCGCAGAGGGCACTACCCTCGCCACAGGGTCCACAGACCGAGGCTCAGCTTCCTGGACCTCTCTGAGCAGCAGTGCACACGGAGGCTCAGAGTCACTCGACATGTAGTCGTGGACATCTGCAGCCTCCTTCATGCCGAGCTGCTCCTGGCTGGCCTGAGCACCATCATCTTATTGTCACTGTCAAAGTCACCACTGCCCTCAACAACTTCTCCTCCGCATCCTTCCAGGGTCCCACCGGGGACATCGCCGACGTCTCTCAGTCGTCTGCACAAAAGAGTCCTGCAAATACACCTACACCCACTCTGCAGTGACACAATGGGTGGCATCAGGTGTGGGTCTTCATTGTGATCCTCAGGAAAGGGCATTATTGCACAAACCAGACAAGATTCGCAAAGACGTGACAGTAGTGGTGCCAATATAATATGTAATGTGAGTTGCTCAGAAATTAAATATAAGTAAAAACCATGACAAACCCTCAAACACCCTTGTGCATCCCCTTCCTGCTCATGACACGTTTGCCCTACGCTGCCTACTGCACATGTGATGCACGCCCTGTGGCTGCAGCACAGGCAGTGGCAGGTTGAGTGAGGCTGACTGTGAAAGAGATGCATGAGAGGGTGAGTATGAGATAGAGCCATGAGATTGTATGAGGATTGGGTTGAGTGGTAGTGGCGGGATGAGTACTGGCGAGGTAAGTAAGTGCAGGTAAGATGAGGATGAGGTTTGAGTGGGTGTGAGGGGTGATGTGACAGAGTATTGTTGGCAGTGCAGAAGGAGATTTGGGGTGGGGGCGGTGATGTGGCAGACGGAGTGTAGGGGAATGAGTAAGTGTACTCACTTTGGCTGACCTACTTAGGTCATTGCAGCGCCTCCTGCACTGTATGCAGGTGGGCAATATGTTGGTGGTGCAGGTGATCTCCTCTGCAACCTCGAGCCAGGCCTTCTTGGTGGCAGAGGCAGGCCGCTTCCTCCCGCCCGCCGTGTGGGAAGATCTCTGTCCTCCCCCTCCTCCTCACCCCATCCAATGATACCTGGAGTGAGGCATCATTAAACCTGGGAGCAGCCTTCCCCCTGGGCTGCTCCATGCTGTAATTGTTCCTATTTCTTGCAGCATCATAGAGCTCCTCCAGCTGACAGACCTTACAGCGCATGCGCAGCTCAGCAACGGGGAACCCGGAACAAGAGGTAAGTGGATCCAATCAGCCTGCGATTGAGTGCGCTACGCACACGCCCAATCACCACCACCCCCCCCCCACCACCACCGCGAACCTGCTGCCATGGTAATATCGGGCCCAATATGTTGTTTAATACTTTATTTATTGCCCCTCTTCTTTGTATTTTAGTAATTGCTTCTCACTCTTTAAAGTGCTCATGGATTACCACCCAATCTGGATAGGCCATCTGCTTTGAAGTCTCGATAATGTCACTCGTGAACAGTTCACTAACAGGCTTCTTTCAAAATCACACTCCTTAAAAAAACTGTTCCTATATCATGTACAATTCTTGCAGATCTATCTATATAGCTTGTATCTTCAATTACAGAAACATTCTTGTTTTTCACAAAAAGCAATACTCCAAAAGTTGCAATTCCTGTTGAACACCTATTTACAGTGCTTATTACAGAACAACTGTGCAAACTTACTACTGGAAAAAATATTTGAGACTTACACTTTTGTTTCATAATCCTTCCAGGCTTTATCAAAAGGCTTCTTAAGATCCTACAAATGAAAGCAGTACAAAATATGAAAAGGTTTTTGTATTTATTTTCTTACAGCATATAATTTCTGACTGCTACAACTAAAGGGCCGAAGAAATTATTAGAAATTATTTTAACTGGGCAGTCAATATTTTCCAAACATAATTATCTTAACACACTTGGAACAACACTAAAAATAAGTCTGAAAAGTTAATGCTGCTCCATTTCAAATAGAATTGCTCAACAAAAATAACATCTAAGCACTCTTGTTCTCATTGAGCCAGTATGCATACAGCATAATTCATTTTTCTAAGTTATTTTTCATTTATTTGGATAATTGGAGGTCAAAGCTCAAGTACTGTATGTTTAAGTCTAACTTTCAATTCTCTGTGTAAACTCAGAATTTTGTGCTGCAAGTTGATTCAAGCAAATCCACCCCTGGAGAAAGTTTCATGATAGCAGTAAAATAAAAACAGCTGCCAATATTTGTCACATTTTTACCGAGAGTTTACATTTAACCGTTACCTCATGCAAATGCATGCACCATTTGACATGAGCCACTGTGTAAATGCACATTTGCAGACAAAATAAATACCCATAAAGTAATCCCATTGGCAACCGACAACAAAATGGGCAGCTGCACTCAATCTACAAAAGGGATTAGAGTATTGAAATCTAAATTATACATCAAAGCACAGTATAAACACTGCAAAAAATCCCTGTGTTTTTTTTAAATTGTTGCTTGCTAAATTGGTCAAATACATTTGCCTAACTTATTTTTATTTTTCAGTATGTAGAGCATATTGAAAGACTCAAAGCTAGATTTTTAGTGACTAATCCTTCATAAGACCTTCATAACACGAAGACAAAAAAGAAAATCTCAGTATCTTCGCTAATCTATTGCACTCTCCATTCAATTACTATCGAAATAATGAAATTATGTCCTCTTTATTGCTGTTAGCTCCATTTCGGTGCACATTACAGGAACTTAATATGCAAATTAAAATTTCAATCCAGCAATTAGTTGTTTGTTTTTGTGACAAATGTGTTCTGCTGTAAGAAGAAAAAAAACAGATCAAAAGGTGCCCTTTCAAGTATATGGCTTTCATTTTAGTCTGCAAACATTTACTAACACTTTTGAGATTTTTAATTAATTCCCCTGCGCATAATGTGAAAAAGCAACAAAGTGGAAAACAAAACTACAATTCTAACTATAATAAAAACAGAAAATGCTGGAAATACTCAGCAAGTCAGGCAGCATCTGTGGAGAAAGAAACAGAGTTAATGTCAGAACGGGAAAAAGTTAAAGATTAAACTGTTTTTGAATAAGTGCAGAGCCAGAGAAAAGGGGGGAGGAAGGGGAGGAAAGAACAAAAGGGAAGGTCTCTGATAGGGTGAAGGGCAGGAGTGATTAAATGACAAAAGGGATGATGGTGCAAGGCAAGGAGGGTGGTAATGGGACAAGTTAAGAAACAAAAGATGGGTCTTCTAGAGGAGCTGTAAATGGCAACAGCAGAACCATTAGCAGCACTTGCTGTCCGAAAAAAAAGGGCCACGATGTGGAGATGCCGGTGATGGACTGGGGTGGAATCTTACAACACCAGGTTATAGTTCAACAGTTTTATTTGAAAATCACAAGCTTTCGGAGGCTTTCTCCTTCGTCACCTGATGTTGTAAGATTCCTCACATTTGAAAAAAAAGGAAGCAGTGGTTATGATCTGAAGTTATTGAAATCAACATTGAGTCCAGAAGGTTGTAAAGTGCCTAATCAGAAGATGAGGTGCTGTTCCTCGAGCTTCATTAGAACAGTGTGAGGCTGAGGACAGAGAGGTCAGAGTGGGAGTGGGACGGAGAATTAAAATAACAAGTGACTGGAAGGTTAGGGTCACGCTTGCGGACTGAGCGGAGGTTTTCAGCAAAGCGGTCACCCAATCTGCGTTTGGTCTTCCCGATGTAGAGGAGCAAATACAGTATATTAAATTGAAAGATGTACTAAACCACTGTTTCACCTGGAAGGAACGTTTGGGGCCCTGGACGGTGAGAAGGGAGGAGGTGTTGCATCTCTTGCGCTTGCATGGAAAGGTGCCGTGAGGAGGAGAGCGGGTGTTGGGGGTGATTGAAGAGTGAATCAGGCTGTCGCAGAGGGAGTGGTCCCTTCGGAGTGCTGAAAGGGAGGGGAGGGGAAGATGTGCTTGGTGGTGGGATTGCATTGGAGGTGGCGGAGGATGATACGTTGAATGTGGAGACTGGTGGGGTGGAAGGTGAGGACAAGGGGGACCCTATCATGGTTCTGAGAGGGAGGGGAAGGGGTGATGGCTGAAGTACGGGAAATAGGACAGATACGGTCAAGCGCCCTATCAATGACAGTGGAGGGGAAACCTTAGTTGAGGAAAACGGAAGACATATCGGAAGTACTGGTGTGGAAGGTGGCATTGTCAGAACAGAGAGGGAGAAACTGAGAGAATGGAATAGAGTCGTTACAGGAAGCAGGGTGGGAGGAAGTGTAAACAAGGTAGCTGTGGGAGCCGGTGGGCTTATAGCAGATATTGGTTGACAGCCTATCCCCAGAAATCGAGATAGAGAAGTCGAGGAAGAGAAGAGTCAGAGATGGACCACGTGAAGGCGAGGGAAGGGTGGAAATTGGAAGCAAAGTTGATGAAATTTTCCAGTTCGGGGCGAGAGCAGGAAGCGGCACCGAAACAGTCATCAATGTACTGGAAAAAGAGGTGAGGGAGAGGACCTGAATAGGACTGGAACAAGGAATATTCCACGTGTCCCACAAAAAGGCAGGCATAGCTAGGACCCATACGGGTTCCCATAGCGACACCTTTTATTTGGAGGAAGCGAGTGGAGTCAAAGGAGAAGTTGCTCAATATAAGAACAAGTTCAGCCAGGCGTAGGGGGGTGGTGGTAGATGGGGACTGATTAGGCCTCCGTTCAAGGAAGAAGCGGAGGGCCCGCAGGCCATCCTGGTGGGAGGTGAAGGTGTAGAGGGACTGGACATCCACGGTGAAAAGGAGACGGTTAGGGCCGGGGAACTGGAAATTGTTGAAGTGGCGGAGAGCGTTGGAAGAGTTGCGGATGTAGGTCGGAAGAGATTGGACAAGGGGAGAAAAAAGTCAAGATAGGAAGAAATAAGTTCCACGGGGCAAGAACAGGCCGAAACGATAGGTCTCCTGGGGCAGATCTTGGGAAAGAGGTGGAAGTGGGCTGTGTGGGGTTGGGGGAACATGAGGTTGGAGACCATGAGGGGAAGATCTCCAGAGAAGATGAGGTCAGTGACAGTCTGGGAAACTACGGCTTGATGCTCAGCGGTGGGGTCACGGTCCAGGGGGAGGTAGGAAGTAGTGTCGGAGAGTTGGCGTTCAGCCTCCGTAAGATAGAGGTCTGTTCGCCACACACAACAGCACCGCCCTTGTCAGCAGGTTTAATGGCAATGTCAGGGTTGGACCTGAGAGATTGGAATACCATTCTAACTAGCCGTTTGACTCGCAGGTCCATGGATTTTTGCTATATGGTACTGGTAAAAAAGCAAAACATTTTATCCTATAGTATTCACAAATCTTCAAATTAGAAACAATTAGGATATTTTTGTAAAGAGAGCTACAAAATAAAGATAGTAAATACTTACCCCTTTAACTCCTTTTAGATCTCCCTTTAGTAAGTTGTCCAGAGGAAAAGTGATGATATTGTTCATATTCTGAATCTGTATTGTGATAAATATCAATTTCATTTCTGATGTTAACAAACTCCACAATAATAGCAGTATCAGCAAGGTCTTCTCGCATACTGCCATCATGGAACATCCACGCAAATGAATTACATACATAGAATTTACAGCACAGAAACAGACCATTCAGCCCAACTGGTCTATGCCGGTGTTTATGCGCCACGCAAGCCTCCTCCCACTCTATTTACTACATCTCACCCCATCGATATATCCTTCCATTCCTTTCTCCCTCATGAACTTATCTAGCTTCCCCTTAAATGCATCTATGCTATTCGCCTCAACCACTCCATGTGGTAGCGAGTTCCACATTATCACCACTCTCTGAGTAAAGAGGTTTCTTCTGCATTCCTTTTGAATTTATGGCCTTTAGATTTGGACTCTCCTGCACGTGGAAATAACTTCTCTGCATCTACTCTATTGAACCCAGTCTGTTGAGTCTTTTCCGGTAGCTTCCTTGTAAAGTTCTGGTAGCTTCCTTGTAAATCTTTTTGCACTTTCTCCAGTGCTTACACATCCTTTTTGTAATATGGTGACCAGAACTATGAACAGTACTCCAAGTGTGGTCTAATCAAGGTTCTAAATAAGTTTAACATAACTTCTCTATCATTTCTAGAGGAATACATTCAAAAGCAATGTTGTACAATTATTCAGAATTGCATAATGCAACCATAATGAACCATTTTGGATGAATTATTTGATATGCAGAATTTAAAAAGAAAATGTAATTTCCTAGGAAAGATTTACACAATAATTTGATGCCTCTTTGTTCTTATTAGTTCTTTTTCTACTATCAAATGAATTAGGAAGGAATGGCTTACGGATTTGGTGAAAGGAATTGTGGACCAAAACAAAGACAATGGTTTGAATTTTGTGTTGAAACCATGCATATTTAGAAAAAAAGGATCCACTATCAAAGAAAAAGACAGTGGTTTGTGAGATATATCCTTTCGCGGAAGAAAACATTTTTCATATTTCAACAATCTGGATCACAGAAATTGTACTTATAATTTGAAAATGTATGGGACAAAAAAAAATTAAATTGTGATTTACTCCCCTGACAAACAATCACTTAGAAAATAATCTGATGTGCAAGTGTGGAGAAAGTTTGTTTTCTCTCTCTCACACGCACATTGACTCAGAACAATGGTGTGAGTGTAAGAGTTAAAAAAGCTACAATAGTATAGTTAACATTTTCTAATTTCAACGTAATTTAAAAGGGGTAACGAAGCTAAGGCAAGTCATGGCAGCAGACCTCGCACCCGTGATATGCTCCTCCTGCAAGATGTGGGAAGTCATGGACACTACCAGTGTCCCTGCCGACCATGTGTGCGGGAAGTGTGTCCACCTGCAGCTACTGACCGATCGTATCTCGGAGCTGGAGCTGCGGGTGGACTGGCTGTGGAGCATTCGCGATGCAGAGAAACTCGTGGATAGCACGTTTAGCGAGTTGGTCACACCGCAGGTAAAGGGTATACAGGCAGGAAGTGAATGGGTGACCACCAGGAAGAGTAAGAGATGCAGGCAGGTAGTGCAGGGGTCCCCTGTGGCCATCCCCCTCTCAAACAGATATGCCACTTTGGATGCTGTTGGGGGGGATGACTTATCAGGGGAAGGCAGCAGCAGCCAACTTCCTGGCACCACGGGTAGCTCTGCTGCACAGGCTGGGAGGAAAAAGAGTGGCAGAGCTATAGTGATAGGGGACTCAATTGTAAGGGGAATAGACAGGCGTTTCTGTGGCCGCAACCGAGACTCCAGGATGGTGTGTTGCCTCCCTGGTGCAAGGATCAAGGATGTCTCGGAGCGGCTACAGAACATTTTGGAGGGGGAGGGCGAACAGCCAGCTGTCGTGGTGCACATAGGCACCAACGATATAGGTAAAAAAGGGGATGAGGTCCTAAAAGCAGAATATAGGGAGTTAGGAGGTAAATTAAAAAATAGGACCTCAAAGGTAGTAATCTCAGGATTGCTGCCAGTGCCACGTGCTAGTCAGAGTAGAAATAGGAGGATATTTCAAATGAATACGTGGCTAGAGGAATGGTGCAAGGGGGAGGGATTCAAATTCCTGGGACACTGGAAACGGTTCTGGGGGAGGTGGGACCAGTACAAACCGGATGGTCTGCACCTGGGCAGGGCCGGGACTGCTGTCCTAGGAGGAGTGTTTGCTAGTGCTGTTGGGGAGGGTTTAAACTAAAGTGGCAGGGGGTTGGGAACCTGAGCAGGGAGAGAGAGGAAAGCGTAACAGGAAGGGACAGAAGGTATGGAGTAATAGGTAAAGTGTTAAAAAAGGAAAAAGCAGGAACTAAGCGTCACAAAACAGATTTGAAAGTTCTTTATCTGAATGCACGTAGCATTCGTAATAAAATGGACGAGTTAACGGCACAAATAACTACGTATGGGTATGATCTTGTGGCCATTACAGAAACATGGCTGCAGGGTAACAACGACTGGGAATTAAATATGCCAGGGTATTTAACAATCAGGAAGGACAGGCAGGAAGGAAGGGGAGGTGGGGTGGCTATGTTAATAAAGGAAGGAATCACTGTAATACAGAGAAATGATATTGGGACAAAGCATCAAGATAATGAAACAGTTTGGGTGGAGATAAGGAATAATAAGGGAAAAAAAACATTAGTGGGCGTAGTATATAGGCCTCCTAATAGTTGCAACTCTGCTGGAAGAAGTATTAATCAGGAGATAGTCGGGGCATGTAATAAGGGAACAGCCATAATTATGGGGGATTTTAATTATCATATTAACTGGACAAATCAAATTGGGCAGAGCAGCCTTGAGGACGAGTTCATTGAGTGCATCAGGGATGGATTTCTTGAGCAGTATGTAACTGATCCTACAAGGGGGCAGGCAACCTTGGACCTGGTCCTGTGTAATGAGTCAGGATTAATTAATAATGTCCTAGTTAAGGATCCCCTTGGAACGAGCGACCACAACATGGTTGAATTCCATATCCAATTAGAGGGTGAGAAGGTTGATTCTCAAACAAGCGTACTGAGCTTGAATAAAGGAGACTATGATGGTATGAGAGCGGAATTGATTAAAGTGGACTGGGAAAATAGATTAAAGGGTAAGACGGTACATGAGCAGTGGTGTTCATTTAGGGAGTTATTTTACAACTTTCAAAATAAATATATTCCACTGAGGAAAAAAGGGTGTAAAAGAAATGACAGCCATCCGTGGCTAAGTAAAGAAATCAAGGATAGTATCCGACTAAAAACAAGAACATATAAGGTAGCCAAACTTAGTGGGAGGATAGAAGATTGGGAATTCTTCAAAAGACAGCAAAAAGTAACTAAAGGATTGATTAAGAAAGGGAAGTTAGATTATGAAAAGAAATTAGCAAAAAATATAAAAACAGATAGCAAGAGTTTCTATAGTTATATAAAAAGAAAAAGGGTGGCTAAGGCAAACATAGGTCCCTTAGAGGATGAGACCGGGAAATTAATGGTGGGAAACATGGAGATGGCAAAAATGCTGAACAAATATTTTGTTTCAGTCTTTACAGTAGAGGACACTAAGAATATCCCAACACTGGACAAACAGGGGACTCTCGGGGGGGAGGAGCTAAATACGATTAAAATCACTCAGGAGATGGTACTCAGTAAAATAATGGGACTCAAGGCGGATAAATCCCCTGGACCTGATGGCTTCCATCCTAGGGTCTTGAGGGAAGTGGCAGTAGGGATTGTGGATGCTTTGGTGATAGTTTTCCAAAATTCCCTGGACTCAGGAGAGGTCCCGGCAGATTGGAAAACTGCTAATGTAACACCGTTATTTAAAAAGGGTAGTAGGCAGAAGGCTGGAAATTATAGGCCAGTTAGCTTAACATCTGTGGTGGGTAAAATTTTGGAGTCTATTATTAAGGAGACAGTAACGGAACATTTAGATAAGCATAATTTAATAGGACAAAGTCAGCATGGCTTTATGAAGGGGAAGTCATGTCTGACAAATTTGCTTGAGTTCTTCGAGGATATAACGTATAGGGTGGATAAAGGGGAACCAGTGGACGTAATGTATTTAGACTTCCAGAAGGCATTCGACAAGGTGCCACATAAAAGATTATTACTTAAGATAAAAAATCACGGGATTGGGGGTAATATTCAGGCATGGGTGGAGGATTGGTTATCGAACAGGAAGCAGAGAGTTGGGATAAATGGTTCATTTTCGGACTGGCAACCAGTAACCAGTGGTGTTCCACAGGGGTCGGTGCTGGGTCCCCAACTCTTTACAATCTATATTAACGATTTGGAGGAGGGGACCGAGTGCAACATATCAAAATTTGCAGATGATACAAAGATGGGAGGGAAAGTAGAGAGTGAGGAGGACATAAAAAACCTGCAAGGGGATATAGACAGGCTGGGTGAGTGGGCGGAGATTTGGCAGATGCAATATAATATTGGAAAATGTGAGGTTATGCACTTTGGCAGGAAAAATCAGAGAGCAAGTTATTTTCTTAATGGCGAGAGACTGGAAAGTACTGCAGTACAAAGGGATCTGGGGGTCCTAGTGCAAGAAAATCAAAAAGTTGGTATGCAGGTGCAGCAGGTGATCAAGAAAGCCAACGGAATGTTGGCTTTTATTGCTAGGGAGATAGAATATAAAAACAGGGAGGTATTGCTGCAGTTATATAAGGTATTGGTGAGACCGCACCTGGAATACTGCATACAGTTTTGGTCTCCATACTTAAGAAAAGACATACTTGCTCTCGAGGCAGTACAAAGAAGGTTCACTCGGTTAATCCCGGGGATGAGGGGGCGGACATATGAGGAGAGGTTGAGTAGATTGGGACTCTACTCATTGGAGTTCAGAAGAATGAGAGGCGATCTTATTGAAACATATAAGATTGTGAAGGGTCTTGATCGGGTGGATGCAGTAAGGATGTTCCCAAAGATGGGTGAAACTAGAACTAGGGGGCATAATCTTAGAATAAGGGGCTGCTCTTTCAAAACTGAGATGAGGAGAAACTTCTTCACTCAGAGGGTGGTAGGTCTGTGGAATTTGCTGCCCCAGGAAGCTGTGGAAGCTACATCATTAGATAAATTTAAAACAGAAATAGACAGTTTCCTAGAAGTAAAGGGAATTAGGGGTTATGGGGAGCGGGCAGGAAATTGGACATGAAGCTGAGTTCGGATCGGTCAATGCCCTGTGGGTGGCGGAGAGGGCCCAGGGGCTATGTGGCCGGGTCCTGCTCCGACTTCTTGTGTTCTTTAGATTTGTGGTTGGGATCAGATCAGCCATGATCTTATTGAATGGCGGAGCAGGCTCGAGGGGCCGATTGGCCTACTCCTGCTCCAATTTCTTATGTTCTTATGTTAATATACATGTTGCTCAGGCATACTAGGTCTCCTGCCTCTTTCTGCTGTAGTCACGGCTGTGGGCCACCCAGACACAGGGGTGCCCCTAGAAACTGCCAAAGGATACCGAGAAGCAAGCCAAAGAGGACCAAACAGCTAAGTGCCTGACATCTTGCAGTTTTTGGTGCCAGGAGGCCTTCTGGTTACTGCTCTCCGACACCAGAGACGCAGCCAGGCCGTTTTAAGGACCCGGGACAGGAAAGCCTGCTGTGCTTGGGCATTTACAGGCTCCTGTCCAGCACTGAGGCAAAGGAGGAACCAGGAAAATCATCCTTTAAGGTCATGTAATGCACTTATTGTACAATTTTCAGAAATAATCCAGTGTTCCACATCACAGTAACATTTAGTTTGTGCATAGAGTTTGCAGGTTACTTGGGAAAGGGATCAGGACTTAATATTTCACCAAGAATTATTTACTGTGGGTTTAATGAGGCATATGTGGGGTTCTGCTAATCTCATTCCTGGTCAGACATCAGGTCCTGCCTCCAAATAAATACATGGTACCACATTCCTATGGCATTTAGAAATATAATGCTGGGGAAGATGAAATAAGATGTTTTTACCGAATGTATGCCCTTTCTACCCACAGGTAACACCTTGGTTTCTTTCTTTCCATCCTTCAACCACAATCATCTCCATCAATCATACCAGGATCTTTCCCACCATTATCTCACCATCTTTTATCTCAAACGGTATCTGCAGTCACTACTGTCCTGGACTTATTTACCCCATTACTCATTCCCAACTGCTGAAATCTACCTCCTGATATACAACTGTAGATGGTAAAGTTGAATTGTGCATGATAGAATTATAGAATCATAGAAAATTTACAGCACAAACGGCGGCCATTCGGCCCATCGTGTCCGCGCCAGCCGAAAATGAGCCACCCAGCCTAATCCCACTTTCCAGCTCTTGGTCCGTAGCCTTATAGGTCATGGCACTTCAGGTGCCTATCCAGGAACTTTTAAAATAAGTTGAGGGTTTTTGCCTTTACCACCCTTTCAGGCAGTGAGTTCCAGACCCCCACTACTGTCTGGGTGAAAAAATTTCTCCTCAGGTCCCCTCTAATCCTTCGACCAATCACTTTAAATCTATGCCCCATGATTATTGACCTCTCTACTAAGGGAAATAGGTCCTGCCTATCCACTCTATCCAGGCCCCTCATAATTTTGTACTCCTCAATTAAATCACCCCTCAGCCTCCTCTGTTCCAAAGAGAACAACCAACCTATCCAATCTTTCCTCATAGCTAAAATTCTCCAGTCCTGGCAACATCCTTGTAAATCTCCTCTGTACCCTCTCTAGTGCAATCACATTCTTCCTGTAATGTGGTGACCAGAACTGTACACAGTCCTCATGCTGTGGCCTAACTAGTGTTTTATACAGTTCCAGCATAACCACCCTGCTCTTATATTCTATGCCTCGGCTAATAAAGGAAAGTATTCCATATGCCTTCTTAACCATCTTATCCACCTGTCCTGCTACCTTCAGGGATTTGTGGACATGCACTTCAAGGTTGCTCGCTTCCTCTACTCATCTCAGTATCCTTCCATTTATTGTGTACTCCCTTGCCTTGTTTCCCTCCCCAAATGCATTACCTCACACTTCTCTGGATTGAATTCCATTTGCCACTTTTCTGCCCACCTGACCAGTCTATTGATATCTTCCTGCAGTCTACAGCTTTCCTCCTCACTATCAACCACAAGGCCAATTTTTGGTATCATCTTAATCATGCCCCCTACATTTAAGTCCAAATCATTAGTATATATAACAAAAAAATGGGACCTAGTACTGAGCCCTGCGGAACCCCACTGGCAATAGCCTTCCTGTCACAAAAAGACCTGTCGACCATTGCCCTTTGCTTCTTGCCACTGAGCCAATTTTGGATCCAACTTGCCACTTTCCCTTGGATCCCATGGGTTTGTACTTTTTTGACCAGTCTGCCATGTGGGACCTTGTCAAAAACTTTGCTAAAATCCATTTAGACTACATCAAATGCACTACCCTCATTGACCCTCCTTGTTACCTCCTCAAAAAATTCAGTCAGGTTAGTCAGACACGACCGTCCCTTAACAAATCCATGCTGACTGCCCTTGATTACTCCGTGCCTTTCTAAGTGACGGTTTATCCTGTCCCTCAGAATTGATTCCAATAATTTTGCCACCACCGAGGTTAGACTAACTGGCCTGTAATTACTCAGGATAGCATGCCGGAAATCCCTAGAAAACTAACACTGAATCGGGGACAGGGACTCGATAAAATTAATATAAGTAAAGCAACAGTAATGAAGAAAATAATAGCACTAAAGAGTGACCAATCCCCAGGACGAGATGGTTTCCATCCCAGGGTTTTAAAGGAAGTAGGTGAGCACATTGCAGATGCCCTAACTATAATCTTTCAAAGTTCTCTAGATTCAGGAACTGTCCCTCTAGATTGGAAAATTGCACATGTCACTCCACTTTTTAAGAAAGGAGAGAGGGAAACCAGGGAATTATAGACCAGTTATCCTAACATCTGTTGTGGGGAAATTGCTGGAGTCTATAATTAAGGATAGGGTGACTGAACACCTCCAGAATTTTCGGTTAATCAGAGAGAGCCAGCATAGATTTGTGAAAGGTAGGTTGTGCCTGACAAACCTGATTGAATTTTTTGAAGAGGTGACTAAAGTAGTGGACAGGGGAATGTCAATGGATGTTATTTATATGGACTTCCAGAAGGCATCTGATGAGGTCCCACATAAGAGACTGTTAGCTAAGTTAGAAGCCCATGGAATAGAGGGAAAAGTACAGACTTGGTTCGGAAATTGGTTGAGCGAAAGGCGACAGACAGTAGGGATAATGGGTAGGTACTCACATTGGCAGGATGTGACTAGTGGAGTCCCGCAGGGATCTGTCTTGGGGCCTCAATTATTCACAATATTTATTAACAACTTAGATGAAGGCACAGAAAGTCTCATATCTAAGTTTGCCGATGACACAAAGATTGGTGGCATTGTAAGCAGTGGAGATGAAAACATAAAACTACAAAGCGATATTGATAGATTAGGTGAATGGGCAAAACTGTGGCAAATGGAATTCAATGTAGACAAATGTGAGGTCATCCACTTTGGACCAAAAAAGGATAGAACAGGGTACTTTCTAAATGGTAAAAAGTTAAAAACAGTGGATGTCCAAAGGCACTTAGGGGTTCAGGTACATGGATCATTGAAGTGTCATGAACAGGTGCAGAAAATAATCAAGAAGGCTAATGGAATGCTGGCCTTTATATCTAGAGGACTGGAGTACAAGGGGGCAGAAGTTATGCTGCAGCTATACAAAACCCTGGTTAGATCGCACCTGGAGTACTGTGAGCAGATCTGGGCACCGCACCTTCGGAAGGACATATTGGCCTTGGAGGGAGTGCAGTGTAGGTTTACTAGAATGATACCCGGACTTCAAGGGTTAAGTTACGAGGAGAGATTACACAAATTGGGGTTGTACTCTCTGGAGTTTAGAAGATTAAGGGGTGATCTGATCGAAGTTTATAAGATATTAAGGGGAACAGATAGGGTGGATAGAGAGAAACTATTTCCACTGGTTGGGGATTCTAGGAGTAGGGGTCATAGTCTAAAAATTACAGCCTGATCTTTCAGGAGCGAGATTAGAAAACATTTCTACACACAAGGGTGGTAGAAGTTTGGAACTCTCTTCCGCAAACGGCAATTGATACTAGCTCAATTGCTAAATTTAAATCTGAGATAGATAGCTTTTTGGCAAAGGTATTAAGGGATAGGGGCCAAAGGCGGGTATATGGAGTTAGATCACAGATCAGCCATGATCTTATCAAATGGCGAAGCAGGCACGAGGGGCTGAATGGCGTACTCCTGTTCCTATGTTCCTATCCCTTGCTCCCTCTTTAAACAATGGTACAACGTTAGCAATCCTCTGGCACCACACCTGTATCCAGTGAGGATTGGAAAATGATGGTCAGAGCCTCCGCTATTTCCTCCCTTGCTTCTTTTAACAGCCTGGGATAAATTTCATCCGGCCCTGGTGATTTATCTACTTTTTAAAGATGCTAATCCCCTTAATACTTTCTCTCTCACTAAGTTTATCCCATCCAATATTTCACACTCCTCCTCAACTACAATGTCTACATCGTCCCTTTCTTTTGTGAAGACAGACGCAAAGTATTCATTAAGAACCATACCAACATCTTCCGCCTCCACACACAGGTTTCCTTTTTGGTCTCCAATAGGTCCTACTCTTTCCTTAGTTATCTTCTTGCTCTTAATGTATTTATAAAACATCTTTGGGTTTTCCTTGATTTTACTTGCCAATATTGTTTCCTAATTTCCTTTTCAATTTCACCCCTGCATTTTTTTATACTCCTCTAAGCTTTCTGTGGTATTTAGTTCTCGGTGTCTGACATAAGCTTTCCTTTTCTGCCTTATCTTACCCTGTACGCTCCTTGACATCCAGGGGGCTCTAGATTTGGCAGCCCCACCCTTTTTCTTTGTGGGCACATGTTTACTCATGATCCAGCAATGGTGCTCACTTAAGGCCTTGAAAATAATCTACATATCTACATAATCTAATCGGTGTGTGTCTCCATCACACTTGGACACCATCATGTTTTCTGTCACTTGGCTTTAATTTGTTATTTGTTCATTGATGGGTGCAGCTTTAAGCACTAAAAGATGATTTTCTGCCTCTGTTACTACAAGATTTAGTTCCCCAATCTGGTCAACAATGATTGAAATATAAAAACTTTTCCTAGTGGGCTAATCACTGTCAGCTGGTGCCAGTAAAAATATGAATAGATATAACAGGGATTTCCAAAAAGGAATCACCAGTTGACTTCAACACCAAAGCAGTACTCACCACTAATTTTGTGTTGAAGCTGATTGGTGACTCCTGTTTGGAAGCTACCGTTCAGTCAAGTTACTACTGCTAAAACAGAGCTGTTGAGGCTAGCACTTGCCTCATCACACGTTCTATAGTAGCTTCTTTCTTTATTTTCAGAGAAAAGCATAGTTGACAGACTCCTTTGTACATCTCATAAGACTTTCAATGAAGAGGATGTTTCCTGGGGATGTCATCAGGGGAGATCCTTACATAACAGATCCATTATCTAACAATGAATACAAGGGGACTTTGCTGCTCTCTGGAACTTGAATGCACTGCTTTCCAAAATTCTGTTGTAATTACACATTCTATTTTGATACAATATTTAGGACGGCAATATGCCCAATTATAGTTGTCAAATTATTCTACTGTCGACAATTTAGATCCATAGAGATACAAGTTTACAGACTTACCAGATTTTTGAAAAGTGCAGTTAACTCTTTTGTGAAGACTGCAAACTTCAGAAAAGCTGTGCCTAGATCAGGATCATCACGGCAGACACAGTTACCGCCAAACTTCTCTAGTGCTTGTGTGTACTGTTCTTCATTTTCTACATGGCCTGCACAGAAAGAAAACTATTCACAAATCAGTAATTTCCATTCAGTCTGTGACAGTACAATAGTGACACCAGCTACTTATTACTAAATCTGGGCAATTCACCATTAAAACATGTAATTATCTTTGAAAAGTAATAATAGTCACATCAGTGGAACAAATATGAAGCTACAAAAGTAAAATTATTGCGTTATTTTAAATTATCAAATCTGATCAATTAAAAATTCCCTGATCACAAGTGCAGTTGCATTAAATTTAGGACATAAGTCAAACTTCAGTGAAAATTAATCTCTAGCCCGAAACCACTATTAACAATGCCTGAAATAAATGACAGTTCAATTAATTTGGCATGTCTATGAATATATTATCTATATTATCTAAATCATCTTATCTATATTAAAAATCTTACATCTGTGTGCACTTCCTGTCAACTTTTCCCATTACAAATTCTTATTTCCACATTCGTTATGGAAACCGCCTATGAAAACTTGTCAACTGTGTAACTATTCCCCTCCCTCTTCCCATGGAGGTGCCGTAGCATCAATACTGGCAGGAGGGTGTAAGTACAGCTGAACAAGTTTACATTTGCAGTTTCCACCATAAATGTGGACATAGGAATTTGCATTGGAATATAAAAATATTGACTTCAAAATGACAAATGAATTACATCCGCATGCTCTGGTCCAATTATCCACTACGCTCTAATACCACTTTGCCTGAAGACTACTCTTGGTCTAGATTTTACATGTGCAATATCATGGGAAAGCAACTAACACAAAAGCAATGATATTCCCACAATCAGACAGTAAATTGAATTGGAATATCACTTCTTACCAAATCAAACAATTACTACACAAGTGGATATCTGTCTGTTTGAAATTCTGGTATAAACATACTGACAACCCAATCTCTAACAATGGTTGAGAAATCATTCTGGCCTTGAAATTATACTATGGGACACAAGGGTATAAACACTTCAAGTGTTTCTCTGAATTTCCTTTTAGCAGGAGCTTTAACTCATTTGAATGACTTGCCATGTACTTCTAGCATTTTCTGCTCTTATTTCAGACTTCCATTTATTTTTAAAAAGTTAACAGTTTGGCTAAATTAGGGGAGAGAGGAAATTCAAACACATTAAGTGTTCATATGGTAACATCTCTTGGTTGAATTTCAAGACTATAATCCCTTGGGTTTGTTACTGCATCATAAAATACTCCAGACTGCACTGTCCTTTATAATATGCATAAGCATGACAATGCAACATATTTTTTGTGAAGGAGGAAGGGGGAGGCTGGTATTTTTTTAAAATCAGGAACATCGTCAGAGAACGCCCCACAATGGCCTTATTCTTAAAAACCCTTCCAAAAACACCCTTTTAAAAAAAAAATGTTATTGTGTTTACTATCTTGCAATGCTGTGTACACACCAAGCTTGTACATAAGTTTTAAAGTGTAGCAGCGAAAGGTTCATGACAACATTACAGGTATCCAGCAACCTCTGTCATGGCACTTTCCGCAGTAAATATTTGCTGTTGGTATGCAAAAAGGTCAGTTCCTTCCACGCAAAAGCAATGTCAACCCAACAAATATTCCCTTCCCTGCCTGACCCCTCCTGCTTATTCAATCTCTCCACTTCACCTCCAAACCCCCTTCAAAGTCACTCCATGCCACTCTATCAACTCTTCCCCATTTAGAATCATAGGGCGCCTGTTGTTTCGGCGCTACATGGCCTCTCCAACATCCAAGATGGCACCTTAGATGCGCACGCACGACTCCAGCGCGACGTGCACCAGACGCCATCTTGGTATAGGGATTAGCGCATGCGCAGATAACGAATGCTGGAATCATGTAAAGTAGGGAGAAAATCGCTTCAATCAGTGTGCAATGCTGATTTAAAGTGATAGACACCATTTTGGAACTTAACGCCCAACTCAACGTACAGTCTTAACCCCGACCATCTTGTGAAAGTTAAATCTGAGATTGACATAAACCATGGGTATAAAGGGATATGGGGCTAAGGCGGGTATATGGAGTTAGGTCACAGGTCCACCATGATCTCAATGAATGGTGGAACAGGCTCAAGGGCCTAAATGCCACTGCCACTTGCTGCCTCTTTATATGCGCCACCTTCTCCTGCAAGAAAGCGGAACGCGTGTTTGGGTGATGTGTCTGTCATGGTTGAATAGCTGCCAGTGGATTTTTTTTTTATTCGTTCTCGGGATGTGGGCGTCGCTGGCAAGGCCGGCATTTATTGCCCATCCCTAGCGAGATTTTTACAACTGAGTGGCTTGCTAGGCCATTTCAGAGGGCAATTAAGAATCAACCACATTGCTGTGGGTCTGGAGTCACATATAGGCCAGACCGGGTAAGGGCGGCAGGCTTCCTTCCCTAAAGGACATTAGTGAACCAGATGGGTTTTTACGACAATCCGGTAGCTTCATGGCTATCATTACTGATACTAGTATTTTAATTCCAGATTTTTAATTTAATTAATTGAATTTAAATTCGCCAGCCGCCGTGGCAGGATTTGAACTCGTGACTCTGGATTTTAGTCCAGGCCTCTGGATTACTAGCCCAGTAACATAACCACTACGCTACCGTACCCTGTATGTGGCCTGTGAGTTGTGGGTGGGTGGCTTGAAACAGTAGTAATGTGTAAGGGTGAGAGGAAGCATCTGATTGGAAGAGTTGAGTACTGTGGAAAGAGTTTGTTGATATGTGGGGAATGGGGGGGTGTAGTGCGTGGTGCAGTTGGTAGGAGACGCCACTTGACAGTTGACCTCACTCATCTTGACCACTCATGTCAAAGCATTGAACTTCTTCCTGCACTGCGTCCATGTTCATGATGCTGTGTGCCTGGCATTGACTTAGTCCTCCCACTAACTTTTAGATATATGTCCGGAGGGACTCTTGCCCCCCCCCCCCCCCCCCGGGGATATAGTATGTCCCTCCCAGTCGGGGAACACTTCAGCAGTCATGGACATTCATCCACCGACCTTCGGGTAAGCGTACTCCAAGGCGGCCTTCGAGACACACAACAACGCAAAATCGTCGAGCAGAAATTGATAGCCAAGTTCCGCACCCATGAGGACGGCCTCAACCGGGATCTTGGGTTCATGTCACGCTACACGTTACCCCACCAGCGAACAAATATTATCTGTTTTTAATATAACGGGTCAGTTGCTGTCTTTTCTATGTTTCTACCTCTCTATCTCTGTTTTTTTTTTGTTTGTTGTTTTTTTTGGTGATTTGTATATTCTGAGACCTTACAGGTAACACCTGTCTGTCTGCACACTGATTGCCTTGGCAACGGGCAGTTGAAAAAACTGTCTGTAATCACCAAGCATTGTTCTGTGAATTATAAATGCGATTTCATTTCGACATCGTTCACCTGAGGAAGGAGGAAGCCTCCGAAAGCTTGTGAATTTAAAATAAAATTGCTGGACTATAACTTGGTGTTGTAAAATTGTTTACAATCCTTCTGTCCACTTCGTGCACCAAAGTCTCTAGTGCATCAGAAGAGAACCTTGGTGCATGCACTCTCGCAGGTCTGCTACCAACTCAGATCGGCAGATTGGTGAGGTCTGGTGTGCAGATTGGAGGATGTGGGATTTAGTAGTGCGCAAACTTTATTCAATGTTTTAACATAACTCATCAGTGTGTAAATATAGGGATGGGACCTGCATCTGTGTTTTACGTGTGCGATGTCTGTTCTCTGTTTGGACAGTAGACTGTTATCTTCAGCAAATAACAGGTACCAGCTACCTTTAAGAGATTTCTAAAAAAAAATCCTCCCTTTAAGAGATTGAGCTCCCTCTGGTGGTGGAAAGTGGGAATTGCACTGATTCCATGTGGAAGGCCTGGAATGGAATGCTGATTGCAGGTAAGTCCTCTGGTGGGCTGAAACCTACGTCCTGCCTGCAGAATCAACGAAAGGTAACAGAACGGAAGGAGGCCATTTGGCCCATCGAGTCCGCGCAGGCTCTATGCACGAGCAATCCAGTTAGTCCCGCTCCCCCACCCTATTCCCTGGCCCTGCACACTATTTAGTTTCAAGTACTTGTCTAGTTCCCTTTTGAAGGCCATGATTGAATTTGCCTCCACCACTCCCTCGGGCAGTGCATTCCAGATCCTAACCACTCGCTCCTAACCTTTTGCTCTCTAACATTCGTTTGAATTGCTCCTGCTGCCATTCCCTTTTGATCTTGCTTTTAGACTGAAGAGAATGCTGCAGTGAGAGTATTTTCCTGCCTTCTTACTATGAAAGTGTAGACTATGACTATCTTGCATTCATCATTTATAAAAAAAATGCACTTACATAAGTTATGCATAAGTTACGACGATGGGCCACACCCAAAACATTAAATTATCTTTAAACTGGTTAACCTGTTGTGAACGTCTAGCATTTTCTAATTCTAGTTCAGACTTCCAGTATTCAGTTCTTTTCATCTGAATTACAACTATACTCATAAATCTAACCGGGTACATTCCACAGTCCTACCAGCAATGGATTTATTGTGTTCCATACATCATCTGTTTCTATATTTATAAATGTGCAATCCCGTTCTTTAATTGATATTATTAACTATCATTGTTGGGCATCTACTCCACATATCCACTACTCGAGTCTTGCTAAAACTTTGTTGAGGACCATAACCTCAAACAATATGTTGCTTGCAGAACACCCTCAAGGGTACCACAACACACTGCACTGTGGAGCAAACGCATGCAGGTCTGCAACTGCAATTCCCCACAGTGAGCTCCTGATTATAATCAGTACTGTAAACAGTATGCAAAGGCCTAGAGGCACACGGAGCAGTATTCAACCAAGGGCTAACGGAAGGTGGGCCACAAATGGCACTCGAGCATATTATAGATACCACTGCACTATATGGGAAAAATTCTAATCTTTCTTTTTACATAATCCTGCTAATTTTATGCTTGTGTCGTTTAGCTTTGCTATCACTGAAAGAAATTTTAAAAATTGAATTTGTAGTGTCTTTCACATCCTGAGGATGTTTCGAAATGCTTCATAGCCAATTAATTTGAAGTTGATTCATCGTTGTTATGTAGGCAGTCCCAACAACCAATTGGTGCACAGCAAAGTACATAAGCAGCAAGAGGACAAATAGCCAGTTAATCTGTTTCTCATGGTGCTGGTTGAAGGATAAATGTTGGTCAGGACACTGGGCGAACTCCCCTATTCGTCTTCAAATAGTGAAGAAGCAGATGGGGTGGGAGAATGATGCACTTATTAATTACAGTCACAATTACAGCAATAAAAAGTTTTAATTAATGGTCGTACTCAGACAGTGCCTGTCTAGGTTGAGTTTAGAAATAATAAAAGGATCTGTTACCATATAGAGAATATACCACAAACTAACAAATAGTAGGAAAGAAATGGAGGATGAGTTTTGTAGGCAATTTGGAGACATTTTAAGTAATAATAAAGTTTAATACTGGGGAACTTTGATTATCCCCAAGATAGAGTGGAATTACGCAAAAGTTTGAGGTGCAAATGCGGAGTAGTCCTTAGAATTCATCCACAACTGTTTTTTTCATCAGCATATTGCATGTCCAACCAAGAAGGATGCAGTGCTATATCTGGTTCTAAGCAAATAAGCTGGACAATAAAGCAACCTGAAGATAGGAGAGAACAGGTGGAAAATTGGCTACAACCTCATTAGATTCACATTGAAAACAGATAGTGAAAAAGAAGAATAAAAAAGTGATTAGACTGGAAATTAGCCAATTTCAGTATGATGAAAACGGTCCAGCCAAGATTGATTGATCTACCATTTTCCAACCAACCAAACAGCAGATCAGCAGTGGGTGATTTTTCGATACAAGATGGATAAGTCCTCCCCTTTTCCACCCTCCATAAACCTCAGCTCTTTTAAAACAATGCTGTCCACATCCTATCCCACACCTAATCCTGCTCACACAACACACCCGTCCTTCCTGACCTACATTGGCTACCAGCCCAACACCACAAATGTAATATTTTCATCCTTGTATTTAAATCTGCCTTACCCCTCCTCATCAATGTAACCTCGTCCAGCCACCATCCTCCTCCTCCTCTCCTTTCCCCACTCCCACCTCCCTCCAAATCTCTCTATTCCATTGACTGGCCTTTCATGCATTTCCCCTTTCACATAACAATTGGTGGTGTGCCTTCAGCCAACTAAGCCGCACTCTCTGGAGTTCCCTCCCTAAACCCCAAACCCCTAAGCCTCTCCATCCACCTCTCCTCCTTTGAGACTCTCCTTTAAAATCTGCCTCTCTTTCCAAGCTTTTGGTCACCCCTCCTAAACTCTACTTCTTTGGCTCAACATCTGTTCTCCTTATGCCTCCGTGAAACACCTTAAGACACTAATGAATCCGGATTGTTGTTGTTGGATGTCAGGTACTTGTTCCTTGACCACCTCGCCGCACTGGAGTGATGTGAGGAAGCATGTATGGGAATCCAGCCACTTATCCTGCCTTCTCACCAATATATCACTGACGCACAGCAAAGTCAGTACACGGGTACAGAGGTGGAAAGACTGTGCCATCCAGAGAAGATGGGGGAGGCCCTAATTTTAGCTTCTTCTCCCTCTCTTCTGTCCCCTTTAACACTAGCTTCTCTTTTTTCCAGCATTGCAACAAACACCCCACTGCAAAACCACAGGATTTTCCAGGGTTGCAGTGGCGAGCTCCCTCTGCAGTGTCGAAATACCACTGAGTGCCCACCCTGCATATCTAATTGAGTCTGACCCAGGAAAATGGGTCGGGGTCATGGCGGGGTTGGGGTGCAGGTCGAAGTCCTGACGCAACCCACCTCCTGTGGCGTAACCACCCCACAGAAAAATTCAGGCCATAGAGTCCATAATAAGAGATGAAATTCATCAACACTTAGAAAAGACGTGGGCTAATCGGAGACAGTCAGCGTAGATTTGTAAATGGAAGATGATGCTTAAATAATTTCATTGAATTTTTGAGAAATCAATGAGTGCAGATAAAGTGAATTCAATGGATTTTCGGAAGGCATTTGATAAGTTACTACATAAGAGGCTGGTTGTAAAGATTGAGGGGTCTTGAAGGGAACGTAGCTAAATGGATAGAAAGATGGCTTAGGGACAGAAAACGTGGAGCAAGGGTAAACAGGTCTGGGTCAGGATGTGCTGGGACCGCTTTTGCTTTCTATTTACTCAAACAATTTGGGCATAGGCACAAGGAATGGTATCAAAGTCTGCTAACACCAAATTAGGAGAATGGCAAACTGAGGTAGTATACAGGAGAGCATAGTCAGAATAGCGGATTGGGCAGATAGGTGGCAGATGGAATTCAATACCCCAGCTGTACAGATACATAGATCTTTCAACAGTGGAAGTATAGATAGAAAAGGCTACAAAAATAATAAATGGGATTCTGGGTTTTATACACAGGTGCACAGAATATAAAAGATTCTATTTTAGTTTTGATTCAATAGAATAATACCAAGAATGCAAGGATATAGTTATGAAGAAAACACAAAAAATTGCGACTTTTTCCACTGGGACAGAGAAGGTTAAAAAGGGAGTCTAATGGAGATTTTCAAAATTAGAAATGGTTTTGAGAGGGTAATGAGATTTGTTCCACTAGTTGGCAAACCTGTAACAAGGGAATATAGACTCAGGATTATCACTAGAGGAACAGAGGAAAGCCGGAAAACATTTTTTCCAGAGGGTTAGTGGACATTCACATCTCATGTTCCGAATTTCCTCATTAAAATCCATCCACTTAATGTCAAGACCGTTGAATATTAGCAACCTTCTTTATAATAGTAAACAATTTTACAACACCAAGTTATAGTCCAAAAATTTTATTTTAAAATCCACAAGCTTTCGGAGGCTTCCTCCTTCCTCAGGTGAATGTGGAACTGAAATCCTCGAACCTATCGCATTTATAAATCACAGAACAATGCCTGGTGATTACAGAGAGTCTTTTCAACTGCCCGTTGCCAAGGCAACCAAAGTGTTCAGACAGATAGGTGTTACCTACAGGGCCACCGAATATACAAACGGCCAGAACTAAAAAAATAGATGATGTGGAGATGCCAATTTAAAAAACAGAGCGAGAGAGGTAGAAACATAGAAACATCCGGAAGGAAAAGACAGCAATTGACCCGTTATATTAAAAACAGATGACATTTGTTCGCTGGTGGGGTAACGTGTAGCGTGACATGAACCCAAGATCCCGGTTGAGGCCGTCCTCATGGGTGCGGAACTTGGCTATCAATTTCTGCTCGACGAGTTTGCGTTGTCGAGTGTCTCGAAGCCCGCCTTGGAGTACGCTTACCCGAAGGTCGGTGGCTGAATGTCCTTGACTGCTGAAGTGTTCCCCGACTGGGAGGGAACCCTCCTGTCTGGCGATTGTTGCGCGGTGTCCGTTCATCCGTTGTCGCAGCGTTTGCATGGTCTTGCCAATGTACCATGCTCTGGGGCATCCTTTCCTGCAACGTATGAGGTAGACAACGTTGGCCGAGTCACAGGAGTATGAACCATGCACCTGGTGGGTGGTGTCCTCTCGTGTGATGGTGGTATCTGTGTCGATGATCTGGCATGTCTTGCAGAAGTTACCGTGGCAGGGTTGTGTGGTGTCGTGGACGCTGTTCTCCTGAAAGCTGGGTAATTTGCTGCGAACGATGGTCTGTTTGAGGTTGGGTGGCTGTTTAAAGGTGAGTAGTGGAGGTGTGGGGATGGCCATAGCGAGGTGTTCGTCGTCATTGATGACATGTTAAAGGCTGCGGAGAACATGGCGTAGTTTCTCCGCTCCAGGGAAGTACTGGACGACGAAGGGTACTCTGTTGGTTGTGTCCCGTGTTAGTCTTCTGAGGAGGTCGATGCAATTTTTCGCTGTGGCCCGTCGGAACTGTCGATCGATGAGTCGAGCGTCATATCCCGTTCCTACTAGGGCGTCTTTCAGCGTCTGTAGGTGTCCATCGCGTTCCTCCTCGTCTGAGCAGACCCTGTGTATTTGCAGGGCCTGTCCATAGGGGATGGCCTCTTTGGCATGGTTAGGGTGGAAGCTGGAAAAGTGGAGCATCGTGAGGTTGTCTGTGGGCTTGCGGTAGAGTGAGGTGCTGAGGTGCCCATCTTTGATGGTGAGTCGTGTGTCCAAGAAAGAAACTGATTCTGAGGAGTAGTCCATGGTGAGCTTGATGGTGGGATGGAACTTGTTAATGTTATCGTGTAGTCTCTTTAGTGATTCTTCGCCGTGGATCCATGGAAAGAAAATGTCGTTGATGTATCTGGTGTATAGCGTTGGTTGGAGGTCCTGTGCAGTGAAGAAGTCATGCTCGAACTTGTGCATGAAAATGTTGGCGTATTGGGGTGCGAATGTGGTCCCCATGGCTGTTCCGTGTGTTTGGGTAAAGAACTGGTTATCGAAGGTGAAGACGTTGTGATCCAGGATGAAGCGGATGAGTTGTAGGATGGCGTCTGGAGATCGGCTGTTGTTGGTGTTGAGTATTGATGCAGTCGCAGCAATGCCGTCATCGTGGGGGATACTGGTGTAGAGTGCCGAGACGTCCATCGTGGTGAGAAGTGTTCCTGGTTCAACTGGTCCGTGGGTACTGAGTTTTTGTAGGAAGTCTGTAGTGTCGCGACAGAAGCTGGGGGTTCCCTGTACGATGGGTTTCAGGTTATAGAGTTAGAGTCATAGAGTTATACAGCACGGATAGAGGCCCTTCGGCCCATCGTGTCCGCGCCGGCCATCAGACCCTGTCTACTCTAATCCCATATTCCAGCATTTGGTCCGTAGCCTTGTATGCTATGGCATTTCAAGTGCTCATCCAAATGCTTCTTGAATGTTGTGAGGGTTCCTGCCTCCACAACCCTTTCAGGCAGTGAGTTCCAGACTCCAACCACCCTCTGGGTGAAAAAGTTCTTTCTCAAATCCCCTCTAAACCTCCCGCCTTTTACCTTGAATCTATGTCCCCTTGTTATAGTACCCTCAACGAAGGGAAAAAGCTCCTTAGTATCCATCCTATCTGTGCCCCTCATAATTTTGTACACCTCAATCATGTCCCCCCTCAGCCTCCTCTGCTCCAAGGAAAACAAACCCAATCTTCCCAGTCTCTCTTCATAGCTGAAGCGCTCCAGCCCTGGTAACATCCTGGTGAATCTCCTCTGCACCCTCTCCAAAGCGATCACATCCTTCCTGTAGTGTGGCGACCAGAACTGCACACAGTACTCCAGCTGTGGCCTAACCAGTGTTTTATACAGCTCCATCATAACCTCCTTGCTCTTATATTCTATGCCTCGGCTAATAAAGGCAAGTATCCCATATGCCTTATTTACCACCATATCTACCTGTTCCGCCGCCTTCAGGGATCTGTGAACTTGCACACCAAGATCCCTCTGACCCTCTGTCTTGCCTAGGGTCCTCCCATTCATTGTGTATTCCCTTGCCTTGTTAGTCCCTCCAAAGTGCATCACCTCGCACTTTTCCGGGTTAAATTCCATTTGCCACTGTTCCGCCCATCTGACCAACCCATCTGTATCGTCCTGCAGACTGAGGCTATCCTCCTCGCTATTTACCACCCTACCAATTTTTGTATCATCAGCGAACTTACTGATCATACCTTTTACATTCATATCCAAGTCATTAATGTAGACCACAAACAGCAAGGGACCCAGCACCGATCCCTGTGGTACCCCACTGGCCACAGGCTTCCAGTCACAAAAACAACCTTCGACCATCACCCTCTGCCTTCTGCCACTAAGCCAGTTTTGTATCCAAAGTGCCAAGGCACCCTGGATTCTATGGGCTCGTACCTTCTTGACCAGTCTCCTGTGGGGGACTTTATCGAAGGCCTTACTGAAATCCATGTATACCACATCCACTGCGTTACCCTCATCCACACGCCTAGTCACCCCCTCAAAAAATTCAATCAAATTAGTCAGACATGATCTTCCCTTGACAAAGCCATGTTGACTATCCCTGATTAATCCTTGCTTCTCCAAGTGGAGACTAATTTTGTCCTTCAGAATTTTTTCCAATAATTTTCCTACCACTGATGTTAGGCTCACTGGCCTGTAGTTCCCCGGTTGCCCTCGATGTATCCAGAGTGGTTCTCACACAGGGTTCCGTTGCCTGATACGATAGGACGTCCGGGTGTGTTGGCTTTGTGTATCTTTGGGAGGCAGTAGAAGTCTCCCACGCGGGGAGAAAGTGGGATGAGAGCGCTGTTGGCCAGAGGCTGTAGAAGACTGCTGAGCTGGATTCAAAGTGCTAACAAAGACACTGACCTTTTGAACTGAGGTGACCTGGAGTTCAGTCACTGGTCTGAACTGGCCAGAACCGGTTTGAATTCGTTCCGCTTCTTACAGAGACAAAGGGACGGTGTGCTACCTGAGCTCTTGGAACAGAGCCAATCAGGGGATGACATTGGTCACTCCAGCAACTCTGAGCCAACCGGAGAAGACAGCATCGTTCGAAAAGACAGACTTGGGGAATAAAAACTGAGGAGTTGCTGGCTTGGAGTCAGTGTGTGTGTCTTTGTTTGTTTGTGAGCAAGAGAGAGAGAGTGTGTGTGTGTGTGTGTGTGTGTGTGTGTGTTTTTTTGTTGGTGTGTCTTTGTTTGTGAAGGAGACTCTGGAAACTAACCCTCGTGGAAGTCGGAACCCTGCGTCAAGGACGTGGAGACGACGTCGGGAGTAAGAGGGAGAATTGCCTGGCCAGCAGCGTCTCTCTTTTCCGGGTAATATAATATCCTTTCTATTCTGGGACCACTCTGGGAGTGTCGTCAGGAAACCTAGTGGGTGTGCGTTTAAAGCTTGATACTCGGGGAGTATTAATAGAGAAACCTAGTGGGTGTGCGTTTAAATCCTAGTTTGAGTATAAACCTGTATAACCTGCTGTAAACTACATGCCTATATCTAACTAGACGTATAAGCAGTATGTACATGATCTAATAACGTTAATAAAGCGAATTGAGAATTAAGAGAGAATTGACTCTTCCTCTGTGTACTAAGCTAAAACCGTTAACCGGTGACTTCCGGTCAACAGCGCGTAGGATGCTTTGAAGGTCTGGATCAAAGGTCTTGATCAGTTTGTTGAGCTGGTGGGTGTGTTCTTTGGTCGGATCTGTGGGTAACCGTCTGTAGTGTTCCTGGTTGTCCAGTTGTCGGTATGCTTCTTTGCAATAGTCCGTTCCGTTCTGTACGACTATGGCTCCTCCTTTGTCCGCTGGTTTGATGACGATGTTGCGGTTGGTCTTGAGAGCGTTGATGGCGTTGCGTTGTGCTCGGGTGACATTCTGGACTGTCTTCCGAGTGCGGCTGATGAATCTGACATTGACGCATTTCCTGACAGCTTGAGCATACATGTCAACCTTAGGGCAGCGACCCTCCGGAGGAGTCCAGTTTGACTCTTTCCTCTTCGGTTGCTGTACCGTGGATCCCTCTGTCTGCTGTTCCGGATCGTTGATTGTCTCATTGGGTTCGCTGCTGGAATTTTGGGGTTTGTGGAAGAATTCCTGGAGCCTCATTCTCCTGATGAATTCCTCTGTGTCCGCCGCGAGACTAATGGGGTCCATTTTGATAGTGGGGCAGAAATTGAGCCCTCGGCTGAGAACTTCGATTTCGTCTGGTGGAAGGGTGTGGTCGGACAAATTGACGATAGACTTCCCTGTGGTTGCAACCGTGGTACCAGGGGAAGCTTGGTCGATGCTGGTGGTGATGCAGAGTTTCTCAAGCTTCCTGCTCTTGGTTTTCATGTAGGCAGTCACTTAACTTCGTGTCAATGACAAATGTTATACTATTACTACAGGTAACCTTCTCCACATACTAACAAATTGTTTCAACAAATCGACCCAGAACAAACTCTTCTAAATACAATACTTGCTGCCCCTCCCCCATAATTGTATGGAATCTTACAACACCAGGTTATAGTCCAACAGTTTTATTTGACTATAACCTGGTGTTGTAAGATTCCTTACATTTGTCCACCCCAGTCCATCACCAGCATCTCCACATCATGCCTCCCCCATAACAGAGCTTTCTCTGTTTATACTCATCTTCTGCTTGCTATTGTCAAGTCAGTTTTCAATCTTTCATTAACCCCACAAGTAATCTCTCTCAAACTGCCTCACACGTGGAACTTTATTAAATGGCTTCTGAAAATTAAAGTCAAATTCTATTTACTGGTTAGCCTTCATCCTTGGATTTAATTACCTCCTCAAAGAACTACGAGATCCACTCCTATCTGCCCTGCTATTAGCACAACAGGCAGAAACCATTTGAACTTGGCGAGACATCAGGGAAATTAAGTGTAGCGTTCAATAACCAAAAGATTTTAATATTGCATACAATGCTCTTCTGTTTGTTCAAGAGCCCAGAGCAAGCGCTCTTGACCTAGTGTGAATCTTTCTTGGCCATTTGTGGTTGCATAATTAACCAGGAGTTGGAGGTACTACTGCTAAATACTAACTGACACTAGTACAGTACCTCCTGTTAAAAGGAGTGAGGCAGGACTCAAAACTCAAGGATCATCTTTTCACCCAACAAGAGCTCTTTTATATAGGATTAAGTGCTAGCCTAATGCTACTGTCTCCTAGCATATGAGTCACCCGAAGCCAGCGACAAACCATGGATTCATCAAGGCCGGCAGCTGAGAAGAGCAGTGTTTGTTTGCCAGGTCTTCCTTGCATAAAATAGGAGGAATGAGAGAAAAAAAAGAGGGCAAGAGAAAATGGGGGCAGGGGTGCTTGACAGAGGGGGGCAGGGGTGCTTGAGGGAAGGGGAGGGAATAGAAAATGTGAGCGCGCAATTCTCAAACAGAAGTAGAGAAGGAAAGGGTGAGGATATCAGGGGTAACATTCTAACAGAAACAAATCCATTTGGAGTGCTGAAAACATGCTGCACAGAACAAGAGCCCGCTGGAAGGCAGAGATCTACAGAAACACACACACTTAAATAGAGTAGTGCAATATTGGATGCCCAAGGATTTTTATTATTAATTCAGTATCTTCCATAAATTACTGGAGACCAGGAGGCCAATTTTCAGATGGCAGAGCGGGTGCATTGGGGGCTCCTAAAATTGTAGAAATCCGGAGAGGGTTCGGAGCCTGGCTCCAACCCACTGACTTCCGGGTTCCCCAGTGATGCGTTCGGGTGCACTCGCACCTCCCAAATGCAGGACTCCCACAGGCAATTAAAGCCAGCGGGATGATGATTTACATACCTTGACAGATAGTAAAGGTACTTGAGATACCTCATTGAGTAGACATTTTGGCTGGGGTGCAATTTTGAAGGATCCTCAGCATGTTTCCTGTGCTGTGGGAAACACTCCCTATTGGAACAGACGTGTTTCAGCCAGCAGCCAATAGGCGATGCAAATGATTATTTGACAGGTGGGGAGAAAAGCTAATTTATTGCAGCAGGGCACTCTGTCACTTCAGACAAAGTTTTGGCTGCAACACCTTTGTCTTTCCACTCAAAATTCTTACTTTCCACCCAAAACTCTGCTGCGCAAACACATTTACCTACTTTGCGGACCCCCTCAAACTCACACCGTCAGGATGGGGGTGCCATGGCTGCATTCATCACTTCATCCGAGGACGGGCAACATCACCAGCCTTGCCAGGCATGGCGTCCACCTCCGCCACGTGGAGCTCCACAACACAGTGCTGCACCACAGGCACCTGCACAAGAGCACGGAGAGCAACAGAGAGAGTGATGTCGCAGGAGGCTCTACCCTCGCAACAGCATCTACAGACCAAGGCTCAGTTTCCTGGACTTCTCTTAGGAGCAGTGCATATGGAGGCTCAGAGCCAGTCGCCAGGTAGTTGCAGACACCTGCAGCCTCCTTCATGCCGAGCTGCTCTCGGCTGGGCCGAGCAGCATCTCCTTACCTGTCACTGTCAAAGTCACCACTGCCCTCAACTTCTTCGCTTCCGGATCGTTCCAGGGTGCCACTGGGGACATCGCCAGGGTCTCTAAGTCGTCTGCACACAAGTGCATAAGGCAGGTCACCGACGGCTTGTTTCGCAGGGCCTCACACTACATCAGCTTCCCCATGGACGACCTCAGCCAGATGGAGAGGGCAGTGGGATTCCACGCAGTGGCTGGCTTCCCACGGGTGCAGGGTGTAATCGATTGCACCCATATAGCAATAAGAGGACCTCCAAACGAGCCAGGACTGTTCATCAACAGGAAGGGCTATCACTCCAACACTGGGTGCTGGACGCATTATAGTCATAACATGGCACAACAGAGAGGGGTGCCGCTTGAGGTGGCCCCATCCACATCTGCCACCCATTGCCATTGAGGAGGAAGAGCAACCCATGGGCAGAGCAGCGGCTCACCTGGCTGCTCGTCAGGCCAGAGAGTCACTTATATGTGAATGGTTCTCCTAACATCAGACAGTGTGAAGAGTCCAGGCCTCTCCACCTGGACAGAGCAGCGGCCACACCAGCACCCACCCCCTCCCTGCACAAAACAGTCCTGCAACTACACATACACCCACTGTAGAGTGACCCAATGGGTGGCATCAAGTGTGGGCGTTCATGGTGAACCTCATGAAAGGGCCTTATTACAAAAGCCAATCAAGAATGGCCAAGACGTGGCAGTAATGGTGACAATAATATTTAGCGTGCGTTGGACAAAAAGCAAATATAAATAAAAAAACATGACCAACCATCAAACACCCTTGTGCATCCCCTTTGTGCTTACAAAACCTTTGCCTTTCGCTTCCGACTACTTCTACGTGGTGCATTCCCCGTGGCTGCAGCAGAGGTAGTGACAGGTTGCTCTTGTTCATGCCCTTACCGAGTTGATGCTTTGGGCCTACGCCCTCTGGATTTCGATGTCCGTGAGGGCCCCTCCAAAGACTGTTCCACCTGCACCTGTGGAGGGGCAGACTCGGCCACCTGGAGAGGAGGCAGCATTGCGGTTACTGGTTGAGAGGGGGGCAATGGGTAAGACGTGGAGGCACTTTGCTTGGCATCCCCACTTCCATGTCCCCTTTCGCCTTCATCCCTCCCCAGGACCAGGCCCACACCACTCCTACCACTCTGCTGGACGACAGTTTGGAGGGCACGTGTGAAGCCTTGTAAGACCAGTGCTAGAGTATCTGCCTGCCTGTTTAAGGCGGCAGAATGTTTTTCACCCCGAGTCCAAAGGGCCGTTCTCAGGGCCTGAACTGACTCATTTGCGAGCCATGCTTGAAGCTCCATGGAGGATAGCCTTTCCTCCATCGCAGACATTCCTGCACTTACCTGTGACACTTACTCAGAGATGCCCTCACGTCCCTGTGATAGTATCTCAGATGCCCTCCCTTACCTGTGGCACCATTCCACTCGTGCAGGAGTTGGATTCCTCCATTCTCTGCATTATTGTGGAGAGTGCACGTGGCACCTGTTCCAGCACCTCCCAAATGTGCTGCTGCCCCTCGATCATTCTCCTTTTCATGAATGGCCCCCAGGGTTCAGCATCTGTGTCCAGCTGAGCTGAGCCTGGAGAAGAGTGCTCCCACCGACACAGACTGTCCACAGCTGCCCCTGCCACCAGTGTCTGCTCGTGCTCACATGTGTGGTAACTCACCATGTGCAACCCCAACTAACTGAAGAAGGGGACCCACCAAGGTGTGTGTATCTGCACTGGTGGATGGCTCACTCGCTCAGATGTGACGGTGCACCCTCAGAGGCTGGCAGGTCCTCTGAGGAATCGCCCTCCACCATCAGAGCGGTTGCTGAAGGCCCTGTAAGAGAACAGAAGGCAATATTAAGCATGATGACAGATTGAGGTGCTGAAGATGGTGAGGTGCATGTTAACATCAATTGATATTGTGTATGCTGAATGTTAAAGTTCTGTCACCAGACGTTTGTCGGGTGCTAGTCTCGGTGTCCCCAACGGACAGGCCTTCGAGGGTGTGGCTCAGCGGCGCCTGCTGCTCCGCGTCTGTGAGCAGGACTACCTGTTGCGGCCCCCCTCCGGTCCTCGCCCCCTCCCATACATTCTTGGCTCTCTTCTCCTACAAGGGGAGACAGTAGGGACGCGTGAGTGAGCGATGGTGATGTGGCCAACCGCTGAATGCATTGGTTTGGGTGCGGCTGATGCTGCATTAGGCTGACCCTAATGCAGCATCAGAGGGTGAGTATGAGACAGAGCCATGACATTGTACGAGGATTGGGTAGAGTAGTAGGGTGAGTACTGGGGAGGTGAGGAAGTGGTGAGGAAGTGCAGGTAAGTTCAGGATGAGCTTTGAGTGGGTGTGATATAGTGTTGGCAATGCAGAATGAGTTGGGGGAGAGGGGCGGTGATGTGGAAGACGGTATGTAGCAGGATGAGTAAGTGTACTCACTTTGGCTGACCCAGTTAGGTCTTTGAAGCGCTTCCTGCACTGGATCCAGGTGCAGGAGATGTTGTTGCTGCTGGTGACCTCCTCTACCACCTCAAGCCAGGCCTTCTTGGTGGCAGAGGCAGGCTATTTCCTCCCGTCCGCCGGGTAAAAGACATCCCTCCTCCTCCTCCTCACCCCATCCAGTAGCACCTGGAGTGGGGCATCACTGAATCTAGGAGCAGCCTTTCCCCTGGGCTGCTCCATTGTGCTATTTGGGTGTTTCCTCCAGGAGCAGCCATTGGAGGACTGTCCTTTAAATAGAGCTCCTCCAGCTGACAGCCTGTGATGCGGTTGCGTAGTCCGCCGTCCGCCCGCTGCGCAGGTTTTCGACGGCAAACCCAAAAGCCACGTTAAGTGGCTCTAATTTACCCACAATCGCGTGGGCAACTGACAGATTTTACTGGGCGAGTTACCCACGCGTCCAATTGCCCCTCACCCCCACCCCCGCCGCCATCCTGCCTCCCCGCTAATATCAGGGCCCAGTACTCAGTAGTACTCAAATCAAGGAGGAGAAATGTTGTAAAAAGGTAGGGAAAGGGCAGAAATACTAGTTGTCAGGGTAGACCTGTAAAATACTGTCATCTATCGCAGCCAAGTCCAAACAGTAGCGTTTGGTGAAGGTGTGTGGGTTATTCCAATCACGGATTTGCAGTTATAACAAGTTGCATTTATATTGCGCCTTTAACATAGTAAAGATGTCCCACGGTGCTTATCAGGAGCGTTATCAAACAAAATTTGACACTGAGCCACATAATGAGATAAAAGGACAAGTGACCAAAAGCTTGGTCAAAGAGGTAGGTTTAAAAGGAGCATCTTAAAGGAGGAGAGGTAAGAGAGCCGGAGAGGGAATTCCAGAGCCTTAGGGCTTAGGCAGCTGAAGGTTCAGCCGCCTATAGTGGAGCGATTAAAATTGGGGATGGGCAAGAGGCCAGATTTGGAAGAGCACAGATCTGAGGGTTGTAGGGCTGGAGGAGGTTGAAAACATAATATAAACATTGGACATCTACTTCAAGGATGCTCATAGGGCAGCTGCAGAATGGATGAAGTGACCTTTCACATAGGCAATGGGTTTTACCAAGATCCTGGACTAATAAATACAGAAAGCTAATGCTCTGCAAGCACAAACTTAATGGGTTAGATTTTCCAACTCAAATTTGTCAGCAGGCAGATTTTAAGAGAGACTGAATTTTTGTCCTGAATAAAAATACAATACATTATTTGGCAGGAAACCTGAATTTGTTCAAAGTGTTTTTTATAACAGGGTATCAGATGACAACTGATGTGTGGCTGTTACTAACCCTTGCAAGATGAAACCAGAGCAACAAAGAGTTCCATAACAAGTTTCTGAGTTCACTCGAGCTACAAAGCTCAAAAGGAAGACATATTAATTTAAAAATCAGCAAACTGACATCCCAATGAGGGCTCAGAGATGTCCGTTGTAATTTAGTTTCTTACTTATTTTCATGAAATGGGAGGCAAGAAGTGCTTTCCTAATAAACCTGATCCCAATTTATGTCAGACTACAGTTCTGTGAAGTGCCTTGGGATGTTTTACTACATTAAAGATGCTATTTAAATGCAAGCTTTTGTCGTTGATGATCTAAGGCTATGGAAGACTGTAATTGCAAGTACATGAACACATATGGAGTTGGGTATCAATCACAGATAAACAAGATGTCAGGAAGATAGTAAACCATAAGAGAGAAGAATAATGTCTTTAGAACAACACCATCACACAAACTTTTTCCACTTGGTGCTCGGTTAGTGGATAGTTTATTCGAGACAAGCAATGTGTCCATTATAGATGCTTTGGGTAATTGGATCCTCTTCATAGCTATGCTGTCAAATAGAAGCTGTCTGCATGTAGAATCCAACCTGACAGCTGAGCAAGAAGGTCTTTCCTCTGAGATGGAGAGAATTGGGCAGGCAGGTTCAACACCAGGATGGTCCAAGAACCAATCTGCAAGACCAACAAAGGATTGGAAGAATCACTTTTGCTTGGATTCTCTGTAGCACCTTGGAGTATAGAGGAAGCAAATACAGAAACATTTGTCTCCAAGAGAAAGATCATTCAGCCTCTTTGCTGAGTTGTCCTCAGTGTTTGATGAGAAACGAGAGTTGGTGATTGTTCAGGTGATTTTAATATGAGCCCACTGCTTCCCACAGCATGTGTTATGTAAAAAGAACAGATTTCATGGTTGATCCACAAAAATTAAAATTTTATATAATGCAAACCAATACCACATTCCATAATACAGCATGGCTGCCTGTGTCCTGAATTCACCTCATTTACATTCAGTCCAGTTTCTCAGCAATGATGCAACGTGTACAATTTCACATGGATGCACAGTTGTTCAAATGTCACATTAACAACTGAGATTAGTCTATCCTCAGTCAGAATAAAATGGTGGCCCTGGCAACCAACAGTGGCAACAGCTGTCATTTATATTTACCACCAACAGCACTTCACCTCCAGAGGCAGAAAGCAAAGCTACTTTGTGAGATAGAATTCTGCACCTCCAAAATTACAATATGCTACCTCATTTATATTCCAATGCTATTTCCAAATAAAAGAAATATTTTTTCTTACATCCAAGATTTTGTCTCTCTCTCTTCTCAAGATGATTTATTTATCCTGAGTTAGTTTCACAAAAGGCAACATCATTCTGGTACTTTGCCAAAATTGACATTCATCAAGCTTGGATAGTGTGCACTCACTGCTTATTCAACTGTGGGGGCCATCAGACCGAAGCCTAATTCTGTCTCCACTTGTTATAACCACATTTCCAACTGAGTGACAGAATAATGATCAGGCACTATGATGCTTTATTCTATCTTAGAGTGCTGCTGCTGATGGCAGGCCCAATTTCAGCTACAGCACAGTAAACTAAACAAGGTGGCACAGGGTCGCCAGAGAGTACAAGACCCAGCTGAAGAGATTCTTGTGAACACCTCCAGAGGCAACACAGCATCAATGGCAGTTAAAAATTACAAATCAGAAGTACAAGGAGTGATATTTTCTGGCTGCCAGAAGGATGAGGAGCCCACCCATGCAGGCCAGCAATACATTTTTTTCAGTCACTTCCATAACCATAGGAAAATTCTAACAGTCAAGAACAGGAAAAAAGGTCACAAACCTCTGGGTGCTGAAGGAAGAAAATTTGCAGCTGATCATTAGTTTCCAAAGAACAAGATTATGCCCACAGTATCCGCAAGAGCATAGAAGGATGAACAAAAACCAATTTGAAACGGCTGTGATGGGCAGGGAATGTGTGCCATATCCATACCTTCAGAGGCAATGGAATGAACCAGTCACATTTTCTTGGGTTTAGCATCCAAAGTTACTCATGTAAGCCAACCTCATGACCCCTGTGATCCAGAGTGGAACGCAGGAACAAAAGTAGGCCATTCAGCAACTCAAAACTGTTCCATCATTCTGTTAGACCAACAACTGTACCTCAACTCAACGTCCCCAATGTCATAACTCATGCAGCTCAACCACATGTTACAAAACAGCATTGGCAGAGGCCTGGAAATAGGAGTTGAATCAAATCTTTCAACTGGGGAATAGTATATGGCAACCTTGGAAGGAGGACATGCCGAAATAATATAATTTAATATTCATGCCGTAATGTGTAAACTGTCCAACAACTTGTGGCGAGGAAGAGATACCCTGTGAATTGCGAATCGCCACAAGTTGCTGGACGATTTGCGCTGCTCTGCCGTTAGCCTCGCAAAAATGGCAGCTCACCCTCAACCTCCCCGTGAGTTTCAAGAAATTGCTACATTTGCATATTAATTTCCAATTAAACTCGCCATAGAAAGTTAAGGCTGGTACTTATCATTAAAAAGGCACTTACATTGTTGTTAAGATTTATGTACCTACAATGCCGCTTAACCTCTTTGGCCCAGAAAGGGAACAATCTAAATAGTGGACTCTCATTCCTATATGTAGTAAATTGTTGTTAGAGATTTAACAACCTGGTGTTCCATAGGGATCGATGCTGGGACCGCTGTTGTTTACAATTTTCGTTAACAATTTGGATTCGGGAATCGGAAGTACATTTTCAAAATTTGCGGACGACACCAAATTGGGGGGTGTAGTTAATACAAAGGAAGAATGTGTCAAAATGCAAGAGGACACTCAAACTTGCAGAATGGGCGTGTAATTGGCAAATTAATTTCAATACTGATAAGTGTGAGGTGGTACATTTTGGTGGGAAGAATAAGGAAGCCACATACTTGGTTAAGGAAAGTCTAAACGGGATAGAGGAGCAAAGAAATCTAGGGATACAGATATATAAAATCACTAAAAGTAGCGACACAGGTTAATAAGGCCATAAAAAAGACAAATCGAGCTCTAGGGCTCATTTCTAGAGAGATAGAATTGAAAAGCAAAGAAGTTATGTTAAATTTGTATAGAACCTTGGTTAAACCACACTTGGAGTATTGTGCCCAGTTCTGGTCTCCACAGGCATTGGAGATGGAACAAAAAAGATTCAAAAGGGTGATACCAGAACTGAGAGGATACCCTTATCAGGAAAGGCTGAACAGACTAGGGCTCTTTTTTCTAGAAAAAAGGCTGAGGGGTGACCTGACCGAGGTCTTTAAGATGATGATAGAGTAGTCATAGAGAAAATGTTTCCACTTGTGGGGAGTCCAAAATTAGAGGTCATAAATATAAAATAGTTGCAAATAAATCCAATTGGGAATTCAGGAGAAATTTCTTTACCCAAAAAGTGGTAAGAATGTGGAATGCACACCACAAGGAGTAGTTGAGGCAAATAGCATTGATGTATTTAAGGGGAGAGCTAGATAAGCACATGGGGGAGAAAGGAATAGAAGGGTATCCTAATTGAGTTAGATGAAGTAGGGAGGGAGGAGGCTCATGTGGAGCATAAAAGCCAGCATAGACCAGTTTGGCTGAATGCCTGTTTCTGTGCTGTAGTTTTGATGTATCATAGTAGTTACCACATCGAAGGAGGCCATTCGGCCCATCTTGCCGGTGCAGGCTCTTTGAGAGAGCCATCTGATTAGTCCCACTCACCTGCTCATTCTCCATAGCCCTGTAAAATTTTTTTCCTTCAAGTATTTATCTAATTCCATTTTGAAAGTAACTATTGAATCTGCTTCCACCACCCTTTCAGGCAGTGCATTCATATCATTACAACTCGCTGCGTTAAAAAAAAAGTTTCCTCATGTCGCCTCTGGCTCTTTTACCGATCACCTTAAATGTGTGTCCTCTGGTTACTGACCCTTCTGCCATTGGAAACAGTTTCTCCTTATTTACTCTATCAAAACCGATTATTTTGAACACCTCTATCAAATCGCCCCTTAAACTTCTCTGTTCTGAGAACAACGTCAGCTTCTCCAATTTCTCCACATAACTGAAGTCCCTGGTAAATCTCTTCTGCACCCTCTCTAAGGCCTTGACATCCTTTCTAAAGTGTGGTGCCCAGAACGGAACACAATACTCCAGCTGAGGCCTAACCAGTATTTTATAAAGATTTAGCATAACTTCCTTGCTTTTGTACTCTATGAATAATGCCCAGGATCCCATATGCTTTTTTTTTTTTAAAACAGCCTTCTCAACTTGTCCTGCCACCTTCAAAGATTTGTGTATGTGCACCCCCAGGTGTCTCTGTTCCTGCACCCCCTTTAAAATTGTACCATTTAGTTTATACTGCCTCGCCTCATTCTTCCTGCCAAAATGTATAACTTCACACTTCTCTTCGTTAAATTTCATCTGCCATGTGTCTGCCCATTTCACCAGTCTGTCTATGCCCTCCTGAAGTCTGTTACTATCCTCGACATTGTTTACTACGCTTCCGAGTTTTGTGTCATCTGCAAACTTTGAAATTATACCCTCTATATCCAAGGCTAGGTCACTAATATATATCAAAAAGCGCGGTGGTCCTAATACTGATCCCTGGAGAACACCACTGCATACTTCCCTCCAGTCTGAAAACAACCGTTCATCACTACTCTCTGCTTTCGGTCCCTTAGCCAATTTTGCATCCATACTGCCACTGTCCCTTTAATCCATAGTGATTGATGTAACTCGATGTAAAATTTTTTTTAAAATTCTAACTTTTCCTTTGTCTCTTTTTTCTTTCCCTCCCTTTATTTCTTTCTGTAGCTGATTTGACTTTAATTCACCCTATTTCCTTCTCCGTCGTTCCTCTGTTCCTTTCTCAGTCCTTCAATCTCATTGGTTAAGGAGATAGACAGATGGTGCCATTATCAGCTCGCACTTCCAGCAACTTGCAACGCAAAGCTTTTTCGAGCTGAAGGCTGAGGGAAAAAGTCTAACTAATTGAGAAATTTGGGCACCAACAATGTGAAATTTTGCCTTTAACTATTTTATCAATGGTAACATTGGTTTGGGAGAGTGGGGGGAGTCTGAAGCCAACTGCAATTTTGGTTTTCAAATAATCAAACTTCTAAGAGGTTGAAAGAGCACAAAAAAGGTGAATTTTCTTAAGAGGTTGAGGAAAGTAACCATAGACATAAAGCAGAATATACCATAAATGACACATTTTGGAAAGAATGAGGAGAGGCAATATAAACTAAATTATAGAATTTTAAAGGGGATGTTGGAACAGAGAGACCTGGGGGTGCACATACACAAATCTTTGAAGATGGCAGGACAAGTTAATAAGGCTGTTAAAAAAGCATACAGGATCCTTGGCTTTATAGATAGAAGCATATAGTACAAAAGCAGGGAAGCACTCTCCATAGACTTGAGCTCATCCAAAACTCTGTGCTTGCTGACCTACATTTTTGTGACTGGAAGCCTGTGGCCAGTGGGGTACCACAGGGATCGGTGCTGGGTCCCTTGCTGTTTGTGATCTACATTAACGACTTGGATATGAATGTAAAAGGTATGATCAGTAAGTTCGCTGATGATACAAAAATTGGTAGGGTGGTAAATAGCGAGGAGGATAGCCTCAGTCTGCAGGACGATACAGATGGGTTGGTCAGATGGGCGGAACAGTGGCAAATGGAATTTAACCCGGAAAAGTGCGAGGTGATGCACTTTGGAGGGACTAACAAGGCAAGGGAATACACAATGAATGGGAGGACCCTAGGCAAGACAGAGCGTCAGAGGGATCTTGGTGTGCAAGTTCACAGATCCCTGAAGGCGGCGGAATAGGTAGATAAGGTGGTAAAGAAGGCATATGGGATACTTGCCTTTATTAGCTGAGGCATAGAATAACAAGGAGGTTATGATGGAGCTGTATAAAACACTGGTTAGGCCACAGCTGGAGTACTGTGTGCAGTTCTGGTCGCCACACTACAGGAAGGATGTGATCGCTTTGGAGAGGGTGCAGAGGAGATTCACCAGGATGTTACCAGGGTTGGAGCGCTTCAGCTATGAAGAGAGACTGGGAAGATTGGGTTTGTTTTCCTTGGAGCAGAGGAGGCTGAAGGGGGACATGATTGAGGTGTACAAAATTATGAGGGGCACAGATAGGATGGATACTAAGGAGCTTTTTCCCTTCGTTGAGGGTTCTATAACAAGGGGGCATAGATTCAAGGTAAAAGGCGGGAGGTTTAGAGGGGATTTGAGAAAGAACTTTTTCACCCAGAGGGTGGTTGGAGTCTGGAACTTACTGCCTGAAAGGGTTGTGGAGGCAGGAACCCTCACAACATTCAAGAAGCATTTGGATGAGCACTTGAAATGCCATAGCATACAAGGCTACGGACCAAATGCTGGAATATGGGATTAGATTAGACAGGGCTTGATGGCCGGCGCGGACACGATGGGCCGAAGGGCCTCTATCCGTGCTGTATAACTCTATGACTCTATGACATTCGGTCCTGGCCCAGCAACGCCTCGATTTTAAAATTCTCATCCTTGCTTTCAAATCCCTCCATGGCCTCGCCACTCCCGATCTCTGTAACCTCCTCTAGCTCTACAACCCTCAAAGATCTCCGTGCTCCTCCAATTCTTGCCTCTTGCGCATCCGCGATTTTAATCGCTCCACCATTAGTTGCCATGCCTTCAGCTGCCTAGGCTCTAAGTTCTGGAATTCCCTCGTTAAACCTTTCCGCCTCTCTCTCCTCCTTTAGGATGTTCCTTAAAACCTACCCCTCATCTGTCCTAATATCCCCTAAGAGACTCTGTCAAATTTTGTTTGATGATGTTCGTGAAGCATCTTGGGACATTTTACTGTGTTAACAGCGCTATATAAATGCACGTTGTTGTTGTTATGGTATACCTTTATAGAGCACTCGTTAGGCCTCAGCTGGAGTATTGCATCCAATTCTGGGCACCACACTTTTGGAAGGATGTCAAGGCCTTGGAGAGGGTGCAGACGAGATTTACTAGAATGGTACCATGGATGAGGGACTTCAGTTACGTGGAGAGGCTAGAGAAGCTGAGATTGTTTTCCTTAGAGCAGGAAAGGTTAAGAGGAGATTTAATAGAGGTGTTCAAAATTACAAAGGGTTTTGATAGAGTAGATAGGGAGAAAATATTTCCACTGGCAGGAGGTTTAGTAATCAAAGGATACAGATTTAAGATAATTGGCAAAAATGCCAAGGGGAAGATGAGGAGAATTTTTTTTATGCAGCGAGTTATGATGATCTGAAATGCACTGCCTGAAAGGGTGGTGGAAGCAGATTAAATAACAACTTTTGAAAGGGTATTGAATATATACTTGAAAAGGAAAAATTTGCAGTGATATATAATGGGACTAATTTGATAGCTCTTTCAAAGAGTTGGCACAGGCACTATGGGATTGTGACTAGACAGAAAGACAGCTAGATGAGCAAGATGATGGTGAACAAAATGAGACCAATTAGCAGTCTTTATAATTACCATTTTGTAAGATAATGCATTGCCCTTAACCAATAATAAATTAGTTACCCCAATGGAACAGAGAAAGCACAAACAACTGGCAATCAATAACTATACAGAGGAACTTGGCCTCCACTTTGGAAGTGCAGTTTACTTTCAACATCAGCATCCTACATTTAATACATCCTGGATAGGCTTACAGTATTTCAGCTTTTAATGGTTATATCATGTACACTTAAAAAAAACTGTAACCTGTGCAGGGCTCTTTCTCCCAAATAGTTCTTGTGTAGTTCTTGCAGCTGCACAATATTCTCAGACATGGGGGAAATGTGGGGAAAAACATGAAGTCATTTTTAAAACATTTATAGCTCACTTGTCTTTCTCTTTTCTTACCATGACTCACTGATGCCATGGTATCACAAGGATCTTCAAATATTAAATTCCACATCTCTTTCAAGTAGCCTGTCAATTGTTACTCTGATAAATGTTAAAAATCTACACATTTTCCAAGTCAGAAAGCTTGAGAAAATTGAAGCTTCCACCACTTGCCAATCACCTTCCCTGGTGAGAATCATGTGGAATTCAAAATCAAGTTATTATGTTTTCACTTAAATATAATTATTTCAAAAAATTCAAACTGTCCAAAAAGAAACTGAAGTGTTATAAAAATTGCACAAATCAGGGACTGAGTGGTACTTTGGGTCAGCAGTTCCCTTTCATCACTGGACCAGAGTTTGAATCCAATCCAGACTAATAAAATTGAAGTCTCCTCTTTCTGCCTGCTCTAAGATTGAAATGCTTTTGGACAGCATCAATCCAGATGGGCACAGATTCACAGCACTAACTGCCTATATTCAGCACAAACTGGCAATCCGACTCAGATGGGTCTCAAGGAAGGCTGTGACAAAAATGTTCACAATGGTGCAGTAGAGGATTCTTTTCTGAGATTGGGTTTAAAGCATATTGTCATATTTTGAGGACGAGGAGGAGAAGGAAGAAAATGAAGATGGGGAGCACATAGCCAGAGCAGCAATGCACATTGCTGCCCGTGATGCCTCATCTCCAACAGGTTCTCATAATGAGATGTACAAATTGAAGACTTTGAAATACTCAGGCCGCCTGGAGCAACAACCACCACCACCGACCCACCCCCCTCCGTCCTTCAACCACGCATACACCCATTGTACACGCACCCAATGGGTGGCATTCATGATGAAGCACATGAAAGAGCGAATTCACAAAAGAGACTCAATAATGGCCTAGATGTGGCAGAGGTGGTGATAATTATTAAATTTAATAACAAAAAAAATATATAAATTAACAACATGACAGTTCGTCAAACACCCTTGTGCATACCCTTGGTGAATTACAATTGCTTAGCCTTTCTCTTCCTACCGCTTCTACGTGGTGCATCCCCTGTGGCTTCAGTAGAGGTAGTGGCAGTGGCGGGTTGCTCAGATCCCTGCCTTGACTGCTGAGATGCTTTTGGCCAACAACGTCTGGGTTTTGAAGCCCGTGAGGGCCCCACGAAAGACGCTCCACCTGCGCCTGTGCAGGGGCAGACTCGGCCATCGGAAGAGGAGGCAGCATTGCGGGTACCGGTTGAGGGGGCGATGGCAATGGGTGAGAATTAGGAGCACTTTGACTGGAGTCCCCACTTCCATGTCCCCTTTCACCATCATCCCTCTCCTGGGCCACCTCACTCCTACCACTTTGTTGGACAGCAGGTTGGAGCAGATCTGTGACGCATTGTATGGCCATGGCTAAAGTATCTGCCTGCCTGTTTAAGGCGGCAGACATGTTGGCATCCAGAATCCACATGGCCATTGTCATGGCCTGAATGAACTCATTTGAGAGCCGTGCTTGAAGTTCAATGGAGGCTGCTATTCTTTCCATCGCAGACATTCTCACACTTACCTATGCCACCAATCCACTAGCGATAGAGTTGGACTCCTCCATCCTCTCTGCTATTGTGGAGAGCGTGCGTGGCACTTTTTCCATTACCTTGCAAAGTTGCTGCTACACCTCCATCATCTCATTCTCAATGATGGCCCCCGGGATTCAGCATCTCCAGCTTAGCAGAGCTTGGCGAGGAGTGCGCCCCCGACACGGACTCTCCACGGCTGCCCCTGCCACCAATTTCTGCTCGTGCACACTTGAGTGGTGAATCACCAAGTGACAACCCAACTAGCTGTCTAACATGACCCACTGAAGTGCCAGTATCTGTGCTGGTGCAAGGCTGCATGCCATGAGATGGTGCGCCCTCAGATGGAATGAGCTCCTCTGAGGAATCACTTTCTTCCATCATGGCTCCTTCCTCTTGAAGGTGTGAAGGCCCTGGAAGACAACAGAAGTAGATATTAATTATTCATTGGAAAATTGGCAATCTTTCCACTGACCATACTGAGGTCCAGAACAGTTCAATCATTGATAAAAATCAATTCATCATGTGTGTGTAAATGTTAAAGTTCTGTCACCAGCCATCTGTGGGTTGCCAGTCTCTCCATCTCCAACAGATGGACATGCAACAATGCGACTGATCTCCATGGCCTCCTCCTCTGCATCGGTCAACTGGACTATTTGTGGTGGTCCACCTCCAGTTCTGCTCCTCTCCCTTGCATTTTGCACTCTCTTCTCCTACAAGGGAAGAAAGAACAGACCTGTGAGCGACTGAAGGTGACGTATTCACCCAATGGATGCATTGCGTTGGGTGAGACGGAATGAAATAGATGCATCAGAGGGTGACTATCAGACAGATGCATCACATTGCATCAAGATTGGGGTTAGTGGCAGTAGTGGGTGCACAAATATGGAGGTGAGGAAGTGCATAGAAAGTGAAGGTTTGTTGATGTTGAAACTTAAGTGGGTGTGAGGAGTGATGTGATGGAATAGGCTTACCAAGACAGAATGAGGGGTGGGGGGGGGTGTTGCATTTCACTGGATGTGACCTGGTTAGGTCATTAAAACGCTTTCTGCACGGAACCCAAGATCTGGGCACTGTGCTCCTGCTGCTCACCTCTCCTGCCACGCCTTCTTGGTGACAGAATCTTCCTCCCATCACTGGGATAAATTACTGCTTTCCTGCTTCTCACTGCAGCCAGTAGTACAACTAGGGAAGCATGCTTTTGCTCTCCTGGACACCATTTCTCCTTCAAAACCCATTCTTGGACTGGCCTTTAAATAGTGTCATTCGGGTCCGCAGTAGGCCCGCTGCGCAACTTGGAGATGCGAAATTCGAGTTGCGATTACAGATTTAAACGCACACACTTGACTTCTGGGTTCCCCACACGTAAATCCACCCACCAACTGAGTTCCCAGCTCCAAGTTAACATCATACCCATAGTCTCGTCACATAATTTTCTTCAATGAAGGCATAGGAACTTTGTCACCTGCGATAGGCATGCTACTTTGGGTAATAACAAGTAGCGGTGATTCTCTCCCCATGACCTTGGGCCTCACTGGTCTTCCTCTACTGCTGCTCTTCCACCTCCTCCAAAATGTCCTAAATGAGACTTGTTGATGAATTCAATGCTAATTGCTGCATTTAAAATTCTTATCCTTGTATTTAAATCGCCTATGGTATCTCCTCTCCCCATGTCTGTAATGTCCTCCAGTACCACAGCTGCCTCTGAACTCTAGTCCTCAGACTCCAGCCTCTTGTGCACCTCCCTTTTCCCCACCATTGGTCACCATTGTCTGCTGTTCTCTCCCTAAACCCCACTACCTCGCCTCCTTTAAGACTCTCCTTAAAACCCACCTCTAATCAAGCTTTTGGTTCCTTCTCGTAATCTCCACTTCCGGCTCAGCACCTTTTTTATTTTTCTCATGATTCCATGAAGCACCGTGGGATATTTTTCCACCTAAAAGATGCTATATAAATGCAAGAAATAAGGAGGCCACCTACTCCTTTGAAAATAAGAGTCTAAATGGAGTAGGGGCACAAAAGGATCTAGGGGTACAGATTTACACATCATTAAAAGAAACAACACAGCATAACAAAGCCATAAAAAGTGCAAATAAAGCACTGGGGTTCATTTCTAGAGAAATAGAATTCAAAAGCAGAGAAGTTACAAAAAGGATGTAGAAGCACTGGAGAAGATGCAAAAACGATTTACAAGGATGATATCAAAACTGAAAGGGTACAACTATCAGGAAAGGCTTAACAGGCTGGGGCTCTATTCTCCAGAAAAAAGACTGCGAAATGACCAAATAGAGGTCTTTAAAATTATGACTGGATTAGATGTGGTAGATGGAAAGATGATGTTTCCACTTTTGGGGGAGTCCAAAAATATGAGATTGTCACTAAAAAATCAAATAAGGAATTCAGGATAAACTTCTTTACTCAAGAGTGGTGAGAATGTGGAACTCCATACCACTTGAAGTGGTTGAGGCGATTAGCAAAGATGCATTTTAGGGGAAGCTGGACAGGTATAAGAGGGAAAAAGGAATAGAAGGATATATTGATAGGGCGAGATGAAGTATGGTGGGAGGAGGCTCGGGTGGAACATAAACACCAACCTGTTGGGCCGAATTGCCTGTAACTGTGCTGTAAATTTCTATGTAATTCTAAGATACGTTGACAAGCAAAAAAAGCATTAATATCAGGTTTATGTATTAAACTTGCATTAAATTGGTTTAGTCCTGGAAGCAATTTTAGAATGGTGGGCAAAAATCAGTAACCACTTAATATTCATATTATAAAATTACTAAATGTTAATGTCCACTTAGCACATGATGAATTTCACCACTGAGTATACTTTAAAGCTTCTCTGCACGACACAGCTATAGGTCATACTTGCAGTTTAAATAATGCATACTGCAACAGCACAATCATATATCTTGCCAGTCCTCCAAAAAAAAGAGTTCAACTGTCCTGTTGTCACTTTCATTTCAACCTCCTGGGCACCTTCATAGCACTCCTACCAGGTGAAGGCCAGCAGGGAGTGTACAGTGGAAAAGAACTTCATAGATCAATCATTACTGATGAATATTATGCCATTGATGTCTTTTCAGTTGATAATAGGATATTACTGGTTAACAAGAATGGCATTAACGCAACGTACTGTAGGTAAATGAATTAGTGCATATCGTCATAACAGTTAGATGGTGTTTTTTTTTTTAAAACTTCTGCCTAGTAAGGCATTTGAATGGAAATATAGGCCCCAATTTTTACAGGGAGGCGGAGAGGGAGCGGGGAAGCTGTATTTAGCGGCAGGACTTCATTGTCATTTTTTTACTCTGTTTCCTGCCTAGCAGCTGGCTAGATTGACAGGCTAGCTGGCTGCCGGGCGGGAAAGCCAGTGGTAGAAGGCCGCAGCTGGGGACCGTTGGGGACGGTCCCCAGCAACCGGGAAACATGGGGGGGGGGGGGAGGAACGGGGAAACATCACTGGTTTGGAGGGGTGGTCGGACCAACAATCGGGAGGGAGAGGGGACCAGGAATCATCACTGGTTTGGGGGTGGGGTTGTCCCATCGTGGCTAAAGGTTTGTTTGAGGAGCCGGGGATGCACTCCTGCTCCATCTGGCCCACAAGCAATGCTATAAAAAGCACTTACTTGCTGGATCTGGCTGCTCCCGCCTCCCTTTAGCCGCCAGGTTTTCCCGAGCCCTGGGAAACCTGGCCAGCCAGCGTTAAACTTAAATCGCTGCCAAAAATCAGGAATGGAGCCTCATTTACGTATTATAATTACGGACCTGCCTCTCCAGAGCGGATTACCCGGATGTCCCAAAACCTGCCGTGGGGTGGGGGGTTAAAGTTCCCCCCATATACATTAATTCCTGATGGAAGCATTGGCAAAAATACAATGTGGAACAAACTCATTAACTGAAAGCAGAAGTGCAATGCTAAAAAAAAGAAAAGTCGCTCTTTATAGAACTTCTGGTCTGTCCTTTATATACAAAGAACTGATTGGCAGATGGAACGTTTGAACATTTTCAGACATCATGGTCTCCAATTACAAAGCCATTAACTGTAAAAGTAGTCTAAAGAACTGTACAGGCTATTTTATCCACAATGCAAAGTATTCATCCCCTTTTAACATACTTAGACATGAGCTAAGACTGTCACTTCATCTCATTTTTTCTAAGGTGTGGCTGACTGGACCAGCTGTCAGTGGTCAACAACAGGCTGGCAGCCAGCTGTCTGTACACAGTGGCGGCACTGTTTCCATAAGGTCAGTTTTCATGAATGTATCTTCTTCATGATTTACTAGTGAACAGCTGCCCTTTGAGTGGAAATGTGAACCAAACCCTACTGCTGGAGCTGTCTTGAAACAGATGGCTATTGGTTAATCTTTTAAGGGAGCACCAACTTCAGGAAAAAGTATTTACCAAATCTTTGGAGATGAAGACGAGATGCAAATCGTTTTTGTCACACGCAAGTGATAAAATTTATTTCTACACGATATATTAGGGCAGAAATTGAGAAGTTCTACAGATCCTCACTAGACATAAGTATAGGTCGGAGATCTCTGCACGCACTTGCATCTAGTAAGGCTCTGCACTGGTAGCAGAGCTTAGCAACTTCTACCCTATTGTGTAGTTATGAATGAGAAAGACTCCCCAAACACATCGTGTTTTTTAAATTTTATTCGAAAAAAAACAATTCCCAGGTAGGGGCCACAGAGAAGAATCGAAGACTTGCAGTCCTGCTCGAGTTCCAGAAAATGGAAACCTGCAATGAAGATCCCTGTGGGAGATGGAAAAAAAAACTGAACATCTCCCACAAGGCACGAGTTTTAAATTACGTGTTTGCGGCAGGGAGGGAAAAGAAATATATTGAAAGTACTTCCGCTTAGTATTTATCTTCTTCATTAATGATGCAAAGAAGTCTGAAAACTGCCATTGGCAAGTTCTGCCACATCACATTTCAGGATTTCTGACTATGTCCCACAGCAAGACTTTAGTGTGATGTGTCAAAAATGCTACCATGGAGCTCACTTAATCGAAATCACACTGTCCTATGAATTTAACCCCCTGAGACTAAGTTACAGACATTCCATCTGAACCAGCATGCTGGAGACACTAAAAGATAGTCTAACACTCTAGTGATCATTCAAACTCATTGTTGCTGCGACAACTATTTATTTAAACTCAGCAGGGGTCATTTAGGAGCTAGGCTGGTGGATTCTGCTTGGGTGGAGGGTAACCGTTTTGACTAAAAGTTGACACTAGAGTCAGGCTGAGAACAAAAGACAGAAGGATGCAAAGGCAGTCAGGTTTGTCCGAGGGGAAGCTGCGAGAGTCTTTATTTAGGTGAAGAGGTCAGAAATGCTCGAGAATAGTTTAAGTCAAGTAAGACAAGTCAAGTAAGTGCGAAGCGAGGCAGTTCTTTACACTGAATTATGTGAAGATAAGTTCTACTCATTGAATTAAGTGAAACTGATCATAAGTATTGTTCTGTATGTTCACTTGCGATGAAATAATGCAGCTGAACAATTTGTATCAAGTCTCTCCCCAACGAAGTGTTTGCTTTGTCGACCTTAAGAACAAAGAAGTACACATGCAAAAAAGATACAAATATCCACCTCAGCTCAGAGGAGGTGCTATTGTTCGAACCTAGGTTAAGGCTATTACATAATCAGATATTGGGCAGTGAGGTTAACGCCCATAAAAGTGAAATGTTCGGACCATTTACAGGAGCAGCTGACACTAGAATACCCAAGATAATATCTACGACAGACACAAATTTGTAACTATGCAGTTATATAATAATCTAAAAAGATTTATAGTCTACTCCTGATAATTTGAAGCCATTTTTGGACTAAAAAAATTGAATTTATCCAATACTGTGAATTATGCAATGCAAATAACCCAATAGGAAATATGAAGCAAGCAACTTCAAATTAAGAGAATGTATTTAGTTTCTTCACATTTATTGAAACAAAGTCTCATAAGGAACTGTCTGTTCTCTTACTGAATTTTCCAGCAATACAACATAAAGCATAGCACTTTTAAGAAAAATCAATTTCTTCTACGCTTCCCAAAACAGATACAGGAACCTCTTAATTTAGCCAGGCCATGTATTTGATACTGAGCAGCCTAATAAAACAAGTGACAGGCAGAAGCAGAACTTAGTCCATTGTTAGCTCTCTCCACTGGTTCCCTAATGGTCCAGTGAGACATGCACCATTTGCTGGGGTATTCAACCTTAAAGATTGATCATTTGTCTATAGAGAGTTAACTAACCTCAGCCCTAGTAAAAAAGTGAGTGCAGTACAATTGGCCTCAGAGAGAAAAAAAATTAAGCCAGGGTTCTCATTCCTCATTATTATCCAAAGACCCTCGTCATACGTCGTAGCGCTCCATTCCCTGTTAAAGGCAGATAATCTGGATAAGGAAATAAGAATTAACATAAACCTGAGCAGGATACTGCAGTGCAACCTTTATACTGCACCTTAGGTGCCAGTATCATGCTGAGACTTTTGGCCTCCATACACCAAAAGGGAGTACAGGACTGCCAGTCTGGGATGATAACATTGCAAGAGGGACAACCTCTAAGAAATTACCTTGCAATATTAGCAGTATAACTCCCTTTTTTGCAAAGTCTGCTTTTTATTTACTTCAAATTTGTTAAGTCTCAAAACAGCCTACTATAACACCAATCTGTTTAAATCAACTGATAAAAGCTGAATGTCTCATCAACTCACCTGACAAAGCTCAGCAGCTGGACAATGGAAAGAAGCACCTTGCATGCACACTTGAATGCATGCGCAAAGAACTCTGCAATACATCAAACTCCCCACTCACACTGCATCTCTAAAAGCTCAGCAGATGCAGTGCAACGACAGCATGAGAAACAACCATCACTACACTACAATGTTGAGGTCGTATTATGTCATGACACAGTTTGCCATTAGATGTTTCTTTGCACTACAATATGGATTTATTCAGTCACAGAAAACAGATTACGTTTGGGACTGTGTTCAAAACTGCACCACCATTTTGAGTTCAAATGATTTATTAAACTAGTTTTTCTTGAGAGCCTAACGAGATTAAACATGTTTTTTTAAAAATCCTAAACAAAATGTACATTTTTAAAAAAATATAAAACCTTTTGGAATATTTTCATTGGCGTTCATTTGTATATTGTTGCCATTAACTACGACTATTATGGATGGTGAGTTGTTCTGAACGTCTGAAACATGCAGCAGAAAATGGCAGTGTTCTATAGCATTTTGAAGTTAAATTAAGGGTTTGATGAAAAGAGAGGCTTACAGGGAAGTACTACACTTCTATCAGAATGATAAATATAGTTGTTCTGAAGGTAGAAATAAGTATCAAGTCAAACAGTTAAGTTACTTGAGTTTTCATTGTTCAACACATTATATACCATTACATTTGTAATGTATATTTCAGATGATAATACTGCAGGCTATAAATTGTGGCTGTGTATAAATGATATACAATAAAAAAAACTCAGAAGAACAAGAGGATTATTTAAATGTATGCATCAAATCAAATGGTTACATTATATTCAATATACACAGTTTTTACTTTCAGCAACAAATATATACCATTAAAATTTTAATATACATTTCAGATGTTAATCGTGCAGGCTGTAAATTGTGGTTATGTATAAATGATACATAATTAAAATAAACCTCAAGAAAACTTGGATGAGGAACAGTGTTGCTCAGCATAACAGCACTAAGACTCAGTGCAAAAACCAGAAGGCAAAGTCATGCCTGACTTGTATCTACTGCCTCCTAGCAACCGATTACAGAGGGTGGTCTAAGGCAGACTTGTGAACCTCCCCTTTCAACAGAATAACTTAGTGAAAAACGTACATGTGAAAAACAGCAGCTATGGGCAGGTGGCCAAGTAACTATTTTGATAACACTGGCATTTCATTGCTATTTCATACTTTCATCTGAACAAGAACTCAACAACACCTTTCTGCAGTTGAACATAAGCTAAAAAAAAAATGAACAGGCCATTTGACAGTCTATTTACTTCAAAGAAAAAAAAGACAAACACTTCGTGCTTTAGAATCGGTACGGTAGCATAGTGGTTATATTACTGGACTAATAATCCAGAGACATGAGTTCAAATCCTGCCACAGCAGCTGGGGAATTTAAATTCAGTTAATTAAAATAAAATCTGGAATAAAAATCAGTAATGGTGACCGTGAAACTACCGGACTGTCGTAAAAACCTTTCCGGTTCGCTAATGTCCTTTAGGGAAGGAAACCTCCCGGTCTGGCCTATATGTGACTCTAGACCCACAGCAATGTGGTTAATTCTTAACTGCCCTCTGAAATGGCCTAGCAAGCCACTCAGTTGTCAAAAAGGTGGCTCACCATCACCTTCTCAAGGGCAATTAGAGATGGGCAATAAATGCTGGCCTTGCCAGTGACACCCACATCCCATGAATGAATAAAGAGAGAAATCATAGTGTGAAGACCCACATAAGCACCAGATAATTGGGTCTTCAATTTCGTCCAGAAAAAAATTCCAAACACACATATAAAGAACAGGTGTATCTAATAATAACAGGTAACAAGGACAAAGTCAGCAACTGCAATAGCACTTCCCATTCTAACTCAAACTTGACTGCAGAAAACTTTTTACATTATCTACCCAACTTTCTTCTCCTCTACCCCAAAGGGTAGGAGGAGCAACAACTCCACCCACCCACAATGCAGTTCACCTAGTTTGTGATACTGCAGCTCATTCCACAGGTACCTCAGTGACTCAATGGGGCTTTTCAGTTTCATTAACCTTGGTGTGGAATGGGAACAGAAGATAGCCAACTCACGAATACTTAAATTTCTAGGCCATGCAGATCATAAAACACACAAAATTTTCTTCTCTATGCTCACCACCAAATTAAGCACTGAAGCAGTTCCTTACCTAGTCCAGATGCATAAATAGCTTTGACAGATTTCTTCATTTTTTGTAGCACTCCACGATCCACGTCCAATGCCTAAAAATAAAAAGAGCATACGTAAAGAGAAAGCAAAGCATTTAACTGGAAAACATTATAGAACAGTTTGATTTTGTTTATGTATTATACTTATTAATTTATGTCGGTAACTGGGACTGTTGTTACCAGTTGGGGAAGTTGGACTTCAGCATCAAATCAGACTCCTTAACATTAACCAATTTGTTTGTGGTTGACCTAAACTGATTTGGGTCCTCAGACGAATCAACGTAGTAGATACAAGGACACCCACCTCAATTAGTTTTTCTAATAATTTTCAATCTTGATTCAGAGCACTGCTTTGTTCCAGGCCCTGACAGCACAATCAACCCACAATATGGAGAATATACACAGTAATACAGATTGACCAAGATAGTAGTTACTTATTGCATAAGCTTGAAATTTTCAATTACAGTAACTGGGAATCCCAAATTAGTTATGCCAGCCTATTCATACATTATATACTGCCTTTAATACAAGTGTGGAGTTTTTGCATTCTGCGATTTTATGAGCCTTTCCAGCATGACTTTATCTAGACCCTGGAGAGGAAAGATTCTGCTCACTGTTCACACTAACTTAGCAAAACCAAGTTGATTACATTCCATTAGACGAGGATTGCAAAATTGAAATTTTTACTTTCTATTGGCAAAGCACAACCAGGAATTAAATGTGAGGCTTTCTCCTTCGTCAGGTGAGTGTGGGATTCCTTGAAGGTTACCACATATATAGTTAGAGAACAATGCCTGGTGATTACAGATAATCTTTCCAACTGCCCATTGTCAAGGCAATCAGACAGAGAGACAGTACATACAGGACTACTGAATATACAAACGGTCCGAACCCAAAGAAAGAAAGAACGAAAGAAAGAACGAAAGAAAGAACGAGACAGACAGAGAGAGAGATACATCCGAAAGGAAGGGAGAGAGAATGACCAGTTGTATTAAAAACAGGTAATTCTTATCGCTGGTGGGGTTACATGTAGCGTGATATGAACCCAAGATCCCGGTTGAGGCCGTCCTCATGGGTGCGGAACTTGGCTATCAATTTCTGCTCGACGATTTTGCGTGGTCGTGTGTCTCGAAGGCTGCCTTGGAGAATGCTTACCTGAAGATCGGTGGCTGAATGTCCTTGACTGCTGAAGTGTTCCCCGACTGGGAGGGAACCCTCCTGTCTGGCGATTGTTGCGCGGTGTCCGTTCATCCGTTGTCCCAGTGTCTGCATGATCTCGCCAATCCTTTCCTGCAACGTATGAGGTAGACAACGTTGGCCAAGTCACAGGAGTATGAACCATGTACCTGGTGGGTGGTGTCCTCTCATGTGATGGTGGTATCTGTGTCGATGATCTGGCATGTCTTGCAGAGGTTGCCGTGGCAGGGTTGTGTGGTATCGTGGACACTGTTCTCCTGAAAGCTGGGTAATTTGCTGCGAACGATGGTCTGTTTGAGGTTGGGTGGCTGTTTGAAGGCGAGTAGTGGAGGCGTGGGGATGGCCTTAGCGAGGTGTTCGTCGTCATCGATGACATGTTGAAGGCTGCGGAGAACATGGCGTAGTTTCTCCTCTCCGGGGAAATACTGGACGACGAAGGGTACTCTGTTGGTTGCGTCCCGTGTTTGTCTTCTGAGGAGGTCTATGCGATTTTTCGCTGTGGCCCGTTGGAACTGTCGATCGATGAGTCAAGCGTCATATCCCGTTCTTACGAGGGCGTCTTTCAGCGTCTGTAGGCGTCCATCGCGTTCCTCCTCATCTGAGCAGACCCTGTGTATTCGCAGGGCCTGTCCATAGGGGATGGCCTCTGACGTGGTTAGGGTGGAAGCTGGAAAAGTGGAGCATCGTGAGGTTGCCCGTGGGCTTGCGGTAGAGTGAGGTGCTGAGGTGCCCGTCTTTGATGGAAATTCGTGTGTCCAAGAAAGAAACCGATTCTGAGGAGTAGTCCATGGTGAGTTTGATGGTGGGATGGAACTTGTTGATGTTATCGTGTAGTCTCTTCAGTGATTCTTCGCCGTGGGTCCAAAGGAAGAAAATGTCGTCGATGTATCTGGTGTATAGCGTTGGTTGGAGGTCCTGTGCAGTGAAGAAGTCGTGCTCGAACTTGTGCATGAAAACGTTGGCGTATTGGGGTGCGTATTTGGTCCCATGGCTGTTCCGTGTGTTTGGGTAAAGAACTGGTTATCAAAGGTGAAGACATTGTGATCCAGGATGAAGCGGATGAGTTGTAGGATGGCGTCTGGAGATTGGCTGTTGTTGGTGTTGAGTACTGATGCTGTTGCAGCAATGCAGTCATCGTGGGGGATACTGGTGTAGAGTGCCAAGATGTCCATCGTGGTGAGAAGTGTTCCTGGTTCAACTGGTCCGTGGGTGCTGAGTTTTTGTAGGAAGTCTGTAGTGTCGCGACAGAAGCTGGGGGTTCCCTGTACGATGGGTTTCAGGATGCCCTCGATGTATCCAGAGAGGTTCTCGCACAGGGTTCCGTTGCCTGATACGATAGGACGTCCGGGTGTGTTGGCTTTGTGTATCTTTGGGAGGCACTCGAAGTCTCCCACGCGGGGAGTACTTAGGATGAGAGCGCGTAGGATGCTTTGAAGGTCTGGATCAAAGGTCTTGATCAGTTTGTTGAGCTGGTGGGTGTGTTCTTTGGTCGGATCTGTGGGTAACCGTCTGTAGTGTTCCTGGTTGTCCAGTTGTCGGTATGCTTCTTTGCAATAGTCCGTTCTGTTCTATATGACAATGGCTCCTCCTTTGTCCGCTGGTTTGATGACGATGTTGCGGTTGGTCTTGAGAGCGTTGATGGCGTTGCGTTGTGCTCGGGTGACATTCTGGACTGTCTTGTGAGTGCGGCTGATGAATCTGGCGTTGACGCATCTCCTGACAGCTTGAGCATACATGTCAACCTTAGGGCAGCGACCCTCCGGAGGAGTCCAGTTTGACTCTTTCCTCTTCGGTTGCTGTACCGTGGATCCCTCTGTCTACTGTTCCGGATCGTTGATTGTCTCATTGGGTTCGCTGCTGAAATCTTGGGATTTGTGGAAGAATTCCTGGAGCCTCATTCTACTGATGAATTCCTCTGTGTCCGCCGCGAGACCACTGGGGTCCATTTTGGTGGTGGGGCAGAAATTGAGCCCTCGGCTGAGAACTTCAATTTCGTCTGGTTGAAGGGTGTGGTCGGACAAATTGACGATAGACTTCCCTGTGGTTGCAACCGTGGTACCGGGGGAGGCTTGGTTGATGCTGGTGGTGATGCAGAGTTTCTCAAGCTTCCTGCTCTTGGTTTTCATGTAGGCAGCGTAGTTCCGTTGCCTCGTCTGTTTGGCGGTGTCTCGTAGCTGGTCTGCTGTGTCCTGTTGAGAGTATGGACTCTATCTTGGTTTCGAGGTTGCGGCGTCTGCTGTAGAGTCGGTGTACAAGATGGTTGCGGAGTGTGCGAGAGGTACGACGGCAGAGTCTCTCAGCGTAATCTGAGTTGTATGTCGACTTGAGTGGGTTCGTGATCTGTAATCCTTTCGGGATCTTGTCTGCTTTCTTGCAGCTCTGTAAAAACTTGATGTCTGTGTCGATATGCGCGATCTTCTTGGAGACCCTCTCCACTGTGAGCCGGCAGTTTGTGGTGTCGATAGTAGCCATGATGTGGAGATGCCGGTGATGGACTGGGGTGGACAAATGTAAGGAATCTTACAACACCAGGTTATAGTCCAAGAGTTTTATTTGAAAATCACAAGCTTTCGGAGGCTTTCTCCTTAGTCAGGTGAGTGTGGGATTCCTTGAAGGTTACCGCATATATAGTCAGAGAACAATGCCTGGTGATTACAGATAATCTTTCCAACTGCCCGTTGTCAAGGCAATCAGACAGAGAGACAGTACATACAGGTCTACTGAATATACAAACGGTCCGAACCCAAAGACAGAGAGAGAGAGAGAGAGAGAGAGAGAGAGAGAGAGAGAGAGAGAGAGAATGACCAGTTGTATTAAAAACAGATAACTCTTTTCGCTGGTGGAGTTACATGTAGCGTGACATGAACCCAAGATCCCGGTTGAGGCCGTCCTCATGGGTGCGGAACTTGACTATCAATTTCTGCTCGACGATTTTGCGTTGTCGTGTGTCTTGAAGGCTGCCTTGGAGAACGCTTACCCGAAGATCGGTGGCTGAATGTCCTTGACTGCTGAAGTGTTCGACTGGGAGGGAACCCTCCTGTCTGGCGATTGTTGCACGGTGTCCGTTCAGTGTCTGCATGGTCTCGCCAATGTACCATGCTCCGGGGCATCCTTTCCTGCAACGTATGAGGTAGACAACGTTGGCCGAGTCACAGGAGTATGAACCATGTACCTGGTGGGTGGTGTCCTCTCGTGTGATGGTGGTATCGTGTGATGGACACCGCGCAACAATCGCCAGACAGGAGGGTTCCCTCCCAGTCGGGGAACACTTCAGCAGTCAAGGACATTCAGCCACCGATCTTCGGGTAAGCGTTCTCCAAGGCAGCCTTCGAGACACACGACAATGCAAAATCTTCGAGCAGAAATTGATAGCCAAGTTCCGCACCCATGAGGACGGCCTCAACCGAGATCTTGGGTTCATGTCACATTACATGTAACCCCACCAGCGAAAAAAGAGTTATCTGTTTTTAATACAACTGGTCATTCTCTCTCTCTCTCTCTTCCTTTCGGATGTTTCTCTCTCTCTCTCTCTCTCTCTGTCTGTCTTTGGGTTCGGGCCGTTTGTATATTCAGTAGTCCTGTATGTACTGTCTCTCTGTCTGATTGCCTTGACAACGGGCAGTTGGAAAGATTATCTGTAATCACCAGGCATTGTTCTCTGACTATATATGCGGTAACCTTCAAGGAATCCCACACTCACCTGACTAAGGAGAAAGCCTCCGAAAGCTTGTGATTTTCAAATAAAACTGTTGGACTATAACCTGGTGTTGTAAGATTCCTTACATTTGTCCACCCCAGTCCATCACCGGCATCTCCACATCAGGAATTAAATGGATAAGAATCAACTTGTACACCAATAGGAGCCCAAGAGTTTTTTTAATCTTTTAAATTCAGATACAAATATTGCTCACCTACTTAATAAAAATATTACACAGTGCTCATATAAACACTCTATCTGGTAGTTGTCAGCCTACCAATATAACTACAACAAATTTCACAGGCTGTCAATATATGGTTATTGGGTTCTCTAATCAACAAAATCATTGCCAATTAAACAGATATTTCTATATATGTAAATCTTGGATTCCACTATAGGATGATAGCACTCTTCGAAACATCGATGTCAATGAATTCACAGAGGAATTAATTGGAATAGAATTCAGTGAAATATTCAAAGGAATAATACAATTCAAAAACCATTACAACAAAAAAATTACAACAAATTCTCAAAAAGTCATACCATTTGTATGTCTCTTTTCGCTGTATATAAAGATAGCATCTAATATTACCTGTAGCATTATCACTCTTCTTAAATGAAATGCACCATCAAAAAAAGTTGCTTAACCTAAATAAAAGCAAACTCACTGCTCTTATGAAAACAAGTCTAAACAGTGAGACTCAGCAAGTGTGCAAGGTTTGCTGAGCCTTGTATCATTATGAATTTTAGCCCCTTCCTTCAGTCTGTCCTTAGGATGACAGAACAAGCTGATGTCCCATTTTCCTGTCCCTTCTGGTACTTCAAGTGGAGATTGAAGACCCGTGGTACCATTCAAAGAGCACAGTGGTCTCTGTGTCTTGAGAAATATTCCTTCCTCAACCAAAACAGACAAAAAAAATCAGATTAGCCGGTCATTCATCTCATTGCTGTTTGTAGCATCTTGCAGGATGCTGGCTGGCTGCCATGCTTGCCTACATTACAGTCACTACACTTCAAAAATAATTCATTGTGAAGCGCTTTGTGATGATTCAATATGATGCAAGTGCTATAGGAATGCAAGTAGTAGTAGTAGAAGTAAATTTTCTTCACTACTAGCACATCTATTAACAGTAGTAATAATTTCCAGCTGAAAGAAATTCCTGGGAATTAAAAAGACACACTACAAACAAAAATTCATATTGAATGAAGTGAGATAGGAAGGTAAAGCACATGGTTAGAGTAGAGAGAGATTTATTTTGAATTTTTTCACAGCTTATCTCACATAGAAGCACTGACAATGCATGCCAAAAGTAGAAATGTGTCCATTTCCCGACACTTACTTTGATAAACAAAAAAAAATCAAAATATCAATTTCCCTAATCTATAATGAGGATCCATCATAGTTTAGAAAACATTCAGAGGATCACTATTTCTGCCTTTGTCCCACCCACAGTCACAGAAATCTAAAAGTGTCATCTATACTCAGCAATAAATAAAATGCATGTTCTTGCCAATTCTAAAGATTCAGAGGATTATTAGTAATGATAACAATTTTCACCTCAAAAGACTCCTGGGAAGAGAGGCAAGACAAAAAAAAACCTCTGGATGCCTGGTATTATCAATTGGAAGCAGGGGTCAATCTTTTAACATCAGTTCAAGAAAATGTCCAGTTTCCAAACAGATGAAAATACTACTTCTCTCAAAAATAAGCACTAAATTTAGTAACTCAATTTTTGCTGCAGATACCCTTTTGTGAGTCAACTGTAACAAAAATATTGCAGCTGGGGAAAGAGTGACAAAGATCCTGTTCTAACAATATCACTTAGCCACAATTACCTGCTGATATTTAGCTTTCAACCTGAAAGTCGAGTTTCTTGCCAAACAACAAATCTACTTTGTTACTCGGGACAGCTCAATTTTCTGATCATTTGCGATTTAAAATTACTGGCATGGGAGGGGGCGGGGGGTGTAAGAAAATGCCTTGTAAATTGCCTGATGTGTTCTCAAAATGGAGTTTCAGATTAAAGGTGTCCAACAAAATGGCATCAATAGTTGAACTGAATGCTAGGAAATGGCTGGGAAATCAAAACAAATTGCAACGATAAAGGTTTATTTAAACAGATTATTCCGTACCAATGATAAGAAGCTAGCATTAAGGACTAAGCTCAGGAATAGCTCATTAGTCAGACATAAATATGCCATGCCTTATCTGAAGCTGTATAAGATCCTTTGTTGAAGATTGAAAAGTTAGGAAAGTAAAAGTAGAACTTGGTATCCCAGGTATCCGTGTCTCATTAACTTTGTCATCATTTTGACTTACGTGCCTTAAATGATTGACACCAAGAGAAGTGAATGCTTCTGCTACACGTGTCACCCAGATTGGTCAATTGAATGGAATGGGGTTCTTCGAATTTGAGGTATAGAAGTTGTTGCTTAGCACACCTCTCAGCAGGCACTCTATCTTCATTAGATGTAGGTTCTCTGTTAATTGGAAGAAAATTCTTCATCTTCTCTAGTTTTCTTCTGTAGTGACCTTTAGAAGGGTACCTTTACAAGTGCAAAATTATATCCAGGACAGGGTGCAAAAGGCTATACAAGTCAGATAGTACGGTTATACCAGCCAGTTACAGGCAGAAGCAAGTGTTTCACTTAACTGCACTAGCTGTCTTAGATCAAGGAAGGTGAGATTTAAGCCAGCTAGCTCAGATACATTTACTCTTGTTTAATGTGGGTTCAGCCAGAACAGAGGATCCAAGTGCAACAGGTAAGCCCGCCACCAAAGTGACTCATCAACTCGTTCCAGAGGCTAACGCTACCATCTCAGGGAAGGAAGAAGATTGATATGACCCATAGGTGACATTCACCTGACGAAGGAGAAAGCCTCCGAAAGCTTGCGATTTTCAAATAAAATTGTTGGACTATAACCTGGTGTTGTAAGATTCTTTACATTTGTCAACCCCAGTCCATCACCGGCATCTCCACATCATAAATGCTTTAGAATCTGGTTATTTGCCACCTATTTTGTAATAAAAAGCATTTTATCCTGACAGTGAAAATGTCTATTTAAAAACACAGCATAGTACAGTGGCCCGGAAATTGTGCTGAGCAGCGAATGGACGTCGCCTGCCACATGTAAGTAACTAAATCACCCACCCACAAACTTTTCACGGGCTTCTGGCCGCCAACTTGCTTTAATTGAGACCTGCAAAAAGTGCAGCGTTCTTTCCTGGGCTTCTCTGAGCTGTGAGAGCGAGGAAAGGATCGCTTTCTCCCCTCAACCAATCAGCTGGAAGCATCACTGACCAGTCGCACAGTCAGAACCAGGAAGTGAAAGTCTCCTTCACAAGCCGGCAGACCAAGAACCAGGAAGTGTCAGGTAAATCAGTAAATTCCCTATAAAATTAGTTGGAGAAAGCAAAATAAAGAGAGGGTAAGGTTAAAAGACAGATGTAAAAAAAGACAGAATAATTTTTAAAAAGTACCAATTTTAATTTTTTTTTAAAAAAGTGTCCCTAACAACAATTAATATCGGGAAGAATGAGACTCCACATTTTTAAAAGCTAATTTTCAGTACCAGAGAAGTTGTTTGGCAGTCATTAATACTTATCACGCCGTTAAAAGTTAGTTTAGACCTAAAAAAACAAGCGTGCCTTTTTTTGTAAAATGGAGAGATTAGCTCATTTCCAGCTGGGCAGTGCAGCAAGTTCACGCTGGTCCATTCATTTAGCCCGTGAGATCTCTTTAACGCGAAGCTTTCAAACAGGAGAGCAATTTCCGGATTTCCATATTTGACTGCGTATGTGCGCTCTCTGGAACTTGCTCTTCCATTTGCACTGAAATAACGGTGAGCCCTGTTAGCCTCGCTGTTATTTCGTGGACAATTTCTGGGCCTATAACAGTGCAGAGAAAGGAAATTTGTGACTGATACCACAATTTCTCTGCTGCGCGTAACCTTTCTAAATTGCTGCCTCCATGACATCATCTCTGCTCATGATTCTTGCTCTTCCCTACAGCCAATTTTACAATATTTATAGGCTTTCCAGTATTCAGATAGAAATACATAAAACCTTTTCCCTCTCTTCCTCCATCCTCCCTTTCTCATCAAGAAAAAAAAATCAAAATCAGTGTTTATGGACCTTAACACTGATAAAACACTCAAAACCCATCATTTGTACAAAGCTCTTCTTTGGAGATGGTAGCGGCGTCAACTTTTTCAACTGGAAAATTTCTAGATAACACCGCCAGGTCTCTTTTACCCAACTATCTGGCTCTGGCTCTGCTGCAGAGGCCAACATCTGATGCTGCCATGTACTACTCTGTCCCTACACTATTAGTCATGAGCCCTAACTTTCCGCGGCAAGTTTAATGGGCAATTAATGAGCAAATCCAGTAAGTTCTTAAAAATAACGGGGAGGTTGAGGATGAGATGCCGTTTGTGTGAGGCAAATGGCGGAGCGGCGTAAATCGACCTGGTATCGTTCTGGAAATTCGCAACTCACGGCATATCTCTTCATCCTCTGAACTTGCTAAGCAACTTGTACATTAATAACAGTCGTTAACACACCGTTAGTTTTCCAAGAAGATTTGGCCCATTACTTTAACTAAATAACAAACTACTAGTAAAAGGAAACTGTATTTAATGGTCTGGCAACTCCCAAAATAAACAGTAAGTGCATCTATTAGCTTTACCTCAAACTGTGCAAATAATCTCATTTAAAAATATATATAGTTATAAGTATAATCAGATGCACAAGGCTGGCATCTTCAGCATTTCGCAGAACAAAACACTGATGCTGCAGAGGGTCCATCAGCAAGGGGAAAAAAAACAGGTGCCAGCACCATAGCGTTTTAAAGAATGTAGTATCAGTGTGGACGCCGAAAAGATAATTGAAGCCAAGTGGCTTCCATTAAATGTGTCTAACAAATTTACTATAGTTATCAGGTAACAGATTATCCCACACGTACATGATGGACGTGCTCTCCAAAATGGGGTTTGGGGCGGGAATCCGCAATTGGATCCAACTACTCTACACAAACATCAGTAGCGCCGTTTCAATCAACGGGTGGGAATCAGAAAGCTTCCCGATCAAATCTGGAGTCAGGCAGGGCTGTCCTCTCTCCTCCGTCTTGTTCGTGTGTTGCATCGAACCCTTTGCCGAATCCATCAGAGGGATGCGGGCATAAGAGGGGTGACGATCCCAGGCAGCGGAGGCACTCAGGTCAAGACCTCCCTGTGCATGGACGACGTCGCCGTCTTTTGCTTAGATCAGCTGTCGGTCCGCAGATTGATGAGCATCTGCGACCAGTTCGAACTGGCCTCGGGGCCAGGATAAATCGCACCAAGAGTGAGGCCATGTTCTTTGGGAACTGGACTGACCGATCCTTTGACCCCTTCACTGTCAGGTCGGATTACCCGAAGGTGTTGGGAATCTGGTTCGGGGGGGCCGGGCCATGCACCAAGAACTGGAAGGTGCGTATTTCCAAGGTGAGGCAGAAACTGGGACTGTGGGATCGGCGATCCCTCTCGATCGTGGGCAAAAACCTGGTCATCAGGTGGGAGGTGCTCTCTGTTTTGCTGCACTTGGCACAGGTCTGGCCCATACCTTGCTCCTGCGCTGTGACAGTCACCCGAGCCATCTTCCGCTTTATCTGGAGATCAAAAATGGACCGTGTCCGCAGGGACACGATGTACAAATCTCTGGAGAAAGGGGGGAAAGGCGTGCCCAACGTGGCCCTCATCCTGATGGCCACTTTCGTGTGCAGCTGCATCAAGCTTTGCGTGGACCCTTGGTACGAAAACACAAAATGTCACTACGTGCTGAGGTTCTACCTATCCCCGGTGTTGCGAAGGATGGGCCTGGCCACGCTGCCATGGAACACTCTGTTCAGTTGGACCGTTCCGCCACACCTGTCCCTCGTCGAAAAGTTTATGCAAAAAAACACTTTCGACCACAAGGCGATCAGTAAGTGGTCCGCACGTAAGGTCCTCGAGACCCTGCGGGAAAAGGAGACGTTGGATCCTGTCAGTTGGTTCCCCGAGCAGACTGTCAATGTCATTTGGCAGAACGCCTCATCGCCAGAACTTTCAAACAAGCACCAAGACATAGCTTGGCTGGTGGTGAGAAGGGCCCTTCCTGTCAGATTCTTCATGCACTCCCGGGCTCTCAGCGCCACCGCACACTGTCCCTGAGGAGGCTGCGGTGCAGACAAAACCGTCACCCATCTCCTTCTGGAATGCGCCTTTGCAAAGAAGGTCTGGAGAGAGATGCAGTGGTATCTGTCCAGGTTCATCCCGAGCAGTTCCGTAACACAGGACTCTGTGCTCTACGGGCTGTTCCCGGGGACGCATACCGAGACAGACATCAACTGCTGCTGGAAGACCATTAACTCGGTGAAAGATGCCCTTTGGTCTGCCTGAAACCTGCTGGTCTTCCAGTGCACGGAGCTGTCCTCGACCGAGTGTTGCAGACTGGCACATTCCAAGGTCCAGGACTACGTGCTCAGGGACGCACTGAAGCTAGGTGCAGCCGCCGCAAAGGCTCTGTGGGGAAAGGCAACCATTTAGAACGTTCCTGCCACTGTATACAGAGGGGCTGCAATCAGGGAAAAATCCCCCAGGGCAGAATGTAAAATTCAAATTGCTGTAATGTACCTGTAATGAATTGGTAATCAATAATCTGTACTGAGTATAATGCAATGAGACACCCCAGAGTGTCATGAACTGTAATTATGTACAATGTGTTCATTGAACTGTCCTTGATTTAACCTGCAAATTTTATAATCTGTATTGTGTACGTTTGGAATGTGATATGACAACTGTATTGTATGTTTTGCTACAATTTTTAATGAATAAAGCATATTTTTTGAAAAAAAAATCAGCTAAAGTTATTACCCAAATTTGTATCATGATGTCTACAACTCATTTAAAACTAATAGGTCAGGTTGACATATCTGCATTCTCTCACGATCCTGTTTTATAAAAACATACTATATGCATTCTACTATGTTAGTTATTTCCCAAATAACCTGTGTTTAAAATCATAGAAAATTTACGGCACAGAAGCAGGCCATTTGGCCCATCATGTCCGTGCCAGCCGAAAATGAGCCACCCAGCCTGATCCCACTTCCAGCACTTGGTCCATAGCCTTGTAGGTTATGGCACTTCAGGTGCATATGCAGGTACTTTTTAAATGAGTTGAGGGTTTTCTGCCTCTACCATCCTTTCAAGCAGTGAGTTCCAGTGGGTGAAAAAAAATTTCCTCAGCTCCCCACTAATCCTTTAAATCTACGCCCCCTGGATATTGACCTCTCTGCTAAGGGAAATAGGTCCTACCTATCCACTCTATCTAGGTCCCTCAATTTTGTACATCTCAATTAAATCACCCCTCAGCCTCCTTCGTTTCAAAAAAAACAACCCTAGCCTATCCAATCTTTTCTCATAGCTAAAATTCTCCAGTCTTGGCAATCTCCTCTGTACCCTCTCTAATGCAATTACATCCTTCCTGTAATGTTATGACCAGAATTGTACGCAGTACTCAAGCTGTGGCCGAACTAGTGTTTCATACAGTTCCAGCATAACCTCCCTGCTCTTATATTCTATGCCTCGGTTAATAAAGGAAAATATTCCATATGCCTTCTTAACCACCTTATCTACCTGTCCTGCTACCTTCAAAGATCTGGGGACATTCACTCCAAAGTCCCTTACTTTCTCTACACCTCTCAGTATCCTCCCATTTATTGTGTATTCCCTTGCCTTGTTTGCCCTCCCCAAATGCATTACCTCACACTTCTCCAGATTGAATTCCATTTGCCACTTTTCTGCCTACCTGACCAATCCATTGCTATCTTGCTGCAGTCTACAGCTTACCTCCTCACTATCAACCACACGGCCAATTTTTGTATCATCTGCAAGCTTAAATTAACGGCTGATTAAAATCATCACACCAAGCTTATGCACGGAAGTTCAACCAACAAGTAAATCCTGCTAGAATTCAGTTACTTTGTCTCTTACTGTCCTTGTGCAAGGTTGTCTCAAATCTGAATTACTGACATAGAAAATGCTTAGATTAGTCTTAGTTTTAGCAATGTGTGTTTTTGCTCACTGCAGATCAGTATAATCAGCATCACCGGTACAAACGTGTTCCTATAAATTGCTTGTTTGACAAGTGTGTTTCACAAGGTAAATCAAAACTAACTGCATTGCAATTTTAATTCTTCCCTTCCTGCCGCCCACCCAAATTTTACTCGCCTCCACATTTAGTCACTCAAATTAGGTACAATTTCACAGGTACTAGCACATGTCTAGTACCTCAACCAAACGGTCATTCTTTGTGCATGAACATAGGCAGCAAAAACCAGCAGGCTATTCAATTGTTGAGGGAAATTACATCCAAGCTGTGTTTTGTCCTCATCCACACATGGCACTCTCTCCAGCATGGTCACTGGACTGTGATCCAGGAATCTGGCTGACTTTTCTGTACCCTAGCCAGGTACAGTGAAGTGAATTGTAATTCCCCTAATATCAACCCAGCTAAGAAAAAGATCATCTATCCTCCATAATAACTTGCCTTCAGCCCTTGAACATAAATAAGGGGATTGACGATTGACTATTTAGAAATTTAATGGATCACCTTCATGAGAATCTTCCACTCATTGGTATGAATCAGCAATTCGACAAGGATGTCTGCAGTCCTATTTGCCACCCTGACAAGATTTTCTGCCAAAAATGTCATCCCATGGTTCAGGCATCAACATACAATTAGCATCATGTTTTGACCAAAGAAATGAGTGTGTCCCACCTCACAACGATCATGTTATCTCCCCAGGGACAAAATGACCTACCCAGTAACTGAGGACTGCTCACAGTTCAAGCTGATTGATGTGGCAGGTAGATTCATCCTCAGTCCATCTGCCCTGAGCCCACTTGTTCTGAATATAAGCCCCCTATCCACATAGTGAAACCTGTTACCAGTATTAATCAAAGTGGTGGCAGCTATAACAAAATCCACGGAGAACATCTTGCTCCTGGAGACCCAGTCAATCTCCAATGGGTGGAATAACAGTAACTTGTAGGAAGACTACTGACAGAGCAGGTTCAAGTATAGTGCTCTCATGAACCTTCAATTATGACAACCAAGATGGCTGTCTGTCATGAGACCAGAGACCCCTGAGGGGCAAGAACTCTACTTGCCATAAAAAACAGCCATGGACAACTAAAGAGGTAAGGGACAGTATAAGACATAAGGAAAGGGCATACAAAAAGGCAAAAAATGGCACAGATCCTGGCGAATGGGAAAGATACAAAGATCAACAAAGGGTCACAAAACAGATAGCAAGAGCTACAAAAAGAGAGTATGAAAAGAAACATGCAAGGGATATCAAAACCAATACGAAGAACTTTTATAGTTATATTAGGAAAAAGAGGGTGGTCAGGAGCAGTGCTAGCTCCTTAAAAACTGAAAGTGGGGATATTGTCATTGACAATGGGGAAATGGCGGACATGTTGAACAATTACTTTGTGTCAGTATTTACAGTAGAGAAAGAGGATAGCATGCCGGAAATCCCAAGAAAACTAATATAGAATCGGGGACAGGGACTCAATAAAATTAACATAAGTAAAGCAACAGTAATGAAGAAAATAATAGCACTAAAGAGTGACAAATCCCCAGGGCCAGATGGTTTCCATCCCAGGGTTTTAAAGGAAGTAGGTGAGCACATTGCAGATGCCCGAACTATAATCTTTCAAAGTTCTCTAGATTCAGGAACTGTCCCTCTAGATTGGAAAATTGCACGTCAGTCCGCTTTTTAAGAAAGGAGAGAGAGGGAAACCGGGGAATGATAGACCAGTTAGCCTAACATCTGTTGTGGGGAAAATGCTGGAGTCTATAATTAAAGATAGGGTGACTGAACACCGAGAAGTTTCAGTTAATCAGAGAGCGCCAGCATGGATTTGTGAAAGGTAGGTCGTGCCTGACAAACCTGATTGGATTTTTTGAAGAGGTGACTAAAGTAGTGGACAGGGGAATGTCAATGGATGTTATTCATATGGACTTCCAGAAGGCATTTGATGAGGTCCCACATAAGGGACTGTTAACTAAGATAGAAGTCCATGGAATCGAGGGAAAAGTATGGACTTGGTTCAGAAATTGGTTGAGCGAAAGGCGACAGAGAGTAGGGATAATGGGTAGGTACTCACATTGGCAGGATGTGACTAGTGGAGTCCCGCAGGGATGTGTCTTGGGGCCTCGATTATTCACAATATTTATTAACGACTTAGATGAAGGCACAGAAAGTCTCATATCTAAGTTTGCCGATGACACAAAGATTGGTGGCATTGTAAGCAGTGGAGGTGAAAACATAAAATTACACAGCGATATTGATAGATTAGGTGAATGGGCAACACTGTGGCAAATGGAATTCAATGCAGACAAATGTGAGGTCATCCAATTTGGATCATAAAAGGATAGAATCGGGTACTTTCTAAATGGTAAAAAGTTAAAAACAGTGGATGTCCAAAGGGACTTAGGGGTTCAGGTACATCGATCATTGAAGTGTCATGAACAGGTGCAGAAAATAATCAAGAAGGCTAATGGAATGCTGGCCTTTATATCTAGAGGACTGGAGTACAAGGGGGCAGAAGTTATTCTGCAGCTATACAAAACCCTGGTTAGACCACACCTGGAGTACTGTGAGCAGTTCTGTCCACCGCACCTTCGGAAGGACATATTGGCCTTGGAGGGAGTGCAGTGTAGGTTTACTAGAATGATACCCAGACTTTAGGGGTTAAGTTACGAGGAGAGATTACACAAATTGGGGTTGTATTCTCTTGAGTTTAGAAGGTTAAGGGGTGATCTGATCGAAGTTTGTAAGATATTAAGGGGAACAGATAGGGTGGATAGAGAGAAACTATTTCTGCTGGGTGGGGATTCTAGGAGTAGGGGGCACAGTCTAAAAATTAGAGCCAGACCTTTGAGGAGTGAGATTAGAAAACATTTCTACACACAAAGGGTGGTAGAAGTTTGGAACTCTCTTCCGCAAGTGGCAATTGATACTAGCTCAATTGCTAAATTTAAATCTGAGATAGATAGCTTTTTGGCAACCAAAGGTATTAAGGGATATGGGCCAAAGGTAGGTATATGGAGCTAGATCACAGATCAGCCATGATCTTATCAAATGGCGGAGCAGGCACGAGGGGCTGAATGGCCTACTCCTGTTCCTATGTTCCTATGAGATAGTATTCTCCTGAGATTTTTAATTCCTTGTAAAAAGGTGACAGTCTCAAAAGTACTGTCAAACAGCCTGGAAGCAAGAAGAATTTTACCAAGATTGCTCAGAACAAAGAACTTACAAGTAACATTGTCTGCTTTGGCCCGAGAAGGCTTTTCATTCTGGAACAGCAGCTCCTGCAACATAGCGAGTGAGTGCTGGATGACTGTCTGAGTGGTCTCTCAACAAGAAGCAAAGACCAAAATGGAACAATCTGTATTGGCAGTCAAAGCCCTAAAATGGGACCTGTGATGACAAAGCAGTATGGCAATGTAGGAGTAGGCATCTATGAGGTTTTTCAGTTTGCTGGATACACTGCCTGAATGGCTTGAGACAGTGTTGCAATCTTAAAATGTTCCTCCATGAGGAAATTGTTCAGTCCTTTGAGATTTATGGTAGTGGATCACAAAAAGTGCCCCAAGCATTAAAAATAGAATCTGGTCCGTTCCTGATGTGGAGACATCTGGTCAATTAGCATGATCATCAGTGCATCCATCAGGCAAAGATCCCTTCAGATGATTTTACCAGACCATGCCACAAAACCACAGGAGATTGGCCCCAAAATGGAGGACAATCCTTGCAAATTGTCTCCTATACCAAAGTACCGCTGGTGATATCCTCCCAGTTAACCACAATCATAATCCGTTGGCCCTGTAGGAATTCATGGAATGGGAAGTCAAGAGTCACTGCTGAGTAGGTAGTGTGGGGTCAGGTGTTCATAAAAGTTCTGAGCCTGGTCCTAAAAGAAGCCAGCAGAATTTTATGGCAAGCAATGCTGATTTGCACTTACCACCACCATTGGAAAGATTAGGATGTGTCTCCTGGAACCTACTCTTCCTATAACTTAAAGGCACCTGAAAAAGGGCTGCTGAAATAGCAATCATTGAGGGTGCAGGCAGTCAGAGGAGCCAGGACAGGCCCAGTAGGTCTGATCTACTCTGACTCTCAATGGGGAGAACTGGGAAAGGAGGATATACTGGCAAATGGGGAGAACTGGGAAAGGAGGATATACTGGCAAATGGTTTGAGACAACTTGCTCTGATCGGCACATTCTAGGTACGGATAGAAGTACACAGTGCATTGCTCTTTGGCTCCATCCAGCAACTTCAACATGATGCGGATTGCTACCTGAGTGTACGTATGGCCTGCTCTGACATTGGAATTGGGCACACGTTTCTGTGTCACTGAAGATTTTACATTCTTTTAGTTGAAGTAGCATCTGATGAAATGAAGCCCAAGCAGTGTGCAGTGCTGCCTTGTACTGAACTTAAATAAGGTATGGTTACTGGATTTTTCCTTTTTAAAAAAAAAAATTAGACTTCTTCCAGAAACTGAGTGTGGCCAAGAACCCCAAAGAAATTTGATATTTTTGACTTTAATCACTTCACAGGCTATTAAATTTATTTTTCCTGTCTGTGTGCGTTCGTGTTTTTTCCCCCTTCCCCTTGTTCTGTTTTTTTTAAATGTTGTTCATCTGTATTACCTACCAGTTCTGATGAAAGGTCCATACCTGAAACTTGAACTTGTCTGCTCCCTCCACACATGCTGTCTGATCTGAGTGTTTCCCAGAATTTTCTGTTTTTGTTTCAGATTTCCAGCATCTGCAGTATTTTGCTTTTTGACATAAGATATCATGTTTTGAGGGCAGACACTTGCGGCGCTTATGCCATTGGCAATGGTAAAGACCCAACTACATTTAATGCAGTGCTTATAGCCTTTGACTTGTCTGGAAATGAAGACACTTCATTCAAGGTTTGTTGCTTGGTGGCAAGGGTGACTGAAGGAGAAACAGGTGGATAAAACCAGAACAAAACATTGGTTTCAACTGATGATTTCTTTCATGACCAAAGTGCGGATTAACAAAAAGGAAAATTGAAAGAAAATTCTAACTTGTCAAAAACAAACTATTATATAAACAACTAGCTCCAAGGATGGACAGGCAGCAAGACTAATGCAAACTTTAAAGCAAGGGGTGACTCAACTGGGTGGGGAAGAGAACATTACTCCTTACTGTGGAAAATTAATTGCTGCTTCAATGCATTGCAGGCTTTTCATACTATCCTACAGCTGTGTTACCATGTAACTTGGTACAGCTCAATTTTTGAAAATATTAAAAAGACATCAGCCTTGCTTTGTTTCCCTAGATAATCCAGGTCTGGCTCAGTTGACAGTCATGTAGAAGATGATGAATGAAGAATCACTTTCTCCCATTTCATTCCTATGTGTTATAAACAGAATATATGCCAATTTTCCATTGAATGTACAGTTCATTCCGTAGGAAAGACAACAACTCATTGACTTCTTTGAATCCATTAGAAGGCAATACGATATGTAAGTAACAATCAGTACTTGATTTAGTTTTATTATATTCAGAGTACAAACTAGGACGATTACCACCAACACAATGCATCCGTAGAGCTGTGCATACATCCCCTATTTACAGAAATCAAGTGATTTTATATTCTCAACCCTATAATAAAATTTCATCTCTTTCCCCTCACCAGAACATTGTCCCACACTGATTTATAAAGTCCTCCCAAACACAGAGGAAAACATTCTCCCAAAATCTTAACATTTCCCCTTAATAATATCACTTAGTTGTGACCATTTATTATTAATCATGTAAAAATTAAATAAAATCTTAGCTTGGTCACTATGGTCAATTTTTTTTCCATTGGATTTGCATTTAGTGTCACCAAATGTTTTATTTAAGACAGTAATTGGCACAAGTGCAGATTATGACCTTCCCCACTATACTATTAGCATTTACCATATCATACTGATAGAATGGTGTCATTTGAATATCAGCACAATGTTGATGCTAAATACTATTTTAAAAAATTATGTACACAAAGCAAAAATGGCACTTAACCAAACATGGTTGCTAACCACCCCTCCCACCCCAATAAAAAATTATATAGGGCCAGATTTTGCTGTCAAGATAACGGTGAGGCTAATGGAGCTTATTGTTATTTATGCGCAAGTAGTACAGCAATGTCAGATGAGGAGCAGATGTTGCTCAGTGTTGCCCCATCCTTCGCGCTAGTTGTTTATATAAGTTAGTTTGTTTTTGACAAGTTAATGCCAATATCCAAAAAGTTGCTGTCCGAGTTGCGCCGCACCGCCTTTAGTTTCACAAAAATGGCATTTCGCTGTCTGCTTCACCATTAACATGCATTGAATGTTGTGAAGTTCCTGTATTTGCACGGCAGATATGAACGAAACTCACCACAGAAAGTTAAGTCTCGTCATTACTCATAAGTACCCTTCCAGTGATGTGATAATTGTTAATTAAGGCCAATCAATCTCTCTGGCACTGAAAATTAACTATTACAAGTATGGAGTTTCATTCCTTCAGGATTAATTGTTGTTGGAAATTTTAGAAATGTTAAATTTAACATTTAAAAAAGAATTTTTACTTTTCTTTTCTGTTTTTTTTCTCTTTATCCCATCTTCCTTTCCCATTCTATTTATATTTCTGTACCTGATTTGACATTGAATTCACCCACTCTAATTTACACTTTTTCTCAGTCCTTCCATTGTTTATTTTTCAATCCTTCAATCTGATTAGTTAAGGAGACAGTCAGTTGGTTGCCATGTTTATTCAGGTCCCACATGCCCCATTTCATTCACAGCCATTATCAGCTTGCACTTTCAGCAACTTAGTGGGCAAAAATGTTTTCAGCTGAAGGGTGCAGGGGCAAGTCTAATTAACAGCAAATGCTGTTAGATGCCCTGCTACAGCAAAAATCCAGCCCTTAATGTACAACTTCAAAAATTATTTTTATGCACACTTTTAGAATCCTTTAAAATATAGGAATATATATTGTTTCAAAATATTTGTACAACTGTAGTGTTATGTCCAGAAAGGTTTGTTTTTTGTACTGTCGAGCATTTTCAAAAATACTAAGCAATCAAGCTCCTTGCAGTTGTTTTCCACAAACTTACATCCATGCAACTTTTGTTATATAATTTTAGAAGATGTTTCCATCCAACTTCCATAATGCAAGTTATGTTTAAAACCAGAAACTGATGCTTGACATACAACTGACAGAGATTGCTATTGACATGCCAGTCAGGTACTACCAGTGGGTCAGGAAGGGTGACCAGATTTTTTAAAGATTCGCTTATGGGATGCGGGCGTCGCTGGCGAGGCCAGCATTTATTGCCCATCCCTAATTGCCCTTGAGAAGGTGGTGGTGAGCTGCTTTCTTGAACCGCTGCAGTCCATGTGGTGAAGGTTCTCCCACAGTGCTGTTAGGAAGGGAGTTCCAGGATTTTGATCCAGCGACGATGAAGGAACAGCGATATACTTCTAAGTTGGGATGGTGTGTGACTTGGGGGGGGGGGGGGGGAACATGCAAGTGGTGCTGTTCCCATGTGCCTGCTGCTCTCGTCCTTCTAGGTGGCAAAGGTCGCGGGTTTGGGAGGTGCTGTCGAAGAAGCCTTGGCGAGTTGCTGCAGTGCATCCTGTGGATGGTACACACTGCAGCCACGGTGCGCCGGTGGTGAAGGGAGTGAATGTTTAGGGTGGTGGATGGGGTGCCAATCAAGTGGGCTGCTTTGTCCTGGATGGTGTCGAGCTTCTTGAGTGTTGTTGGAGCTACACTCATCCAGGCAAGTGGAGAGTATTCCATCACACTCCTGACTTGTGCCTTGTAGATGGTGGAAAGGCTTTGTGGAGTCAGGAGGTGAGTCACTGGCCGCAGAATACCCAGCCTCTGACCTGCTCTTGTAGCCACAGTATTTATATAACTGGTCCAGTTATGTTTCTGTTCAATGGTGACCCCCAGGATGTTGATGGTGGGGGATTCGGCGATGGTAATGCCGTTGAATGTTATGGGGAAGTGGTTAGACTCTCTCTTGTTGGAGATGATGTGGAGATGCTGGTGATGGACTGGGGTTGACAACTGTAAACAATTTTACAACACCAAGTTATAATCCAGCAATTTTATTTGAAATTCACAAGCTTTCGGAGGCTTCCTCCTTCCTCAGGTGAATGCTGTGGAAATGAAATCCTCGAACCTCTCGCATTTATAAATCACAGAACAATACCTGGTGATTACAGACATTCTTTCCAACTGCCCGTTGCCAAGGCAATCAGTGTGCAGACAGACAGGTGTTACCTACAAGGTCTCCGAATATACAAACCACCAAAAATAAACAGAGATAGAGAGGCAGAAACATGGAAAAGACAGCAAATGACCCGTTATATTAAAGACAGATAACATTTGTTCGCTGGTGGGGTAACGTGTAGCGTGACATGAACCCAAGATCCCGGTTGAGGCCGTCGTCATGGGTGCGGAACTTGGCTATCAATTTCTGCTCGACGAGTTTGCGTTGTCGTGTGTCTCGAAGGCTGCCTTGGAGTACGCTTACCCGAAGGTCGGTCGCTGAATGTCCTTGACTGCTGAAGTGTTCCCCGACTGGGAGGGAACCCTCCTGTCTGGCGATTGTTGCACGGTGTCCGTTCATCCGTTGTCGCAGCGTCTGCGTGGTCTCGCCAATGTACCATGCTCTGGGGCATCCTTTCCTGCAAAGTATGAGGTAGACAACGTTGGCCGAGTCACAGGAGTATGAACCATGCACCTGGTGGGTGGTGTCCTCTCGTGTGATGGTGGTATCTGTGTCGATGATCTGGCATGTCTTGCAGAGGTTACCGTGGCAGGGTTGTGTGGTGTCGTGGACGCTGTTCTCCTGAAAGCTAGGTAATTTGCTGCGAACGATGGTCTGTTTGAGGTTGGGTGGCTGTTTAAAGGCGAGTAGTGGAGGTGTGGGGCTGGCCATAGAGAGGTGTTCGTCGTCATTGATGACATGTTAAAGGCTGCGGAGAACATGGCGTAGTTTCTCCGCTCCAGGGAAGTACTGGACGACGAAGGGTACTCTGTTGGTTGCGTCCCGTGTTAGTCTCCTGAGGAGGTCTATGCGATTTTTCGCTGTGGCCCGTCGGAACTGTCGATCGATGAGTTGAGCGTCATATCCCGTTCCTACTAGGGCGTCTTTCAGCGTCTCTAGGTGTCCATCCCATTCCTCCTCGTCTGAGCAGACCCTGTGTATTCGCAGGGCCTGTCCATAGGGGATGGTCTCTTTGACGTGGTTCGGGTGGAAGCTGGAAAAGTGGAGCATCGTGAGGTTGTCCGTGGGCTTGCGGTAGAGTGAGGTGCTGAGGTGCCCGTCTTTGATGGAGGTTCGTGTGTCCAAGAAAGAAACTGATTCTGAGGAGTAGTCCATGGTGAGCTTGATGGTGGGATGGAACTTGTTGATGTTATCGTGTAGTCTCTTTCGTGATTCCTCGCCGTGGGTCCATAGAAAGAAAATGTCGTCCATGTATCTGCTGTATAATGTTGGTTGGAGGTCCTGGACAGTGAAGAAGTCCTATTCAAACTTGTGCATGAAAATGTTGGCGTATTGGGGTGCGAATTTGGTCCCCATGGCTGTTCCATGTGTTTGGGTAAAGAGCACAACGCAACGCCATCAACGTTCTCAAGACCAACCGCAACATCGTCATCAAACCAGCAGACAAAGGAGGAGCCATCGTCATATAGAACAGAACGGACTATTGCAAAGAAGCATACCGACAACTGGACAACCAGGAACACTACAGACGGTTACCCGCAGATCCGACCAAAGAACATACCCACCAGCTCAACAAACTGATCAAGACCTTCGATCCAGACCTTCAAAGCATCCAACGCACTCTCATCCCACGTACTCCCCGCGTGGGAGACTTCTCCTGCCTCCCAAAGATACACAAAGCCAACACACCCGGACGTCCTATCGTATCAGGCAACGGAACCCTGTGCGAGAACCTCTCTGGATACATCGAGGGCATCCTGAAACCCATCGTACAGGGAACCCCCAGCTTCTGTCGCGACACTACAGACTTCCTACAAAAACTCCGCGCCCACGGACCAGTTGAACCAGGAACACTTCTCACCACGATGGACGTCTCGGCACTCTACACCAGTATCCCCCACGATGACGGCATCGCTGCGACAGCATCAATACTCAACACCAACAACAGCCAATCTCCAGACGCCATCCGACAACTCATCCGCTTCATCCTGGATCACAATGTCTTCACCTTCGATAACCAGTTCTTTACCCAAACACATGGAACAGCCATGGGGACCAAATTCGCACCCCAATACGCCAACATTTTCATGCACAAGTTCGAGTAGGACTTCTTCACTGTCCAGGACGTCCAACCAACATTATACAGCAGATACATGGACGACATTTTCTTTCTATGGACCCACGGCGAGGAATCACGAAAGAGACTACACGATAACATCAACAAGTTCCATCCCACCATCAAGCTCACCATGGACTACTCCTCAGAATCAGTTTCTTTCTTGGACACACGAACCTCCATCAAAGACGGGCACCTCAGCACCTCACTCTACCGCAAGCCCACGGACAACCTCACGATGCTCCACTTTTCCAGCTTCCACCCGAACCACGTCAAAGAGACCATCCCCTATGGACAGGCCCTGCGAATACACAGGGTCTGCTCAGACGAGGAGGAATGGGATGGACACCTAGAGACGCTGAAAGACACCCTAGTAGGAACGGGATATGACGCTCAACTCATCGATCGACAGTTCCGAACGGCCACAGCGAAAAATCGCATAGACCTCCTCAGGAGACTAACACGGGACGCAACCAACAGAGTACCCTTCGTCGTCCAGTACTTCCCTGGAGCGGAGAAACTACGCCATGTTCTCCGCAGCCTTTAACATGTCATCAATGACGACGAACACCTCTCTATGGCCAGCCCCACACCTCCACTACTCGCCTTTAAACAGCCACCCAACCTCAAACAGACCATCGTTCGCAGCAAATTACCTAGCTTTCAGGAGAACAGCGTCCACGACACCACACAACCCGGCCAAGGTAACCTCTGCAAGACATGCCAGATCATCGACACAGATACCACCATCACACGAGAGGACACCACCCACCAGGTGCATGGTTCATACTCCTGTGACTCGGCCAACGTTGTCTACCTCATACTTTGCAGGAAAGGATGCCCCAGAGCACGGTACATTGGCGAGACCACGCAGACGCTGCGACAACGGATGAACGGACACCGTGCAACAATCGCCAGACAGGAGGGTTCCCTCCCAGTCGGGGAACACTTCAGCAGTCAAGGACATTCAGCGACCGACCTTCGGGTAAGCGTACTCCAAGGCAGCCTTCGAGACACACGACAACGCAAACTCGTCGAGCAGAAATTGATAGCCAAGTTCCGCACCCATGACGACGGCCTCAACCGGGATCTTGGGTTCATGTCACGCTACACGTTACCCCACCAGCGAACAAATGTTATCTGTCTTTAATATAACGGGTCATTTGCTGTCTTTTCCATGTTTCTGCCTCTCTATCTCTGTTTATTTTTGGTGGTTTGTATATTCGGAGACCTTGTAGGTAACACCTGTCTGTCTGCACACTGATTGCCTTGGCAACAGGCAGTTGGAAAGAATGTCTGTAATCACCAGGTATTGTTCTGTGATTTATAAATGCGAGAGGTTCGAGGATTTCATTTCCACAGCATTCACCTGAGGAAGGAGGAAGCCTCCGAAAGCTTGTGAATTTCAAATAAAATTGCTGGATTATAACTTGGTGTTGTAAAATTGTTTACAATTGTTGGAGATGGTCATTGCCTGGCACTTGTTTGGCGCGAATGTTACTTGCCACTTATCGGCCCAAGCCTGGATGTTGTCCAGGTCTTGTTGCAAGCGGGCATGGGCTGCTTCATTATCTGAGGGGTTGCGAATGGAACTGAACACTGCAATTATCAGCGAACATCCACATTTCTGACCTTATGATGGAGGGGAGGTCACTGATGAAGCAGCTGAAGATGGTTGGGCCTAGGACACTGCCCTGAGGAACTTCTGCAGCAATGTCCTGGGGCTGAGATGATTGGCCTCCAACAACCACTACCATCTTCCTTTGTGCTAGGTATGACTCCAGCCACTGGAGAGTTTTCCCGCTGATTCCCATTTGCTTCAATTTTACTAGGGCTCCTTGAAGCCACACTCAGTCAAATGCTGCCTTGATGTCAAGGGCAGTCACTCTTACCTCACTTCTGGAATTCAGCTCTTTTGTCCATGTTTGGGCCAAGGCTGTAATGAGGTCTGGAGCAGAGTGGTCCTGGCGGAACCCAAACTGAGCATCGGTGAGCAGGTTATTGGTGAGTAAGAGCCGCTTGACAGCACTGTCGACGGCACTTTCCATCACTTTACTGATGATTGAGAGTAGACTGATCGGCTGGTTATTGGCCGCATTGGATTTGTCCAGTCTTTTGTGGACAGGACATACCTGGGCAATTTTCCACATTGTCAGGTCGATGCCATTGTAGCAGCTGTACTGGAACAGTTTGGCTAGAGGCGCGGCTATTTCTGGAGCACAAGTCTTCAGCACTACAGCCGGGGTGTTGTCGGGGCCCATAGCTTTTGCTGAATCCAGTGCACTCAGCCGTTTCTTGATATCACGTGGAGTGAATCGAATTGGCTGAAGACTGGCTTCTGTGATGGTGGGGATATCGGGAGGAGGCCGAGATGGATCATCCACTCGGCACTTCTGGCTGAAGATAGTTGCAAACGCTTCAGCCTTGTCTTTTGCACTCACGTGCTGGACTCCGCCATCATTGAGGATGGGGATGTTCACAGAGCCTCCGCCTCCCATTAGTTGTTTAATTGTCCACCACCATTCACAACTGGATGTGGCAGGACTGCAGAGCTTTGATCTGATCCATTGATCTTCTCGGACTGGGTTGGCTATCTTTCAATTATTCAATCCACATTGACTTTTTTTTGAGCTGGTGCAGCCCCTCCCGACACCTCCAGTATACCATTCCTTTAAGGTTTTAATCATTGATTAGGAAAAATGTGTTGTAGAAATTGAATTAGGTTGAATTTGTTTTTTTGTATTACAATACTTTTGCAACCATCTGTGCTTGATAAGATGATCGACAGAACAAGAACTTCACTGGAAACAGTTGCGCAGTCAACTCTGTCCATTCAATCTACTTTAAATCAGCATTCTTTCTCTTCTCCTCTCGTCACCCACCCACAAAATAACTTATCAAGATTCTGCATAGTTATAGGTTTTAATTTATACACAGAGCATAACAGAATTTCCCTGGTCTAAACTGACATTAACAAAATAACCCAGCATTTCTGAATGGCCTTTGCATTCAGAAAATCGTAACAGTAGCTACATTACTCCTAGTGTTCCTTAGATGGAAGCTAGTCAGATATTGGACAGCAATAGCATTTTCTGCATAGTGAATTGCAATTATTACAATTTTTAGGGCACATGTGCAGAAACAAAGTCTCGTTCTCAAAATAAGAACTACTGCTCCCGAGCCTAGAACTTGAATGTTTTCCCTAGCTTCAAGCATTGATTTGTTAACAACAGGATTTTTAAAAAAAACACTGCATTTTAACAAGCTAAGTAAATTTTCAGAGGTGTTTATATCACTCCAGACAGATTTAATTTCACACTCAACATTGAATTTTACATTCAAATAGTTTCTGTACTTTTAAAGATGGGATGAACAATGATATTGCACAATCAAAAGAAGCAAAGACTAAAACATCCATGAAATATGAAAAATTGTTCCAAAAAAGTGTTAATTTAAAAAACAATTCCCTATTCTAGCAAATTCAAAATATAGTTACGAGGAACTAGTGTCAACATCTTACTCTTGGTCAGCATTATGCTTGGAGTCTTGGGGATGTACATTATGTTAATACCAAGGATGTATAATTTGGATTACCTTAAAAACCACCTTCTTCAGTTAATCTATAGATGATTTATCTGCCTTAGAGATAGAGGCAAATTAATAAACTGATGATTATTGTTATACGTTATTAAACTATTTGAGATAATGGACCAACTGACCGATGATTTACTTCAGCAATTAGACAAAACCTCTGTCTTTAATTTGTTCTTTACAAGAATCTACACAATTTAGGACAATATGGAGGAAAAATTAACTTTTTTTAAAAAAACGAAACCCCGAAATTTCATTTTCAGATTATTTCCATTTATATAATGGCTCATTTTCAATTCCATCTACTTTTAACTACAGAAACCACTGTATTCTCTACTAGAACGGTCAAAAATATATTACTCTTAAATAAGACACTTTTATACTTGCAAATGGTTCATTCAAATTGACAGCCTAATTTAAACAAGTAACACATGAATGTTATTAATATATTAAAAGTCTTGCATCTAGTGTGCACTTCCTGTATGCATCACACTTACTTCCTGCATCACAACTGTCACACTATTCCCACTGTATTGGAATATTAATTTCAATGGTGCTAATTAAAGGTGCTCATTCACTCCTCCAGCTAGGTGACAATATAGCACCAATCTTTCTTTGTATTTTCTTGTGATGGGCTGGAGAAAATAACATGGCATAGCCCTCTCACATCCAAGGCCCACCTGGTATTTTTTCTGCCTGCCCTGCCTTACACCATTATTTCTCTTCAGTCCTGATTCTCCCACCACTTCCACTGCTAATGCTATCTGCCATTCCATTCAAATTTAAGGCCTGGGACCACTATCCCCCCTACCCCCAATCCCACTACCTGCCTGTCCTGCGGTTACCTCAGCTGAGACCCATCTGCAACATTGCCTTCTCCCCTCCCTGCAGCTGCCTCCATCTGCCTGTTGAATTTTTGGACTTCAAGCAGCCTGTCTATCCCGCCAGCATCCATTTACAGGCCATGGACCTACCCTCCTCCATGTTACCATCGCCCACCCACCTTAGTCATGAGCTGTTTCCCACCCACTCCTGAAAATCGTAGCCCCTCCCCAACTGCCCTCTTACCTTTCTCCACCACCTCCCAACTAGCACTAAGCTGAGAAACCAGCATTGCTACTTTCAAAATTGACGTGGTTATACAATACAAACATAAGGTATTAACTCTTTAAATGCTTTAAAAGCTGAAAACCTGTTTCTCAGGTCAGTATTGTGAAATATGCTTTTAGTTTTTCAAACTACAACTTATATGCAGGTGCAAGCATGCAAAGAACATAACAAAATTTGGCAAGGGATCTGTGTGCGTTGTTACGGGGGAGGGTGTAAATGTTCCAAGGATTATGAGACAGCAAAACATAGAAGTCGGCATGGATCACGGACGTTGAGGGGCACCTGGAAAAACTTTACACTTCTCACAACGGTGAAGGGAACCAGAAAGGACAGTATGCCTTAACAGGATGTACAATGTAAGCAGCTGAATACAGTATTAACTCCAAGTCCTTTTTTTAAAAAAAGGCCTGTTTCCTACCTCAAAACGGGTTATTACTTGTTTAAAGTTAGAACTTTCAGCTAAAGGGAAAGGTGCAGATGCAAAGCACAATCTGCAAGGTGAGGAATACAAAGGTAGTGACATAAGAGGGCATAGGTGGGAGCATAGCCATAGGCAGGTTGATGGCAAGGTGAAGCAGAGAGGACAGTTGGAGTTGCAGGGGAAGTTGAAAGCACCATACTGCACAAGGATATGCACAGGGCTTGGAGCTACCTATTTGAGATCTTGGCTATTGGACTTCTTGCACAATTCACTCTGTCTTCCTATCCTTCCCCCACCTTAGTGCTCAGAAACAGACAGCCATAAGTTTATGGTAGGAGGAAGTGAGTATGAGGGAAGAGAAACCAATAAAGGTGAGCACATAGGTAGTCATGATGGAGACCATAATTATACTGCATCTCTCTTGTTTGACCACAGCAATATCTAATACAATTAATTTTAGTATCTTTTTGTACCAAGGTGGATAATATTAAACTAGGGGTTTATATTCTAATTCACTAAAATACCACAGAGGGGGGCTGGAGACATTTCCTCTGTGTGCTATGGGTGACAAACTGCTGAACTCCTCCTTTATAAAAGCATTTATTATTTTGTTACGCTGAGCACAGAGAAAATCTTCCTCCATAAGTTCTACTTCTGAGCAAGATGTGTTGATTTTGTTTTGTGCACACTCGGCAACACAGAATTACTTCCTGAAATGGGTTTCCGGGAGGGACAATAGTTTATTTGATTGGTTTCCTGTACAAAACCAATAAGGAAATCACTATTGAAGTCTCTTAATTATACTATTTCCGTTCAACTCTGATGAAATCCCTAAGTCATAAATCATAGAATGTTACGTCATAGAAACAGAATATTCTCAACAAGTCTGCACCGGTATTTTTCTCCGCATGCATGACTTAGTTGACCCTGCTCTCCTCTTCACTCCACATAACCTTATAATATTCCTCTTTTTCCAAGCAACTATCGAATTCCCCGATAAAGAATTTGCAGACTCTGCTTCATCAATAGTTTGTGTAAGAGAATGCCACATTCGAACCACCCTCTGTATAAAAGACATTTTTTTCTAACCTCCACTAATTCTTTTTGTGATTATCTTCAGTTTATGTCCTTTCATTTGTCTCACCACCCAGTGAAAATTATTTGTTCTTCACCTTACAACCTCTAAGAATCTTAAAGGCACCATCAGGTCACCCTTCAACCTTCTCAACTTTTGTGCAAAAAGCTCCAACTTCAAGTCTCTTTACAACTCTCACCCCACCTTGGTAACATCATTTAGTGAATCGAGAACACATCTCTGCCATTGCTTTTATATCCTTCCGATAATGGGATTCCCAAAACTGTACACAATACTCTGTGACCTAAGGTAATGTTGAACTTGTACAAGACCTCCTTATGATTTAGTAATTTCCTTATCTGCAGCCCCAAGTTATTGGTACCATGAGCATTTTCCTCATCACGCATCATCTTATAAAACACTAACAAAGATTTTAACTGTTTAACAAAAAGGTATTTTTATCTTTTTTTGATAACTTTCTCAGTAGTGCTGTATGATCTTTTACAAATATATACTTGGAGTCCTTGGATAATTCTTTTGAGTCATATCATATCCAGAACTGCCTACATATTCAAAAAAGGAAGATTACAAGTTTAACAAAATACTCAACATTTCCTATAATGCACACAAACATGCAAAACTGCTAACCACTACAAAGTCTGTTTTTAAAATTCTTCCTATGTCTGAAATAACCCATTTTATACTGGCATCCTTAAGCACTCTCCTGTGTTTCATAGAAACATAGAAAATAGGAGCAGGAATAGGCCAGTCAGCCCTTCGAGCCTGCTCCGCCATTCAATATGATCATGGCTGATCCTCTATCTCAATACCATTTTCCCGATCTCTCCCCATACCCCTTGATGCCTTTTGGTGTCCAGAAATCTATCTATCTCCTTCTTAAATATATTCAGTGACTTAGCCTCCACAGCCTTCTGTGGTAGAGAATTCCACAGGTTCACCACCCTCTGAGTGAAGAAATTTCTCCTCATCTCAGTCCCTAATGTCCTACTCCGTACTGAGACTGTGACCCCTCGTTCTGGAGCCCCCAGCCACGGGAAACATCCCCCCTGCATCCAGTCTGTCTAGAACTTTATACGTTGCAATGAGATCCCTTCCCATTCTTCTAAACTCGAGTGAATACAGGCCGAGTCGACCCAAACTCTCCTCATACGACAGTCCTGCCATCCCAGGAATCAGTCTGGTGAACCTTCACTGCACTCCTTCTATGGCAAGTATATCCTTTTTTAGGTAAAGAGGCCAAAACTGCACACAATACTCCAGGTGCGGTCTCACCAAGGCCCTGTATAACTGCAGTAAGACATCCATGCTCTTGTACTCAAATCCTCTTGCAATGAAGGCCAACATACCATTTGCCTTCCTAACTGTTTGCTGCACCTGCATGTTTGCTTTCAGTGACTGGTATACAAGGACACCCAGGTCCCTTTGTACATCAACATTTCCCAATCTATCACCATTTAAATAATACTCTGCCTTTCTGTTTTTCCTTCCGAAGTGAATAACTTCACATTTATCCACATTATACTGCATCTGCCATGTATTTGCCCACTCACTCAACTTGTCTTAATCGTCTTGGAGCCTCTTTGCATCCTCCTCACAACTCACAATACCACCTAGTTTTGTGTCGTCAGCAAACTTGAAAATATTGCATTTGGTTCCCTCATCCAAATCATTGATATATATTGTGAATAGCTGGGGCCCAAGCACTGATCCCTACGGTACCCCACTAGTCACTGCCTGCCACCCGGAAAAAGACCCATTTATTCCTCTCTGTTTCCTGTCTGTTAACCAATTCTCAATCCATGCCAGTATATTACCCTCAATCCCACGTGCTTCAATTCTGCACACTAACCTCTTCTGTGGGACTTTATCAAAGGCCTTCTGAAAATCCAAATAAACCACATCCACTGGCTCTCCCTTATCTATTCTACCAGTTACTTCCTCAAAGAACTCTAGTAGGTTTGTCAAACATGATTTCCCTTTCATAAATCCATGTTGACTTTGTCTAATCCCGTTGATATTTTCTAAGTGTCCTGTTATCACATCCTTTATCATAGACTCTCGCATTTTCCCTACTACTGATGTTAGGCTAACCGGTCTGTAGTTCCCCGTTTTCTCTCTCCTTTTTTAAATAGTGGGGTTATATTTGCCACCTTCCAATCTGTAGGAACTGTTCCATAATCTATAGAATTTTGGAAGATGACAATTAATGCATTCACTATTTCCATATTCTACCTCTTTTAGTACTCTGGGATGCAGATTATCAGGGCCTGGGGATTTATCGGCTTTCAGTCCCATTAATTTCTCCAACACATTTTTAAAAAATTCGTTCATGGGATGTGGGCATCGATTGCAAGGCCAGCATTTATTGCCCATCCCTAATTGCCTTTGAGAAGGTGGTGGTGAGCCGCCCACTTGAACTGCTGCAGTCCATGTGGTGAAGGTTCTCCCACAGTGTTGTTAGGTAGGGAGTTCCAGGATTTTGACCCAGCGATGATGAAGGAACGGCGATATATTTCCAAGTCGGGATGGTGAGAGACTTGGAGGGGAACGTGCAGGTGGTGTTGTTCCCATGTGCCTGCTGCCCTTGTCCTTCTAGGTGGTAGAGGTCACGGTTTGGGAGGTGCTGTCGAAGAAGCCTTGGCAAGTTGCTGCTGTGCATCCTGTGGATGGTACACACTGCAGCCACAGTGCGCCGGTGGTGAAGGGAGTGAATGTTTAGGGTGGTCAATTGGGTGCCAATCAAGCGGGCTGCTTTGTCCTGGATGGTGTCGAGCTTCTTGAGTGTTGTTAGAGCTGCATTCATCCAGGCAAGTGGAGACTATTCCATCACACTCCTGACTTGTGCCTTGTGAATGGTGGAAAGGCTTTGTGGAGTCAGGAGGTGAGTCACTCGCCACAGAATTCCCAGCCTCTGACCTACTCTTGTAGCCACAGTATTTATGTTGCTGGTCCAGTTAAGTTTCTGGTCTTTCAATGGTACTGCTGGTGAAAACATCCTGCAGAAAGGTTTCAACTAATTGAACAGTAGCCAGATTGACCTGAAAACAACAATGCATACCCAATGTTTTGTGTGCACAGTTGTTTTAAAATCACTGCATACTGTTGGCAACTATTATTTTATTTACAGAACCTTTCCTAAAAGCTGTACAAGCAGCTAAGAATGAAACCATTTTTACTTGTGTAACATGCACTGTCTCCAATGGTAGAAAATGCTACATTTATGACAGGGACTTGCAAAAGTGTCACTGACAGCAAACTTTTAAAACAAATTACATACAAGATCAAATTTCAACAAACTAAGACTGGAGAGGTGGGGGGGGGGGGGGGGGGGTGGGCGGGGAAAGAGATAGTTTAATGTTCCCAGTCACATTAGCAAAGAAAAAGAGAAACTACTGAATATCACAAGACAAAAAACTTAATATTCCTAAGAAACTCTTGGTAAAGCTCAGTATAGTGAACAAACATTTACATACAGTTTTCTTGCAAAAATGTTGGTCAATATAATAATGGGCATTGCCTGATGTTGGACAACACCACACTTACATGCAAGTCCTTTTTATAAATGGGGACTTTGTATTTTGCCTAATTTTGTTCCCAAATTGTATCAAAGAACACCTGAAATCCATGGGAATGTACATAAGCACAGTAATTTACTATTAGTATAATTAGTTTTGTCATTCCTGGGGCAAAACCAAACAATCAACTGTATTTGCCGTCGTTCTGCAAATCACAATTTTAAAAAAAGTTTTAAAATATACCAGAACTTAATTCCTGGTAAAAAAAATCATTGCCTAGTTGATAGATCAATCCACCCATCAAAATTAAGAGGAGTTCATCAAGTTTATCCAGTGAGTAACTGAGTCATACTGAACAGGACACTCCCAGGTTCAAACTCTGGCATGTACTAGGTTAACAAATCTCAGTTGGGCTGCATTAGAAATGCAACAATTGGTCTCTTTGGCCCCATTTAAAAAGGAAAAACATTCACGGTTCCTTCCCTTGATTCAACCCCTGATGTTGTATGCATGTGTGGGTATCAGGTAAGGACACAAATTAGTTTATTGTACAATTTTGTCTTTTAAAAAGTATGGGTAAGATGGGTATAGAGGGATATGGGCCAAGTGCAGGCAATTGGGACTAGCTTAGTGGTATAAACTGGGCGACAGGGACATGTTGGGCCGAAGGGCCTGTTTCCATGTTGTAAACTTCTATGATTCTATGATTCTATCCTCTCTTCTTCACCCAACAGCACGCCCCGCACCTGCTAATACTCACAGTCGAGGCTCAGCTATCAATAACATAAGACAGACAAAGTCCAAAGTAATAGATTGGAGAAAAGTTAATTTTATGGGGATGAGAATGGAACTAGGGAAGGTAAACTGAAAAAAAAATTGACAGACAGAGATAGAATAGCAGTGGGAAATACTAAGAACGGTGATCAAGAGAGTTCAGGAGAAATATAGTCCTCAAAAAAACAACAAACTAGCCAATAATGAAACACAATGGATGAATAAAGAGATACGGATAAATTGAAACTAAGGAAAAGGGCATACTCTAAGTACATGGACAATAAAGGAGAGGGTGACAAAAGGGAATACGAGGAGGTTAGGAAAAAGTCAAAAAAACAATTAGGAAAGTAAAGAGGAACTATGAAATTAAATCATCAAGGACTATAAAAAAACAGTAAAGTATTCTACAGACACATAAATTACAAAAGAAAAATCAGGATAGGGATAGGATGCACAAGACAACCTCACAGGTAATGCCAGTGAAATGGCAGAAATAGTGAATAGTTACTTTGCCTCAGTATTTACCAGGAGACTAACAACGTGAGCAGGATATTAGAAGAGATCAAAAAAGATGTAAAAACATTTAAGATAGAAAGGGGAGGATCTAACTGATAAACTAATCGAACTTAAAGAGGATAAAACTCCTGGTCTGGATGGATTGCATCCACGCGTATTAAAAGAAGTTAGGGAAGAGATAGCAGAGGCACTATTACATATATATCAAAACTCATTAGAAAGTAATTAAAAAACGGAATAGTGCCAGAGGATTGGCAGATAGCTAATGTTATTCCTATATTTAAAAAGGGAGATAGAACAAGTCCAAGGAACTACAGACCAGTTAGCATAACATCGGTGGTAGGAAAGATAATGGAATCTTTACTCAAAGATAACAGAAAAACATCTAGAAAATGAAAACATAATAGAGTAGTCAGTGCGGATTTCAGAAGGGAAAGTCATGCTTGACCAATCTTATGGAATTCTTTGAAGAAGTAACAGGAAGAGTAGAAAAGGGTAATGCAGTAGATGTAATATATTTCATTTTTCAAAAGGCCTTCGATAAGGTCAGAGCATGCAGAGTCAGGGGACAGGTAGCAGAATGGATAGCAAGCTGGCTACAAAACAGAAAACAGAGAGTAGAGCTTAAAAGGTAGCTACTCAGGCTGGCAAAAAGGTGGGGAGTGATGTTTCACAGGGATCGGTGCTGGAACCACTGTTGTTCACAATTTACAGTAACAATTTTGACTCAGGAATTGGAAGTACAGTTTCAAAATTTGCAGACGACACCAAATTGGGGAGTGTAGTTAATACAAAGGAAGAATGTGACAAAATGCAAGAAGACGTTAATAAACTTGCAGAATGGGCATGTAATTGGCAAATGAATTTCAATATAGATGTGTCAGGTGATGCTTTTTGGTAGGAAGAATATGGAGGCCACATATTGCTTGGATAACATGAGTCTAAATGGGGTAGAGAAGCAAAGGGAACTAGGGGCACAGATACACGAATCATTAAAAGTAATGACGCAGGTTAATAAGGCCATTAAAAAGGCAAACCAAGCACTGGGGTTCATTTCTAGAGGGACTGAATTGAAAAGCAGAGAAGTTATGTTAAACTTGTATAGTATGGAGACAATTCTGGTCTCCATATTACAAAAAGGATATAGAGGCATTGGAGAAGTGCAAAAAGATTCACAAGGATGATACCAGAACTGAAAAGATATTCTCATCAAGAAAGGCTGAGGCTCTTCTCTCTAGAAAAGAGAAGGCCGAGAGGTGACCTGAAAGGCGTCTAAGATAACAAAAGGGTTTGATACGGTAGATGTAGAGAAAATGCTTCCACTTATGGGGGAGTCCCAACCTAGAGGTCATAAATATAAGATAGTCACTAATAAATCCAATAGGGAATTCAGCAGAAACTTCTTTACCCAAAGAGTGGTAAGAATATGGAACGCACTACCACAAGGAGTAGTTGAGGCAAATAGCATAGATGCATTTAAAAGGAAGCCAGATAAGCACATGGAAAAAAAGCTGAATTCCAGAGGCGAGAGTGACTGCCCTTGATATCAAGGCAGCGTTTGACTGAGTGTGGCATCAAGGAGCCCTAGTAAAATTGCAGTCAACGGGAATCAGGGGAAAAACTCTACATTGGCTGGAGTCATATCTAGCACAAAGGAAGATGGTAGTGGCTGTTACAGGCCAATCATCTCAGCCCCAGGACATCGCTGCAGGAGTTCCTCGGGGCAGTGTCCGAGGCCCAACTATCTTCAGCTGCGTCATCAATGACCTTCCCTCCATTATAAGGTCAGAAGTGGGGTTGTTTGTTGATGGTTGCAGTGTTCAGTTCCATTTTCAGCCCCTCAGATAATGAAGTAGTCCGTGCCCGCATGCAGCAAGACCTGGACAACATCCAGGCTTGGGCTGATAAGTGGCAAGTAACATTCGCGCCAGACAAGTGCCAGGCAATGACCATCTCCAACAAGAGAGTCTAACCACCTCCACATGACATTCATTCAACGGCATTACCATCGCCGAATCCCCCATCAACACCCTGGGGGTGGGGGGGGGGGGTGGTCACCATTGACCAGAAACTTAACTGGACCAGCCACATAAATGCAGTGGCTACAAGTGCAGGTCAGAGGCTGGTGACTCACCTCCTGACTCCCTAAAGGCTTTCCACCATCTAAAAAGGCACAAGTCAGGAGTGTGACGGAATACTCTCCACTTGCCTGGATGAATACAGCTCCAACATTCAAGAAGCTTGACACCATCCGGGACAAAGCAGCGCACTTGATTGGCACCCCATCCACCACCTTAAACATTCACTCCCTCCACCACCAGCGCACCGTGGCTGCAGTATGTACCACCTACAAGATGCACTGCAGCAACTCACCAAGGCTTCTTTGACAGCACCTCCCAAACCCTCAACCTCAAACACCTAGAAGGACAAGGGCAGCAGGTGCATGCGAACACCACCTCATGCATGTTCCCCTCCAAGTCACACACCATCCTGACTTGGAAATATATCGCCGTTCCTTCATTGTCGCTGGGTCAAAATCCTGGAACTCCCTACCTAACAGCACTGTGGGAGTACCTTCACCATACAGACTGCAGCGGTTCAAGCTGGCATGGACCAGTTGGGCTAACTGGCCTGTTTCAGTGCTGTGGACTCAATGTATACTTCACCAAGGTACCAGAGGGCACTGCGACCGCACACCAGCAAGGAGTCAATGACACAACACAAGAGGGGAGAAGACAGCTGTAAGGCAGGAGTTAAAACCCCTTGAACATTGTGATTAAACCCCCTTTGAATATTGTGAATTCAAAGTTTCTGAACATTATATTTGGACATTACATTTAAAAGAAAGAGTTAAGTGTGCCCCTTTGGACATACACCTGGATTAAGGAAAGGGTTAATGTCACCCCTTTGGACATCAGTTTAAAACTGCAAAAACAGCAAGTGCAATAAGTTTAAAGCTGCACACTGGTGCAGAAACTTCAACAAGCTTTGGTTTTCAACAACAATTGATAAGAATGAAAGACAGAAGTCATAAGAACGTTCGAGAAGCTGCTAGAATAGCTTCTAGTTTAGCTTGACATCTGTTGTGGAGAAAATGCTGGAGTCTATAATTAAGGATAGGGTGACTGAACACCTCAAAAATTTTTGGTTAATCAGAGAGAGCCAGCATGGATTTGTGAAAGGTAGGTCATGCCTGACAAACCTGATTGGATTTTCTGAAAAGGTGACTAAAGTAGTGGACAGGGGAATGTCAATGGATGTTATTTATATGGACTTCCAGAAGGCATTTGATAAAGTCCCACATAAGAGACTGTTAGCTAAGATAGAAGTCCATGGAATCGAGGGAAAAGTATGGACTTGGTTAGGAAGTTGGCTGAGCGAAAGGCGACAGAGAGTAGGGATAATGGGTAGGTACTCACATTGGCAGGATGTGACTAGTGGAGTCCCGCAGGGATCTGTCTTGTCAATTATTCACAATATTTATTAACGACTTAGATGAAGGCATAGAAAGTCTCATATCTAAGTTTGCCGATGACACAAAGATTGGTGGCATTGTAAGCAGTGGAGATGGAAACAAAATTACAAAAGGATATTGATAGATTAGGTGAATGGGCAAAACTGTGGCAAATGGAATTCAATGTAGGCAAATGTGAAGTCATCCACTTTGGACCAAAAAAGGATAGAGCAGGGTACTTTCTAAATGGTAAAAAGTTAAAAACAGTGGATGTCCAAAGGCACTTAGGGGTTCAGGTACATAGATCATTGAAGTGTCATGAACAGGTGCAGAAAATAATCAAGGCGGCTAATGGAATGCTGGCCTTTATATCAGGAGGACTGGAGTACAAGGGGGCAGAAGTTATGCTGCAGCTATACAAAACCCTGGTTAGACCGCAACTGGAGTACTGTAAGCAGTTCTGGGCACCGCACCTTCGGAAGGACATATTGGCCTTGGAGGGAGTGCAGCGTGGGTTTACTAGAATGATACCCGGACTTCAAGGGTTAAGTTACGAGGAGAGATTACACAGAGAGGTTGTATTCTGTAGAGTTTAGAAGATTAAGGGGTGATCTGATCGAAGTTTATAAGATATCAAGGGGAACAGATAGGGTGGATAGAGAGAAACTATTTCCGCTGGTTGGGGATTCCAGGACTAGGGGGTACAGTCTAAAAATTAGAGCCAGACCTTTCAGGAGTGAGATTAGAAAACACTTCTACACACAAAGGGTGATAGAAGTTTAGAACTCTCTTCCGCAAACGGCAATTGATACTAGCTCAATTGCTAATTTTAAACCTGAGATAGATAGCTTTTTGCCAAAGGTATTAAGGGATATGGGCCAAAGGCAGGTATATGGAGTTAGATAAAAGATCAGCCATGATCTTATCAAATGGCGGAGCGGGCTCGAGGGACTGAATGGCCTACTCCTGTTCCTATGTTCCTATAAGTTTTGAACAACTTAGATTCTCAAAACAGTTTTGGTTTATAACATAAGGATATAAGAAATAGGAACAGGAGTAGGCCATATGGCCCCTCGAGTCTGCTGCACCATTCAATAAGATCATGTCTGATCTTCTACATCAACTCCACTTTCCCACCCGATCCCCATATCCCTTAGAATCCAAAAATCTATCGATCTCAGTCTTGAATATACTCAATGACTGAACATCCACAGCCCTGGGGGTAAAGAATTCCAAAGATTCACAACCCTCTGAGTGAAGAAATGCCTCCTCATCTCTGTCCTAAATGGCCGACTCCTTATCTTAAGACTATCACCCCTCATTCTAGACTCTCCAGCCAAGGGAAACAGCATCTACCCTGTCAAGCCCTTTAAGAATTTTATACGTTTCAACGAGATTACCTCTCATTCTTCAAAACTCCAGAGAATATAGGCCCATTCTACTCAATCTCTCCTCATAAGACAACCCTCTCATCCCAGGAATCAATCTAGTGAATCTTGGTCGCAACCCCTCGAAGGCATTTTATCCTTCCTTAAGGAAAACAAAACTATACACAGTACTCCAGGTGTGATCTCACCAGAGCCCTATATAATTGCAGCAAGACCTCCTTACTCTTATACTACAACCCCCTTGCAATAAAGGCTAACATATCATTTGCCTTTCTAATTGCTTGCTGTACCTGTGTGTTAACTTTCTGTGATTCTTGTACAAGGACATCCAAATCCCTCTGAATACCAACATTTCTTAGTCTCATATCTTCTTAAAAATATTCTGCTTTTCTATTCTTCCTACCAAAGTGGATAATTTCACATTTCCCCACATTATACTCCATCTGCCACCATCCCACCCACTTAACCTGACTCTATCTCTTTGCAGCCTCTTTGTGTCCTCCTCACGGCTTACTTTCCCACCTAGCTTTGTATCGTTAACAAACTTGAATACATTACGCTCGTTCCCCTCATCTAAGTCATTGACATATATTGTAAACAGCTGAGGCCCAAGCACTGATTCTTGTGGCACTCCACTAGTTACAACCTGCCAACCCGAAAATGACCCGTTTATTCCTACTCTCTCTGTTCTGACGGTTAACCAATCCATGTTAATATATTAGTCCCAATCCCATTCTCACAATAGTACTGATGCTCAAAAACAACTTTGGTTCTCAAAACAATTGAACTGGAAAAAATGCTGAGACAGGGAAATCCTTGGGAGAAATGCACCTGGATTCACATGGACAAAAAGCCAAAGCAGGTTCACAGTTTTTGAGTGGTCCAGCCAACCGTCTATCATTAATGCAACAGTGGGTGAGTGGCCAAAATGGGGCTTCTCGTAACTTTGTTCACACCCTAACTGCAAGAAAAAATATAAAAGTGGGGCCTCATAGCAGCTTCAAAAGTCAACAGCTGGAGAGTCAACAGTCAGAGGAGCTGCAGCCAGGTAGATCTCAACGAAGCTCACCTGGAGAAAGGAGCAACAAGAAGACAAAGAACCTCAACTGCCTTCACAAGAAGACAAAAAACCTCAAAACACAAGCAGCTGATCACTTCTGAACTGCCTTGATGTTGAACCTTTGGATTATAAAAGGTTGTATGTCTTGCTTGCTTGGCTTCACACACGTTTGTATGAATTGTTAAATCATTAAATAATTACATTGTGAACCACCAAGTGTATAATGGGTAGAGCAAGAGCATACGCATTGATTAATTTTGTTTCATGCTTGTGTACACTTAACAAATAATTAAATAATCACTGATTAACAAAACTATCGTGTAAGGGTGACTTTCTTTGACTATTATTTTCCAGGTTCACGAACCACAAGGAAAGCAACTATTTCCCTATACAGCAGAGGAGAAAATTGTCAGAAAGACTCATCACGTTTTTGGGGAAAAGACATTAAAAACATCCCACAGATTTCAGATACCAGTTCTATTTTGACTATGTTTTGTAACAATGTAGTCCTATGTCCCCAACAGTTGCGATATTGTGTAATCCCTACAGTACCCTGTGCCCACTATTATTTCCATTTGCTTCATTTACCATTTGCAACAGCTATCGACATCAGAAATATCCAAAGCTATTGGGCCTCATTCCACTCTGCCAAAAACACCCACTACTCCAGGATCATCCTGGAAAGATAACTCCCCACTTCTTTTCTTCATTGCCAGCCATCTCCTTCCCAACTTCCTCCACCCTGACTTCCAAAACATGCAGGAATTCGTGGACTCGTTTGTCACCAAGATTGAGACCATCCGTTCAGCTGCCTCCTTCTCCATTCCCCTTGCCCACCAAGCAAACCTCGCCCAAGGCTCCCCCTCCTACCCTGAACCCATATCTCTAGCCACTCTCCCACCCTCCCCAAGTTCACCTCGCCCATGAGAACCAATCTCAACCCCATTTCCACTAATCTGTTGACTACCCGAATTACCTTCCTGGCTCCTATGCTAGCTGACATTGTAAATGTCACTCTCTTTAGGTACTGTCCCCTTCCCTTCAAAACCACTGTCATCACCCCCTCCACAAACTACTACCCCATTTCCAACTTCCCTTTCCTCCCCTAAGTCCTTTAGCAAGTTGTCGTCTTCCAAATCTATGCCCACCATTCCCATAACTCCCAGTGTTTATTTGTGACTGTAACCATGATGCATTAACCCTCCTAAACTTCTCAGCAGCCTTTGATATGGTCGAACACAACATTCTCCTCCATTATCCAGCTCAGTGGGAGTGTCCTTGATTGGAATAGATAAAAGTGGAACCATAGTAGCCGAAGGAATGGCTGCTATCCACTCCCGCACCTCTGTAATCCCCTAAGAGTCCTTGCCACCCCTCCCTTCCCTTTCATCATCAACATGCTGCCCCTTGATGACACCATCTGAAAACATGGGGTCACATGTATGCCAACATCCAGCTTTACCTCTCCACCATCTCTCTCAACCACTGCTCTGTTGTCGGGCTCCTTGTCCGACATCAAATCTTGGGTGTCACAGATGTAATCTTCGGCTCCCACCACAAATTCTGTATCTATGCCACCAATTCCATCCCCCTCTCCAGCAAACGTCTCAGGATTAACCAGACTTTTCACAACCATGGAGTCCTATTCGGTCCTGAGTTGAACTTCCAACCCCGTATCCTCTCCATTACAAAGAATGCCTCCACCTTTAATTCAGCCCAACTGCCGTTGAAGCCCTCATACATGCTTTGTAACCTCCAAATTTGACTATTCCAATGTTCTCTAGGCTGGCCTCCCATCCTCCACCCTCAGTAAACTTCAGCTTATCCAAAGCTCAGCTGCCCATATCTTATCCCACTCTCCTATCATCACCCCTGTCCTCAGTGACCTACACTGGTTCCCGGTCCCCAAAGCCTCAAATTTAAAATTGTTATCTTCATATTTAAATCGCCCATCTGTCTCTAACTTCCTCCAAACACTCCCGAACTCTACATTCATCTGATACTGATATCTTGTGTTTCTGACCATCCGTTCGCCCTTCAGTCGCTAAGGCCACAGGGTCTACCTAAACCCCTCTGCCTCCCCACCTCCATCTCAAGACCATCCTTAAAACCTGCTTGACCATGCTTTTGGTCACCCTGCCTAACATTTCCTTCTTTGGCTCAGGGTCCATTTTTTGATTACAACTCTATGAAGTGCATTGTGACCTTTTTTTTTAACATTAAGACACTATGTAAATGTTTGTTTTTGTTCCCAAAGCTCTTATCCTTCTCCTATCTCATCACCACATAGGAACACGAATAGGCCATTCAGCTGCTCGAATCTGTTCCGCCATTCAATTAAATCATGGCTGATCTGTACCTCAACTCCATTCACCCATCTTTGATTCATATCCCTTGATATCCTTACTAATCAATATCTGTTGATCTCAGTCTTGAAAATTACAATTCATCCAGCAACCACAACCTTTTAGGGGAGAGAATTCCAGATTTCCTCCACCTTTTCTGTGCAAAAGTGCTTCCTGATTTCACTCTTTAATGGCCTAGCTCTAATTTTAAGACTGTAGCCCCTTGTTCTGGATTGCCCCACTAGAGGAAATAGCTTATCTGTATCTATTCTATTGACTCCACTAATCATTTTAAACCTGCACAATTTTCCCCTTCTCTGCGTATCAGGCCTCTCTTGCCCCGTGCAAACATGGATCCCAGCAAGTGCTGGCCTTCGTGGTTAATGCCCCTTCTCGCCCTGATCCCCAGTTTCTCCCACACTGCCTTCTCCAGGCACATCTCAACCATGAGACTGGCCTCCAACTGCTGTAATCCCGTCCCCACTCAACTCCCGACTGCCAAGCTCCTCATAACTCTCCCTCCCCCTCCATAGTAGCTGATGTTTTCAGTAACTCCCTCTCTTCAGGCACTGTCCCCTCCCTTTCAAAACCACCTTTATCACCCCCTCCACAAAAACCCACTCCAAACCCCTCCAGTCTCACTAACTATCACCTGACTTCTAACCTGCATTTCCTCTCAAAGGCCCGAGTATGGTGTTGCTTCCCAGATCCATGTTCATCAATCCCATAACTCCCTGTTTGATTCCCTCCAATCATATTTCTGCCCCTCCCTCAGCACCCCGAAATTGGCCTAACCAAAGTCACAAATGACATTCTCTGTTACTGCAGTGCATTATCCCTCCTTGTCCTGCTCAACTTTTGTGCATTCACCTTGCCTTTCACACCATCCTCCTCCAACGCTTCTTTGTGGGACTGCCCACCTTCTGTTCTACTCTTAACGATCGCAACTTAGCCAGAGCATTTCCATCAATGGCTTCTCTTACCAGCTCTGAACCATTACCTCTGGAATTTCCCAAGGATCCATCCTTTGCTCCCTCCTCTTCCTTAGCGACAAGCTGCCCCTCAGTGACATCAACCACAGATTTTTTTTTAAAATTCGATCATAGGATGTGAGCGTCGCTGGCGAGGCCAGCATTTATTGCTCATCCCTAATTGCCCTTGAGAAGGTGGTGGTGAGCCGCCTTCTTGAATCACTGCAGTCCGTTTGTTGAAGGTTCTCCCACAGTGCTGTTAGGTAGGGAGTTCTAGGATTTTGACCCAGCGACGATGAAGGAACAGCGATATAATTCCAAGTCGGCATGGTGTGTGACTTGGAGGGGAATGTGCAGGTGGTGTTGTTCCCATGTGCCTGCTGCCCTTGTCCTTCTAGGTGGTAGAGGTCACGGGTTGGGGAGGTGCTGTCGAAGAAGCCTTGGCAAGTTGCTGCTGTGTATCCTGTGGATGGTACACACTGCAGCCACAGTGCGCCGGTGGTGAAGGGAGTGAATGTTTAGGGTGGTCAACTGGGTGCCAATCAAGCGGGCTGCTTTGTCCTGGATGGTGTCAAGCTTCTTGAGTGTTGTTGGAGCTGCACTCATCCAGGCAAGTGGAGAGTATTCCATCACACTCCTGACTTGTACCTTGTGGATGGTGGAAAGGCTTTGGGGAGTCAGGAGGTGAGTCACTCGTCACAGAATACCCAGCCTCTAACCTTCTCTTGCAGCCACCGTATTTATGTGGCTGGTCCAGTTAAGTTTCTGGTCAGTGGTGACCCCCAGGATGTTGATGGTGGGGGATTCGGCGATGGTAATTCCGTTGAATGTCATGGGGAGGCAGTTAGACTCTCTCTTGTTGGAGATGGTCATTGTCTGGCACTTAAGTGGCAAGTAACATTCGCGCCAGACATCAGCCCAAGTCTGGATGTTGTCCAGATCTTGCAGTGTGTGCCCACGTGCAGCTTCATTATCTGAGGGGTTGCGAATGGAACTGAACACTGTGCAATCATCAGCGAACATCCCCATTTCTGACCTTATGATGGAAGGAAGGACATTGATGAAGCAGCTAAAGATGGTTGGGCCTAGGACACTGCCCTGAGGAACTCCTGCAGCAATGTCCTGGGGCTGAGATGACTAGCCTCCAACAACCACTACCATCTTCCTTTGTGCTAGGTATGACTCCAGCCACGGGAGAGCTTTCCCCCTGATTTCCCATTGATTTCAATTTTACTAGGGCTCCTTGGTGCCACACTCGGTCAAATGCTGCCTTGATGTCAAGGGCAGTCACTCTCACCTCACCTCTGGAATTCAGCTCTTTTGTCCATGTTTGGATCAAGGCTGTAATGAGGTCTGGAGCGGAGTGATCCTGCAGAACCCAAACTGAGCATCGGCAAGCAGGTTATTGGTGAGTAAGTGCCGTTTGATAGCACTATCGACGACACTTTCCATCACTTTGGTGATGATTGAGTGTGGACTGATAGGGCGGTAACTGGCCGGATTGGATCTGTCCTGCTTTTTGTGGACAGGACATACCTGGGCAATTTTCCACATTGTCGGGTAGATGCCAGTGTTGTAGCTGTACTGGAACAGTTTGGCTAGAGGCGCGGCTAGTTCTGGAGCACAAGTCTTCAGCACTACAGCCGGGATGTTGTTGGGGCACATAGCCTTTGCTGTATCCAATGCATTCAGCCGTTTCTTGATATCACGTGGAGTGAATCAAATTGGCTGAAGACAGGCTTCTGAGTATTAAGTTTGTTAATCAACGACATCGGCAGTACATTTCTCAGGAGGTACCACAGCATTATTTTTCCAGCAGCGGAAGTCTCAGGAGCTACTGTAGTGCCAATCCTCCCTGACAATGCACAGGGGGTCAACTTGAGTCATAGAGTCATAGAGTTATACAGCACGGATAGAGGCCCTTCGGCCCATCGTGTCCGCGCCGGCCATCAACCCTGTCCACTCGAATCCCATATTCCAGCATTTGGTCCGTAGCCTTGTATGCTATGGCATTTCAAGTGCTCATCCAAATGCTTCTTGAATGTTGTGAGGGTTCCTGCCTCCACAACCCTTTCAGGCAATGAGTTCCAGACTCCAACCACCCTCTGGGTGAAAAAGTTCTTTCTCAAATCCCCTCTAAACCTCCCACCTTTTACCTTGAATCTATGTCCCCTTGTTATAGAACCCTCAACGAAGGGAAAAAGCTCCTTAGTAACCATCCTATCTGTGCCCCTCATAATTTTGTACACCTCAATCATGTCCCCCCTCAGCCTCCTCTGCTCCAAGGAAAACAAACCCAATCTTCCCAGTCTCTCTTCATAGCTGAAGCGCTCCAGCCCTGGTAACATCCTGGTGAATCTCCTCTGCACCCTCTCCAAAGCGATCACATCCTTCCTGTAGTGTGGCGACCAGAACTGCACACAGTACTCCAGCTGTGGCCTAACCAGTGTTTTATACAGCTCCATCATAACCTCCTTGCTCTTATATTCTATGCCTCGGCTAATAAAGGCAAGTATCCCATATGCCTTCTTTACCACCTTATCTACCTGTTCCGCCGCCTTCAGGGATCTGTGAACTTGCACACCAAGATCCCTCTGACGCTCTGTCTTGCCTAGGGTCCTCCCATTCATTGTGTATTCCCTTGCCTTGTTAGTCCCTCCAAAGTGCATCACCTCGCACTTTTCCGGGTTAAATTCCATTTGCCACTGTTCCGCCCATCTGACCAACCCATCTATATCGTCCTGCAGACTGAGGCTATCCTCCTCGCTATTTACCACCCTACCAATCTTTGTATCATCAGCGAACTTACTGATCATACCTTTTACATTCATATCCAAGTCATTAATGTAGACCACAAACAGCAAGGGACCCAGCACCGATCCCTGTGGTACCCCACTGGCCACAGGCTTCCAGTCACAAAAACAACCTTCAACCATCACCCTCTGCCTTCTGCCACTAAGCCAGTTTTGTATCCAAAGTGCCAAGGCACCCTGGATTCCATGGGCTCGTACCTTCTTGACCAGTCTCCTGTGGGGGACTTTATCGAAGGCCTTACTGAAATCCATGTATACCACATCCACTGCGGTACCCTCATCCACACGCCTAGTCACCCCCTCAAAAAATTCAATCAAATTAGTCAGACATGATCTTCCCTTGACAAAGCCATGTTGACTATCCCTGATTAATCCTTGCTTCTCCAAGTGGAGACTAATTTTGTCCTTCAGAATTTTTTCCAATAATTTTCCTACCACTGATGTTAGGCTCACTGGCCTGTAGTTCCCCGGTTTTTCCCTACTCCCCTTCTTGAATAATGGTATTACATTAGCGGTTCTCCAGTCCTCTGGCACATCCCCTGTGGCCAGAGAGGTTCTGAATATATGTGTCAGAGCCCCCGCAATCTCCTCCTTTGCCTCACACAGTAGCCTGGGATACATTTCGTCCGGGCCTGGGGATTTATCCATTTTTAGGCCTGCTAAAACCGCCAATACCTCCTCCCGCTCGATGTTAATATGTTCGAGTATATCACAGTCCCCCTGCCGTATTTCTATGTCTACATCGTCCTTCTCCATAGTGAAAACAGATGCAAAAAATTCATTTAGAACCCCTCCTACATCTGCCGGCTCCACACACAGATTGCCATTTTTGTCCCTAATGGGCCCTATTTTTTCCCTAGTCATCCTCTTACCCTTAATATACTTATAAAACATCTTAGGATTTTCCTTTATTTTGCTCGCCAGTGTTATTTCATGGCCCCTCCTTGATCTCCTCATTTCTTTTTTAAGTATCCCCCTGCACTTTTTGTACTCCTCTAGGGCTTCCTCCGTCTTTAGCCTTTTGTATCTGCCAAAAGCCCTCCTTTTTTTCCTAATCCATTCTCGTATATCCCCTGACATCCAAGGTTCCCTGGAGTTCTTGGAACCACCCTTGACCTTTACGGGAACATGTTGCCATTGTATGGTCTCAATCTCCCTTCTGAAAGACTCCCATTGCTCCGATGCGGATTTTCCTACAAGCAGCTGATCCCAGTCCATTTTGGCCAGATCCTGCCTTATCCTATTAAAATCGGCCTTCCCCCAATTTAGAACCTTTATTTCCAGCCCCTCCCTGTCCTTTTCCATGACCACCTTAAATCTCACCGAATTATGGTCACTGTCACCAAAGTGCTCACCTACTAGCACTTCTTCCACTTGGCCGGCCACATTCCCTAGAATTAGGTCCAGTACCGCCCCCTATCTTGTAGGACTTTCTACATGCTGGCTCAAAAAGCTCTCCTGGATGCACGTTAAGAATTTTGTACCCTCTAAGCCTTTTACATTCTGAGTATCCCAGTTAATATTGGGGAAGTTGAAATCCCCCACTATTATTACCCTATTATTTGCACAATTTTCTGAGATTTGCCTACATATCTGTTCCTCTATCTCCCCCTGACTGTTTGGGGGCCTATAGTACACTCCCATCAAAGTGCTTGCCCCCTTTTTGTTTTTAAGCTCCACCCATATGGCCTCATTAGAGGAACCTGCTAATATATCATCCCTCCTTATGGCAGTAATTGATTCTTTAATTAATATTGCGACCCCCCTCCTCTTATACCTCCCCCTCTGTCTCGCCTGAAGATTCTGTACCCCGGAATATTGAGCTGCCAGTCTTGCCCCTCCCTCAACCATGTCTCTGTGACAGCAACAATATCATACTCCCATGTGTTTATCAACACCTTCAGTTCATCCACCTTATTCGCAAGACTCCTTGCATTAAAATAGATGCCATCCAGCCTTGCCCTCACATATTTGCCCTGTCTTCCAAGCTGACTTGTTTTTTTCTCTATATTTGGCTGCACATCACCCCCTATTGTAGCTCCACTCTGTATCCCATCCCCCTGCCAAGTTAGTTTAAACCCCCCCCCCAACAGTGCTAGCAAACCTCCCCGCAAGGATATTTGTCCCGCTCTGGTTCAGGTGCAACCCGTCCGACTTGTACAAGTCCCACCTTCCCCAGAAGCAGGCCCAGTGATCCAGGAAACTGAAACCCTCCCTCCTGCACCAACTCTTTAGCCACGCATTCATCTGTTCTATCCTCCTATTTCTATATTCACTAGCACGTGGCACTGGGAGTAATCCAGAGATTACAACCTTTGAGGTCCTGCTCTTTAATCTGCTACCTAGCTCCCTAAATTCTTGATGCAGGACCTCATCTCCCTTCCTACCTATGTCGTTGGTCCCAATGTGGACCACGACCTCTGCCTGCTCACCCTCCCCCTTGAGAATGCCCTGAAGCCGCTCAGTGACATCCATGACCCTGGCACCAGGGAGGCAACAAACCATCCTGGAGTCACGTTTACGGCCACAGAAACGCCTGTCTGTTCCCCTTACGATAGAATCCCCTACCACTATAGCTCTTCCACTCTTTTTCCTCCCAGCCTGTGCAGCAGAGCTACCCCTGGTGCCAGGAAGTTGGCTGCTGCTGCCTTCCCCTGATAAGTCATCCCCCTCAACAATATCCAAAGCGGTATTTCTTAAGGCGGCCATCCCCCTTCCACCACCACCAAAAGCAAGCACAAAAATCTGCCTCGAGTTTGTTAGACAGCTGCCCGAATCTGACAAGCAGTACACTTAATAGGCACAGTCTTACAGGAAATATAATATTCCAATTCCCTCATTTTACAGGAAACTAATGCTACCTGATACCTGGCCTTACTCTCTGGATTATAATAAGGTTTTATTCCCCTTAAATTATTGTCGCAGAAAATCATTCTGAAATCTGAGTTGGTAGTACAAAGAGAAAACATACTTGTAATGAACACTACAAAGCTTGCACAGAACAGCTGGCCAAGTTTCAACTGCTGTACATTTCCTTTGCTCAGCTTTTTCAGTTGCAATCACAATACTCAATTAATGTGATTTAGATTTTTTTATAGTCAGAATACTATTGTTATTTGAAAAAAAAATAGTATGTTCACAGTATGGGTAAAGTCCATTGATATAGTACACAAAAGATTGTAATGCACAGTGAACAAACCACAGTACTCCCCTAACAGTTAAAATGCTCTACCCATTAAATTACTGACAAAAACGCAATTTATATCTTGTAGTACAAATACACTTCAGCATCACTAACTATTCCATAATCTGCGTTTAGTGTGCAAGTACTATATTGCCATTCAGAACTGTGCCAAAATGGCAGCATGTGAGCTTTCATCTTCAATCCCTCACGTGGCAAGTTTCCATTCCCCCTCAAATCACTGGAGGAGAAGTTTTTCAAACTATATAAATGTTATTCACCATTTGAAGCATGGGACAATTTAAAATGATAGAACAGCTCAGTTGTACTAGAAATTAGCATTAACTTATGCTTTCATAACACCTCACATTGAATATTGGCTTTGGTTCTCTAGTGAACACTTGATAGCAACGTTTAGTTCTTTTAATTCTATTCTGGATGGAAAGCTCCATCCCCAGTGGGCATATTCCCAAAGGAAAAAAAATGACCCTTTTACTTGCCTTTAAAAACAACAATTGTTTAGTCGTTCAATGTGAAATACTTCTCTCACATCTAGGAATACAAAAATAACAGACTACTGCCCAATATCAATTTTTTTTAAATTTAAGACTACTTCCCCTTCCCCATGGAGACCTACCAAGGAGCCACTCAGTTGATATCAACCATAAGCCCCATTAGAGAATGGCCAAATAGCAGGTATACTTAGACAACTTTCCTTACTCCTCCTCCTCCTCCTCCTCCTAAGTAAAGCTCACAGTGGAGAGGATCTCCAAGATCGCGCATATCAACACAGACAACGGTAACCTTCAAGGAATCCCACACTCACCTGACGAAGGAGAAAGCCTCCGAAAGCTTGTGATTTTCAAATAAAACTGTTGGACTATAACCTGGTGTTGTAAGATTCCTTACATTTGTCCACCCCAGTCCATCACCGGCATCTCCACATCATGGCTAAGTAAAGCCAGTTATGAAATAACTATTCAATATCTCTGAAGTTTTTTTATCCTGGATTCCAGATGCACACCATCATTTTTAAGTGGACCAATATTCTTCCAAACTTTGAATGCTGCGTGTATATATTTGAAAAACCCGTTATTATTAATGGAGATGTCCTCAGCAATCTTATTTCCAAAGTTACTATTGGCAGTTTTTCCCACCTGCTTTTACATTATAATTTACTCAATCCCCCTCATACCAGATTCTTTGTTCATTCCTTAAACCATTCTGTACATGCCTACTTAACCACAGCAGCATCTTGTGCCTTTCCATCCCCCCTGATTTGGCTGGACTAAACTTTGTTTGTAGCCTCACAAACATTTCCTTAAATATATCCACCTGAACACACATTTTAAGATTTGATGTTGCCAGTTCAAAATACATATAGGGAATGATAGAAAAAGTGAATTGAGAGGTTTGTGAACTTGATGTATCAGCTTGGCTCAGTTAGTAGTAAATGTGTCTAGGTCAGAGATTGTGGCTTTGTGCCCCATTCCAGGGCTTGATGCATAATCTAGGCTGACACTAATGCAGTGCTTATGCTGGATATGCTGTCCTTTTGGTTAAACTAAGGTCCCATCAGCCTGTTTCTTCTGGTGTTATAGGTCCCAAGACATTATTCGAAGAATATCAGGGTATTCTTATGGTGTCATGGCCTCCCTCGACCAATACTGCCCAAAAACAAATCAACTGGTCATGCATCTCGGGACTGCTTACGCGATGTTGCTGGTGCAGAATGACTGTCTCATTTGCCCACGTAACCATCACTTCAGTTTAAAAAGTAATGGTGAGAAGTGCTTTGAGACATTTCAACATTAGGTGCTATATTTGTACGTGTAGCGTAAAATATGAAATTGTCAAATAGCAAATTGAATTATTTAGTAAAGTTTGAATTATTTACAATATAGATTGTAGAAAGCATAAGCTTGTGACCCTTGTAGCATATTGAGTCACTAGCATCCATGGAACACCCTCATTGCATCCAGAATTTCTGTGTAAAAGTTTTTCAATTGACTAAAAGCTCAAAACATTATTTGAATACAGTGCTAATTGGCTGAAATATCCAGTGGATTCACATTTAATCTGTCAAAAGCAGTTCCATTCACTTGGCAGGGAATAGAAGCTACCAATCAGCAATGAGTAATCAGCACAAAACTGAACAATCACATCAGTCAAAAAATATTGTTCCAAATTCTTTTGAAGACCAACTATTGCCCAAAAATTACTACATTGCAGTGCTCTACACACAAATCAATGCTCCTGGCCGTGCCAAATTGATTCCACTCTCATGAGATTTTCACCCCACTCATCAAACGCACTTTCTCTTCATTAAAACAGCCTAAGCAAATAGAACTGTCCTTCTAAGTAAAGCAAGACATCAGTACTCTTTTAAATCAATTTGGTCATTGACATGATCTTTTACAATCTCATGAGACACTCTTTGAAAGACAAAGTGATTTGTTTTCAATAGAATATCAATGAATTTCTAGACATTTTCTGCAAAACATGTTTGCACATGATGCTAATGAATAAAAGCAAAGCCATTTTTCCTACATAATAGAGACATCCCTTATCATCCTGCAGCAAACTACGGATTATAATTTGATATTAGAAGGACATCAAGCACAGACTGTCCTTTTGGGCAAGTCCAGGACCTGACAGATTTTATCCCGCTAGATAACAGGAGGGCAAAAAGATTACTTGCCCTGTAGATATTCATTCATCAAAGAAATAATCTGCCACACAATTCTGTAGTGGGCTGGTTATGGGATAAATGGCCATGTGCAAGTCAGCATCTTTGAGGTCTACAGCAGATGAGAGAATACCAGGCATCACAGCTACTGATGTAACCAACTGAGGGCTATAATTGAGAGTACCTCACAACAAAAAAAGTGCTGATACATTCCTGAAACCAAATATAGTTCTCTTCCACATACATAATTACACAGAATTTTACTGCACAGAAACAGGTCATTTGGCCCAACAGGTCTTTGCCAGCATTTATGCTCCACACAAGCCTCCTTCCACATTACTTAAAGTCATCTACCCAGGTTCCTTTGGATTGGAGATGCACAAACCACTGCTTTGAGGAGGTGGAGTTCAATTTGGTCCAGATGGATGCTTACGGCAATGCCCTATCACCTCAAAGTTTTTCATATCTGTACTTTCTTTAGTGATGTTCATTACGTTATGTTAGCAGGTGCACCACACAAACTTCCCAAAGCAGAATACAAGGTTAGACCAGCAAAGCAACAAGAAAGAATGCAAAGAAAATGGCATCAAAACTGAACCGTTTCAAAGCAGCCATAAACCAAGAGACCTAGGTTAGAACAATTTGCATTTATTTTGCGCCTTGAACATAACAAAATGTCCCAAGGTGCTTCACAGGATTGTAATCAAACAAAGATTTACACCAAGCCAAAGGAGATATTAGGACAGGTGAGGTATGCTGGGAAGCAGGGAAGCCGTCATTTTCCAATCCTCCCTGGCTACAGGCGTGGTGCCGGAGGATTGCAAACCGTTGTTTAAAAAGGGAGAAAGGGATACACCAAGTAATGATAGACCAGTCAGTATAACCTCGGTGGTGGGCAAATTAATGGAATCAATTCTGAGGGACAGCATAAATCGTCATTTAGAAAGGCACGGGTTAATCAAGGACAGTCAGCATGGATTTGTTAAGGGAAGTTCGTGTCTGGCTAACTTGACTGAATTTTTTGAGGAGGTAACAAGGAGGGTCGAAGAGGGTAACGCGTTTGATGTCGTCTCCATGGATTTTAGAAAAGCTTTTGACAAGGTCCCACATGGCAGACTGGTCAAAAAAGTAAAAACCCATGGGATCCAAGAGAAAGTGGCAAGTTAGATCCAAAACTGGCTCAGTGGCAGGAAGCAAAGGGTAATGGTCGACAGGTGTTTTTGTTACTGGAAGGCTTTTTCCAGTGGGGTTCTACAGGGCTCAGTACTAGTTCCCTTGCTTTTTGTGCTATATATTAATGATTTGGACTTAAATGTAGGGGCTTGATCAAGAAGTTTGCAGATGATACAAAAATTGGCCCTGTGGTTGATAGTGAGGAGGAAAGCTGTAGATTGCAGGAAGATATCAATGGACTGGTCAGGTGGGCAGAAAAGTGGCAAATGGAATTCACTCCAGAGAAGTGTGTGGTAATGCATTTGGGGACGGAAAACAAGGCAAGGGAATACACAATAAATGGGAGGATACTGAGAGGTGTAGAGGAACAGAGAGACCTTGGAGTGCATGTCCACAGATCCCTGAAGGTAGCAGGGCAAGGTAGTTAAGGTGGTTAAGGCATATAGAATACTTTCCTTTATTAGCCGAGGCACAGAATATAAGAGCAGGGAGGTTATGCTAGGAGTGTATAAAGCACTAGTTAGGCCACACTTGAGTATAGCATACAGTTCTGGTCACCACATTACAGGAAGGATGTGAATGCACAAGAGAGGGTACAGAGGAGATTTACGAGGATGTTGCCAGGGCTGGAGAATTTTAGCTATGAGGAAAGACTGGACAGGCTGGGGTTGTTTTCTTTGGAATAAAGGAGGCTGAAGGGAGATTTAATTGAGGTGTATAAAATGATGACGGGACTAGATAAGAGTGGATAGAGAGGACCTATTTCCCTCAGCAGAGGGGTCAGCGACTAGGGGGCATAGATTTAAAGCAATTGATAGAAGGATTAGAGGGGAGCTGAGGAGAATTCTTTTCACCCAGAGGGTGGTGGGGCTCTGGAATCACTGCCTGAAAGGGTGGTAGAGGCAGAAACCCTCAATTCATTTAAAAAGTACTTGGATATGCACTTGAAGTGCCGTAACCTACAGGCTACAGACCAAGCGCTGGAAAGTGGGATTAAGCTGGCTAGCTCTTTTCGGCCGGCACAGACATGTTGGGCTGAATGGCCTCCCTCTGTACTGTAATTTTCTATGATTTTTTTTAAAAATGACATTTCCTCACCCATTCATTTTACTAACAGCTTGTGACATTATGTACCAAAAAAAGATTTGGTGTACCATAATAATAGGTAAAGCATAAAGTAAACTCAAACTGATGTTTCCAGAGTACAAATGCAGAAGTAAAGGCAATAATGACAAATTCATGCGTAGCTTCAACAGAAACCAAAATGCTTAAACCGCGCCAGCAAAACCCCTTCTTCTCTCTCCTAAAGATGTCGACGCATGCTGAGGACAATTCCACTGGGACTGTTAGCCGCTTCATCTAAGGGGTTATTCTTCATATGTGAACCTGGACTGTAAGGGGTAAATTTTAACCCCACGAACGGGTGGGTTGGGAGCAGGTGGGAAGGTAAAAATTGTAAAATAAAGTAAAACCCGAACCCAACCCGCCCACTTCCGGTTTTAACTGAGGCGGATGAGTCAGTGAAATCTTTTCAGGAGGCTGCGGGCCTCTATTTTAATAGGTTTTTTTTAAAACTCTTGGGGGCTGGGATTCCCAGGCCTTCTGCTTCATGCTATATAACAGGAGGCAAGAAGGCCCAGATCAACAGATAAGTGCCTTTATTGCACTACTTGTGGGCCAGGAGGAGCAGGAGTGTTTCCTCCAGGCCCAACAAGCCTACCTGCAATCCCACACAAGCCATTGACCGACCGCCCCCTTCCCCCCACCCCCCATGACTGAGCCCCTGATGACCAACTCCCCCCAATGACCACCAACCCTGTGATTTCCCCCGATGACCGAATCAAGTGTGCAGCAGAAAACCATTCATGATTCAGTACTAACTAACTGATGGTCTCAAAAGGACCGCATGGATTATTGTCCTGAAAGAACTGTCAAACTGGTGCAGTAAAAGTTGCTCTGAGAGATTCAAGGGAAAGGCACAATGCTGCAGCAGTGTAGAGAAAATTTTACTCAAACCTTTTTGCAATGGAGAGTTCTGAGCAAGGATTTATTCCAGAACCACTCTTATGCAGCCTAATTACAGCAATTGCATGTACTTATCATTTTTACACATTTGCATATTTGTTGTTTTAATCTTAACCCCCTCACTCTGCAGCATCCCAGAGCTGTTAAGCATTATGAAAATTGGGTACCAATGTTCTACATCTAATGTAGATTATATTTGTTTTCTCTAGTTTCTCTCCCATCTCTCCTCATGCCTTCTCCAAGCTCATCTCCTGCATGAGACCATTTCCCCACTAAACTGCTGACCATCCAACTTCCCTTCCTGGCCCTCTTGCTAGCTGACATTGTAAATGGTTCCCTCTCCTCAGGTATTGTCCCCCTCCCTTTCAAATATGCAGTCATAACCTCCCTCCTCAAAAAACCCAAACTTGGCCGCTCTGTCTTTGTAAACTATCACCCCATCTCCAACCAGCCTTTCCTCTTCAAAGTCCATAAACATGTTGTTGCCTCCCAAATCCTTGCCCATCTTTCCCACAACTCCATATCTGAACCTCTCCAATCAGGTTTCTGCCCCGCCAAAGCACTGAAACAGCCCTAATCAAAGTCACAAATGACATCCTCCTTGACTGTGACCGTGGTGCATTATCCCTCCTCATCCTTCTCAATCCATCTGCAGCCTTTGAAGCGACCAACCACACCATCCTCCTCCAACACGTCTAATTCGTTGTCCAACCGAGTAGGACTGCCCTCGCCTGATTCCACTCACGTATCCAGTCGTAGCCAGATAATCTCCTGCAATAGCTTCTCTTACCGCCCCTGCAATGTCATCCCTGGAGGCCCCAACGATCTACCCTTGGCCACCTCCTATTTCTCATCTACATGCTGCTCCACGGCAAAAATCTTCCGAAGACATAGCATCAGGGTCCACATGTAGGCTGACGACACCCAGCTCTACCTCACCCCCCACCTCTCTCAACCCTTCATTGCTTCTGTGTTGTCAGCCTGCTTGTCTGACTTCCAGTCCTGGATGAGCTGCAATTTTGAAATGGTAGGTTTCCTGTCAGTATATCCAGTTTTGGCACTGTATCCAAATTTTGTAATGGTGAGTCATGTGTCCAAAACTAGGTATACTGACAGGAAACCCACTATTACAAGATTGCAAATGAAACCACCAAAAAGTAGATATTGTTTATTTAACATTCACTACAGGAGAAATTTTGCAAGGCTCTGCTCATCTACACCAAGAGAATAGGCCAGGAATAGGACACTAACACTTCGGGCCTATTCTACAACCCATGCTCTCATCTAGCAAGGCTCCAAGCTGTGAGCAGTGCCTAGCAAAAATTACCCCTTAAATTTACAGTGGCAAACAGGACCCAAGCAATGATTTTTTTTCTGTAGATTCTGCATCCATTTACTACCAAGTTATTTGAGAACTGGGCCAAATTGAATCTTAAACCTATAAAACTCTCCTTCACAAACAAGTTTTCATTGACCTTTCTGCTTCAGCGGTTTCCCTTTTAGCCACAACTGCAGAACAGGAATGCAGTCTGACTGCACTGATCTTTCAAACCTCTGCCTTGCCACCCCTTTATTAGGATCATAAGACCTTTTGAAGAAACTAATGCTTGGCTTAAAAAAATATATTCCATGTACTAGGTACCACAGGGATATGTCAAATTGCCAACAACAAAAATTTGGTTGTAACTTTTGATTTATTCCACAAAAGCTAATTGCAAAAGACTTTTGATTTTGTAAATGTTATTCTCTAACGCCTTCAAACATTTACATACCTTACAGCATTCGGCATGGGGCAACAAAGGGGATAGGGTAGGAGATGGGGAGTTTAAACTCACCAAAATAGCACAACTACTCTCCAGAGATGCCAATATGCATCATTTTTTCCTTGGAGTTACAAGCTGAGATGTCATCACAGACTTTGATCATACTATTGGAATAGCAGCTGTAGAAATCAGGCAAACAAAAATACCCCAAAACCACCACACTTGTCTTGGTCTATTAGTGATCACTGTGCTGGGCTTTCATTTGTATTTGTGAAATTTGCTTATTCAATTATAGGGTTGAATGATGTTGCCACTTCCATCTATGTGGAAAGGATGGTTGGGGCATGTTATATCTGAGAATATTGTTTTTGGATTGGACTGAGATTTGAGACAACTATGGCAAGGAAAAATATCAGCTCTCCCCTCCCCCCCACACACCCACCTAAAAGGGAGAATTCTGGCTGATTGCTGAAAACACTGGAGGGGAATGAGACAAATTTCTTCATACCTAGTGTTATGGAAATAAATGTTTTTAAACAGGACTGAGTCAACTAATTATAGCCAGCAGAAGGAAGGAGAAAAGGAGAATCAAAATAAAAAGAAATACTTCAAAAAGAGCCTCATCAATACTTTTAACATCCATATAGATATTAACATCAACTGTATTTTCCTAGCAAATCCTGTTTATATACGAAGAATGTAGTTTGATGGCTAAAATAAGTCTTGTAAAGTTATAACCTTCAAAGATTTAAAACAGAAAATGTCTTATTCATGCAGTTTTAAAATAGAATTAAAATACCCAACTTGGCAAAAAAGCACATTTTCTCAGAATTTCTTTTTTGGGAATTGTTCCAATCAACAATAGAACTGGACTACAGAAAGGAAGGACACTGGCACAATACTAAAATATAATTATAAAATACAACCTTCTGTATTTTGTAGAAATGATAGCCACATAAAATGCACAGACTACAAAAAGCAGATTATGTACCCACCCAGACACTCAATTACATTCCTGAGTCTTCATGTACGTATTGTTCTCACATAGTACTGTCTCTGTGAGTTACATTACATGGACATGCCAGACTTTTGCAGAGCAAGGGATTAAAATATCTTGCATATGCAAGCTTACTCACTTCACAGCAGGTATGGATTGTTTCCCAATCACTTCAATAGCATTTAAGGAGAAAATGTTCACAGGTCTACACTAGCAGCACAAGCCTTTGTCTAGCCAGGGCGGCAGCGGGTGGGGGGGGGGGGGGGGGGGGAAAGAGAGCGGGGAAGAAGAGTTATTGCCCCAAAAGTATATCGGCTGGATGTCAATTTTTCACCAGTCAGGCTACATTGGTATCAGCAGATTTTTGGCACATACAAGCCTCATTAAGGGTGTGGAAGTAATACAAACGGGGACCAGACCTCCCTCCCTCCCCAACATTTTCCGTGATTTGCTCTAGAAACATACCATTATAAAACAGGCACACTTTCAAACTGATTTCCTGGCTTTCAGCACTGAGTTTTTTTATAAAGATGTGAATAGCTGGTTTCTGATAAGAGCGAGAGCTATTATTTTTGCCTTTATAGTATGTGTTTGCGGCACTGTTTGGTGCAGTCAGTTCTGTGCATTTAGAAGTATAATTTCGCATTTTACTTTTTCCTCACTTTGTTTTTTCACCTCCTACCATCATTCAAGGGAGCTTCAGTCTGTTAAGAGGCTCTGCTGATAGGGATTTTTTAAAAATTCGTTCATGGGATGTGGGCGTCGCTGGCGAGGCCGGCATTTATTGCCCATCCCTAATTGCCCTTGAGAAGGTGGTGGTGAGCCGCCTTCTTGAACCGCTGCAGTCCGTGTGGTGAAGGTTCTCCCACAGTGCTGTTAGGAAGGGAGTTCCAGGATTTTGACCCAGCGACGATGAAGGAACGGCAATATATCTCTTGTCCTCAGGGAGCTAGAGGGTACAAAAGAGTTCCACGGCCAGGAGCAAAGGAAAGTTCATCTGCACTTGAAGCAGGCTGCACAAACCCAGCGTTACCCAAGTAAGCCAATCCATACATGTGCATGAATCATCTACACTCCACTAGATTTACCCATTTCCAGGTTCGAACTGTGCCCTTGATGTGCCATCTTGTTGTACAAGCAAAAACAGTGTTCAGATGCTGGTAGTTGAAGGAGCACATGCACAGTGGCAGACACATGGCAGATAAAATTGAATGCGGAGAAGTGTGAAGTGATGCATTTTGGAAGGAAGAATGAGGCTAGGCAATATAAACTAAATAGTACAATTTTAAAGGGGATGCAGGAACAGAGAGATCTGTGGGTTCACATACACAAATCTTGGAAGGTGGCAGGACAAGTTGATAAGGCTGTCAAAATAGCATATGGGATCCTTAGCTTTATAAACAGAGGTATAAAAGTACAAAAGCAAGGAAGTTATGCTTAATCTTTATAAATCACTGGTTAGGAATCAGGTTGAGTATTGTGTCCAATTCTTTAGAAAGGATGTCAAGGCCTTGAAAAGGGTGCAGAGATTTACTAGAATGATACCAGGGATGAGAGACTTCAGTTATGTGGAGAGACTAGAGAAATTGGGATTGTTCTCCTTAGAGTAGAGAAGGTTAAGAGGAGATATAATAAATGTGCTCAAAATTCTGAAGGGTTTCGAGAAGAGTAAATATGGAGACACCGTTCCCACTGGCAGGAGGGTGGACGCAACATTGAATCTTGTCATTATCTGCTGACAGAATGGTGCACTGCTGTCTACTGGGAAGGATATCCTGAAGTGTCAAATAAAAACAACTTGCATTTTTATAGCGCCTTTAACGCAGTAAAACGGCCCAAAGCGCTTCACAGGAGCGTTATCAAACAAACTTTGACACCGGGCTACATAAGGGGCTATTTGGACTGGTTTGGTCAAAAAGGTAGGCTTAAGGATCGTCTTAAAGGGGAGAGAGGCAGAGAGGTTTAGGGAAGGAATTCCAGAGCATAGGGCCTAGGCAGCTGAAGGCATGGCCACTAATGGTGGAGCGATTAAAATCAGGGATGCGCAAGAGGCCAGAACTGGAGGAGCGGAGAGATCTTGGAGGGGTGTAGGGCTGGTAGAGGTTACAGAGATAGGGTGGGGCGAGGCCATGGAGGGATTTGAAAACAAGGGCGAGAATTTTAAAATCGAGGTGTGGCCAGACAGGGAGCAAATGTAGGTCAGCGAGCACAGGGGCGATGGGTGAATGGGACTTGGCATGCGTTAGGATACTGGCAGCAGAGTCTTGGATAAGCTCAAGTTTACGGAGGGTGCAAGGTGGGAGGCTGGCCAGGAGAGCATTGGAATTGTCCAGTCTAGAGGTAACAAAGGTATGGATGAGGGATTCAACAACAGATGAGCTGAGGCAGGGGTGGAGATGGGAGATGTTACAGAGGTGGAAGTAGGTGGTCTTGGTGATGGAGCGGATATGGGTTTGGAAGCTCAGCTCAGGGTCAAATAGGACGCCACGGTTGCGAACAATCTGACTTGGTGTCTGAGAGTGACCAAGGAGAGGGATGGAGTCGGTGGCTTGGGAACGGAGTTTGTGGCGGGGACCGAAGACAATGGCTTCGGTCTTCCCAATATTTAGTTGGAGGAGCTTTCTGCTCATCCAGTACTCAAGCAGCGTGACAAATCAGAGGCAGTGGAGCAAACAAGGGAGGTGTGGTGAGGTAGGACTGAGTGTCGTCAGCGTAACTGCGGAACCTGATGTTGTGCTTTCAGATGATGTCACCGAGGGGCAGCGTGTATATGAGAAATAAGGGGGGGCGGGGGGGGTTGAGGACTCCAGAGCTAACAGTGCGGGGAGAGAAGTCATCGGAGGTGATTCTCCGGCTATGACTGGATAGATAGGAGTGGAGCCAGGCAAGGGCAGTCCCACCCAGCTGGACGACAGAGGAGAGGTGTTGGAGAAGGATGGTGTTGTCAACTGCATCAAAGGCTGCAGACAGGTTGAGAAGAATGAGGTGGGATAGCTTACCACGGTCACAATCACATAGGAAGTCATTTGTGACTTTGATAAACAAAGCAACCCACCACACCCATCTTACGCAGCTGTAGGTCCGTTTAGCCAGCCATCTAGTGCTTTACTGTTTAGTCACGGAATATATTTTGTGTCTCCATGTTTGGTTTCTTTTCATTTCATTTTCACCTGGCAATTCTTCTCTTTCAAAAAGTAGCTGACATATTTCCCTACATTACAACAGTGGCTACACTTTTTTTTTATAAAGTACTTCACTGGCTGTAAAGCATTTTGGGAAATTCTGAGATCGTGAAAGGCGCTATATAAATGCAAGTTCTTTCTTTCTATATGTGTGCACCCTGGAGTCCTGGGGGTTATATATAGAGTTTAAATCCATATTCCCATGAATTTGCACATATCTCAAGTTGTTGATACAAACAGATCTTAGGGTTCTGATTTAGGATTTATCCATCAATGAGACAACAGTGCTAAAAAGAGCACCATTCATGCCTCCAAGCCCACAAATTTAAAAATGGACAAACGAGTGAGTAAGAAATAAAAATAAAAGTGCAAATAGGACCGAGTTCCCTGGGCTTCAAGAGCCAATTGACTAGGACTCGGGTCGCACGTGGCCCATGGGATGCAGTTCGTACATCAATCTATAAGACCAAGATTGAAAATAGTTAAAAAAAAGGAAACTGTGATTGCGTGATGTCGAGCCTGATTTTAAAAGCCTAACAAATGTAGCTGAAAGGAAAAACTAAGAAAATAAGGAGTTCCACAGTTTTGAGGTCTTAGACAAGAATCATTTGGAGTAGAAGAATTTGCAATGGGTTTCGATTTTAACACATTGAGGATGTAAGGAAAGCTAAGAGAATGTAGGACAGCTAACAGGAAGAGAGGAAAGTTCAGCTGAACACTGACAAGAGGAATATGTATTGATAAAATGAAGAGACAAGAAAGGTTGCACTCGGGAGAGAGCTTGGAGGCTAGAGGGGAGAAAGAGAGAATCATCGATCTCTATTGTATCTAGAAGTACAAGAGAAATGTTAGTGGAGCCTCCCCATCCGAGGGCCCAATATTCTTGCCCTGTCACTGGATAGCTTTCCTGATGCAAATAACTTCCTGTGTGAGTTTTTGCTGCTGTCAAGATAATGTAATCATTCATGCTCGAATTTATGCTATTAGATTAAATGAGAAACACCCACTGGATTTCATAAACACATGCAAATTAACAAGATTCTTACTGAATGGGACAATTTATGTAGATGTATTTCATCCAGGACTATTCTCCAATATTAAACCCACCATAGGACTAAAAGTACTCATGGAATCTAAGAATGTTGCAGCACAGAAACAGGTAATTTACCCATCAAGTCTAGTGTTTTCTCCATTTAAGCCACCTAATCTAATCCAACTGCCCTAGTCGCTCCCCACACTCTATTTTTCAACCAAATGTCTAATTACTTTTTAGAAGAATTTATTGGATTTAATAAAGTAAAGAGAAAACGCCCTCAAACTTGCAGAAACTATGTGGGGGGGGGGGGGGGGGGGTCAACCCCCAAATCCAGGCATCGCCATGCGCGATTAACCCGCACCCGGTGGTTCTGATGCAGGCTGCATGTGAGATTCGTGCTGCCTGGTCATTTACCGGATTGTAGCGCAGCAGCCAGGTCTGTCTGCATTGTTCTCACCAGGTATTACATGAGTTGCTCACACCTCTTAAAGGCAGCCTGTACCTCTTATGTGCAAAATAAAAGATACGGGTCCGCACGGCATCTGAACAGAGATCAGACATCGCACATGTAAAACACAGATGCAGGTCCCGTCCATATGTTTACAAACTGTTGAGCTATGTTAAAACATTGAATAAAGATTGCGCACTACTAAATCCCACATCCTCCAATCTGCACGTCGGACCTCACCTCTGCCAATCTGAGTTTGTACCAGGTCAGCAAGAGAGCATGCACGAAGGTTCACCACTGATACAAGAGGCCTTAAAGCAAGAGGTGGACAAAAGGAGAGGCATCCTACATCCGAAGGAGGGCAAGAAGCCCTCCAAATATATGCTCAAGGGGCAGTGGGAGGCAGTAGGGAACGAAGTCAATGCCAGGCACATGGATGCAGTGCAGGAAGAAGTTCAATGATTTGACGCGAATGGTCAAGGTGGGAGAGGTCAAGTGGCATCTCCTACCAACTGCACCACGAGCCGCATCCACTGCTCCACGCACTACACCCATCGCCCACATACCACTCAACTCTTCCACTCAACACTCAACTCTTCCACTCAACACTCAACTCTTCCACTCAACACTCAACTCTTCCACTCAACACTCAACTCTTCCACTCAACACTCAACTCTTCCACTCAACACTCAACTCTTCCACTCAACACTCAACTCTTCCACTCAACACTCAACTCTTCCACTCAACACTCAACTCTTCCACTCAACACTCAACTCTTCCACTCAACACTCAACTCTTCCACTCAACACTCAACTCTTCCACTCAACACTCAACTCTTCCACTCAACACTCAACTCTTCCACTCAACACTTCCACTCAACACTCAACTCTTCCAATCAACACTCAACTCTTCCAATCAACACTCAACTCTTCCAATCAACACTCAACTCTTCCAATCAACACTCAACTCTTCCAATCAACACTCAACTCTTCCAATCAACACTCAACTCTTCCAATCAACACTCAACTCTTCCAATCAACACTCAACTCTTCCAATCAACACTCAACTCTTCCAATCAACACTCAACTCTTCCAATCAACACTCAACTCTTCCAATCAACACTCAACTCTTCCAATCAACACTCAACTCTTCCAATCAACACTCAACTCTTCCAATCAACACTCAACTCTTCCAATCAACACTCAACTCTTCCAATCAACACTCAACTCTTCCAATCAACACTCAACTCTTCCAATCAACACTCAACTCTTCCAATCAACACTCAACTCTTCCAATCAACACTCAACTCTTCCAATCAACACTCAACTCTTCCAATCAACACTCAACTCTTCCAATCAACACTCAACTCTTCCAATCAACACTCAACTCTTCCAATCAACACTCAACTCTTCCAATCAGATGCTTCCTCTCACCCTCGCACATTACCACAGTTGCAAGCCGCATACCCACAACTCACAGGTCACATACACTGGCAGTTATTCAATCATGACAGGCACATCACTCAAACATCCTGCAGAACACTCACCGACACACGTCCCACTTTCTTGCAGGAGAAGGTGGCGGATAACAGGAGGTAGCAAGTGGCAGTGGCTTTTAGCCCCTCGAGCCTGTTCCGCCATTCATGGTTGATCTGTGACCTAACTCCATATACCTGCCTTAGCTCCATACCCCGTAATACCCGTGGTTAACAAAAATCTATTAATCTCAGATTTAAATATAACAATTGAGCTAGCATCAATTGTCATTTGCAGAAGAGTGCTCCGAACGTCTATCACCCTTTGAGTGTAGAAGCATTTCCTAACTTCAATCCTGCAAGTCCTGGCTCTAATTTTTAGGCTATGTCCCCATGTCACATTATTCAAGTATAGGAGACCCCCAAAAATAGGTACAAATGCATCAGCAGCTAGAAGCACGAATCCAGCAACTAACTGTAAATCCTGCATGGACCCTTTAAATAGCACTGCTGGGGGGGGTCCTCCGGGCTGTCTGTGACATGTTCAGCGGTCGTGCTTAAGACAAGGCATTGGCTGGAGCGTTGAGTACCAAAATGGTATCTATCCACAGTTGCACACTGATCTAACACATGTTCTCCTTACTTTACATGCTGCTAGCGTTCTTCATTTGCGCCTGCACGAACCTCTTTACCAAGATGGTGTCCGGCGCATGTCACGCTAGAAGCGTGCGCGCGCATTCCAGATGCCATTTTGGGACCTCGGGAGGCCACATAGTGCCTGAAAAATGCCCGCTACATGGTCGAATTTCTAGCCCTATACGTTTTCTCACGTTAGTTCTCTTATCTTTGCTGCCTTCCAACCTGCACAATAACGAATAACATTTTCAGGACAAAAATTATAATTCAAAAATCAGTAGTTTGAAAAGACACACACACTAACCATATTAAACAATGCTGCTGTGCAGTTCTAAGTTAGAAGTTACCATTAATGGAGCCAGAAATAGAAACGAAAACTGCTAGAAACACATTGCAGATCTGGCAGCATCTAAAAAGAGATGGATCAATTAATGTTTCAAACATAGACACTTTGTCAGACGTCCAAACTGGAAGAGATAACCAAGGCCCTGCAAGATTAAAAACATGAGGGAGGGGATGAATACAGGTAAAAAGTCAAGAGACGGGTGTATATATATTTTTTAAAAAGCAATTAATGGTCAATAGTCTGAACAGGTTACTTAGTTAGCTGGAAAGAGATAGAAAACTAGTGAACTGTATATCATCTCAATCAGCCAGTGAAAAGATTGAGTCAGATTTTGCTGTAAAAATAACGGTGAGGCTAATAGTGCTCACCATTATTCATGTGCAAATTGGACTGTAACTTCACTAACGCAGTTAAACATGGAAATCCGGAAGCTACTGGCCGAGATGTGATGCTCCTCCAAAAGCTGCGTGAGAATGGCTTTGTTTGGCTCCCCAACGACATGAAGTTCCTGTACTTACCTGATAGATACGGACTAAACGCACCAAAAAAAGTTAGGGCTTGTTTATTCCAGTGTAAGTACCATTTTAATGGCGTGGTAAGTCTTAATTACTGCCAAACAACCTCTCTGACACTGAAAATTACAAGTGTAGAGTCTCAATTCTTCAGGTATTAGATATTGTTAGACATTTTTTTTAAATTTAAATGAAACATTTTGTTTTACTTTTTCTTTCTATCTCCTTTAACTGTATCTCTTAATTCAATCTTTCTTTCCCTCTCTTTGTTTTGCTTACTGTACCTGATTTGACATTGAATTCACTATTCTAACTTACACTTCCTGGTTCAGTCTCTCCACTGCTCATTAACGATGCTTCAATCTGACTGGTTAAGGAGATATCCAGCTGCTTGTCCTGTTTACACAGGTCCAAAGTATCCTGTAGAGGGCGCCACACTTTTTGGCTCTCTAATTTACAGGAACTTGCAGTGCAAAAGCTAACAGAAAGTCTATGGGCAAGGGCAAGTCTAACGAATGGCGTGTCCGCTCATAACAAAATCCGGCCCATTAGAACAAAAGGGCTGTGAAAACCACCTCTTTTTTGGTCAACTGGGTAACATACGGAGAAACCCATCACTAAGGCCACTGATTTTATAGTTTTCATGGAAAAGGGGACGTAAATGTAGGATTTTTTAAAAATTTGTTCATGGAATGTGGGCATTGATGGCAAGACCAGCATTTATTGCCCATCCCTAATTGCCCTTGAGAAGGTGATAATGAGCCGCCTTCTTGAACTGCTGCAGTCCATGTGGTTACGGTTCTCCAAAAGTGCTGTTAGGGACGGAGTTCCAGGATTTTGACCCAGCGATGATGAAGGAACGGTGATATATTTCCAAGTCGGGATGGTGTGTGACTTGGAGGGGAACGTGCAGGTGGTGGTGTTCCCATGTGCCTGCTGCCTTTGTCCTTCTAGGTGGTAGAGGTCGCGGGTTTGGGAGGTGCTGTCGAAGAAGCCTTGGCGAGTTGCTACAGTGCATCCTGTGGATGGTACACACTGCAGCCACGGTGTGCCGGTGGTGAAGGGAGTGAATGTTTAGGGTGGTGGATGGGGTGCCAATCAAGCGGGATGCTTTGTCCTGGATGGTGTCGAGCTTCTTGAGTGTTGGTGGAGCTGCACTCATCCAAGCAAGTGGAGAGTATTCCATCACACTCCTGACTTGTGCCTTGTCGATGTTGGAAAGGCTTTGTGGAGTCAGGAGGTGAGTCACTCACCAAAGAATACCCAGCCTCTGATCTGCTCTTATAGCCACAGTATTTATGTGGCTGGTCCAGTTAAGTTTCTGGTCAATGGTGACCCCTAGGATGTTGATGGTGGGGGATTCGGCGGAGGTAATGCCGTTAAATGTCAAGGGGAGGTGGTTAGACTCTCTCTTGTTGGAGATGGTCATTGCCTGGCACTTGTCTGGCGTGAATGTTACTTGCCACTTATCAGCCCAAGCCTGGATGTTATCCAGGTCTTGCTGCATGCAGGCACGGACTGCTTCATTATCTGAGGGGTTGCGAGTGGAACTGAACACTGTGCAATCATCAGCGAACATCCCCATTTCTGACCTTATGATGGAGGGAAGGTCATTGATGAAGCAGCTGAACAGGGCAGTGTCCTAGGCCCAACCATGAACAACTCAGGGGATTTGATCTCTAAATGACTGGAAATAGTCCTGGAATTCTGTGCAATTAAACAGTTTTTGACTTATTCAGTCAACATAAACCCAGTGACCCTAAATTATAAATGGGCAGAATCACAGAATGTGATCCCCAAAACGTGTAAAATTTCCAGAATCCAATGTCATAGAAACAGAATTTGACTTATTCAGTCACTGCAAATCACAAACTCTGTCCATCACCTTGCTCACTATCTCTAAATTAAACTACAAGGAAATTCACACAGGTAGAGCTTCTGTTTGTATGATGGGTAATACACTGTCTTCCAATAGGGACATACCCCATTTATCAAAGTCCTGAGAGCTTAAGTGTAGGATGGGCAACTGCCACGGGTTAGCGATCCCCAAGTGTACACATACGTGCTATTGGAGTTTACCCAGCTCAAAACCAGCACAGAACAATGGTAAACATCCCACTGCTTTTCCAGCTGGGGACCACCTTACCTGTAATGTCATTAGCTTGCAGGATTATTTGGAGCAGAATGGGAAGAATCCATGGTACCTGGGACAGGTTTAATCCCCTTGCTCCCATTAATAATCTAAACTGATTGGTCAATTATCAAGAGTGCCCTGGAGTACTGTGGACCTGTCTGGTTTAGATATCAGGTTACAAGTCTAACACAGGGGACGGACTCATTTCCATTGTCAGGCATGTCAAGTTGGAACCATCTTGACACAAAGAAACCCTGCTTACCTCCTCCTTCCCTTCACCACAAAAGAGGATAATCACTAGTTGGTCATTAAACAACTGACGAACACAAGTTTGATCCTCAACCAGGCAGACAGCACATAACAGGATCTCGTCACAAGCAGCATAAGCAACACAACTCACCACAAAATGTGTGCACTGCCATCATCCTCCTGACTGCGGCATGAATACACATCCCACCTGAACAGGAGGTCATACCTTCAGCAACAATTTCTCGCCACGCTGCAACCGAGCGAGTGCATAGTCTCATACCTTCCAGAGCTTTTTAGGGTGGTGATGGTGGCGAAAATTCCTCCAAAATACAGTCTAAATTCACTATAATGAACCCCCGTGGGACCTACAAGATCGTAATCAGATTGTTCACTGTTTGGCAATTTGCATCAGAAAAATAAAGAAATTACCAATTTGATTTGAACGTCATTATATTCTGTTAATTGCTTCATACTATTTGTGGCTTTCTCAACGTATGCTGTTTCTATCTTGTTAACCAGTCCAAAAAGATCCTCAGTTCCAGGTAACGACTGTGAAGTTTTGCACAGTTGCAATTGCCTTTCTGAACTCATCCAGTGAAGGGATAACTGGTTCTGTGCTTTCCACATCCTCATCATCAGAAGTTCCCTAATCCTCTCCCCGACTAATGGCACTGATTCAATAATGTCCTCGTTGCTCGTGTAGGGGTTTGGTTTTCTTGAAATTCAATTTCCTGTCATTTTGTTTCTGAAATTCCTTGTGTATCACATTCCTCTCTAACAGACGGCAATTCTTTCTTTTGATCACCATTTTCTGCAGACCATCCAGCATGTTTTTCCTTTATGATCCAAATCATTGATGATCTGAAGTTTTGTTTTCAGAGAAAAAGACGATCTCTTACTCACCATCTTCACGCAGGTTGCCTGGCTGTAGTTATTCCATGCCTGTTTCCTCCCCATGCCCTTTGCCTCATTTCAGTTTGTGTGTGGGCTGTCTTAAGAGACAACGAATACATATATCATGCAGGAATCGCACTACAATTGGTTATCTTTCAATTAACCTCAGCTTGAATTCCATCGTTGTATCCTGGTTGGCCTGGGTCAATCCAGTGAGTATACTCACTAGTTGGTTATTAGACAACTGACAAGCACAGGTTTGAGTCCTTGCAAAATAGGTACCAGAAGGTCCTCACAAACAGCATGGTGAGGCACACAACTCATTATAAAATGTGTAAATGCATTACCGCCATCTTTAGGGGATACAACACATCCTATCAAGCAGCAATTCCATTGGTTGGAGATCCAAAGTGTCGGCCACATCCGTTTGTTTCCCTGCAACCCAACCACATTGAGAATAACCTCGAGATATATTAGCATCTGTTCGTATACCTGGCCTCCAGCACATATCATCCCAAGTGTGTCAGGATCTCATCAGATATACGACAGAAATCTGCCTTATGCATATCAAAAGCGCCTATACAGGGCAGCTTGCAACATGCCAGCCACCTTTATGTCCTAAACTATCAATTCCAGTGCTACATACGAACATATAAATTAAGAGCAGGAGTAGGCCATTAGGCTCCTCGAGCCTGCTCTGCCATTTGATAAGATCATGGCTGATCTGATTGTGACCTCAACCCTACTTTCCTGTCTATCTACCAAAACCTTTGACTCCCTTGTTAATCAGGAATCTATCTAACTCAGCCTTAAAATTGTTCAATGACCCTGCTCTCTGGGGAAGGGAGTTCTACAGACTCACGACCCTCAGAGAAAAAATTTCTCCTCATCTCCGTCTTAAATGGGAGACCCCTTACTTTTAAACTGTGGCCCCTAGTTCTAGTCTCTCCCACAAGGGGAAACATCCTCTCAGCATCTACCCCTTCTAGTTCCCTCAGCATCTTTTATGTTTCAATAAGATCACCTCTCATTCTTCTAAACTCCAATGTATACAGGCCCAACTTATCCAACCTTTCCTCGTAAGATAGCCCCCTCATCCCAGGAATTAGGGTGGATAAAGGGGAACCAGTGGACGTAGTGTATTTGGACTTCCAGAAGGCATTCGACAAGGTGCCACATAAAAGATTATTGCTCAAGATAAAGAATCACTGGATTGGGGGTAATATTCTGGCATGGGTGGAGGATTGGTTATCTAACAGGAAGCAGAGAGTTGGGATAAATGGTACATTCTCGGACTGGCAACCAGTAGCCAGTGGTGTCCCGCAGGGGTCGGTGCTGGGTCCCCAACTCTTTACAATCTATATTAACGATTTGGAGGAGGGGACCGAGTGTAACATATCAAAGTTTGCAGATGATACAAAGATGGGAGGGAAAGTGGAGAGTGAGGAGGACATAAAAAACCTACAAGGGGATATAGACAGGCTGGGTGAGTGGGCGGAGATTTGGCAGATGCAATACAATATTGGAAAATGTGAGGTTATGCACTTTGGCAGGAAAAATCGGACAGCAAGTTATTACCTCAATGGCGAGCAACTGGAAAGTACTGCAGTACAAAGGGATCTGGGGGTCCTAGTGCAAGAAAATCAAAGTTAGTTTGCAGGTGCAGCAGGTGATCAAGAAGGCCAACGGAATGTTGGCTTTTATTGCTAGGGGGATAGAATATAAAAACAGGGAGGTACTGCTGCAGTTATATAAGGTATTGGTGAGACCGCACTTGGAATACTGCATACAGTTTTGGTGTCCATACTTAAGAAAAGACATACTTGCTCTCGAGGCAGTACAAAGAAGGTTCACTCGGTTAATCCCGGGGATGAGGGGGTGGACATATGAGGAGAGGTTGAGTAGATTGGGACTCTACTCATTGGAGTTCAGAAGAATGAGAGGCGATCTTATTGAAACATATAAGATTGTGAAGGGGCTTGATCGGGTGGATGTGGTAAGGATGTTCCCAAGGATGGGTGAAACTAGAACGAGGGGGCATAATCTTAGAATAAGGGGCTGCTCTTTCAAAACTGAGATGAGGAGAAACTTCTTCACTCAGAGGGTAGTAGGTCTGTGGAATTTGCTGCCCCAGGAAGCTGTGGAAGCTACATCATTAAATAAATTTAAAACAGAAATAGACAGTTTCCTAGAAGTAAAGGGAATTAGGGGTTACGGGGAGGGGGCAGGAAATTGGACATGAATTTAGATTTGAGGTTAGGATCAGATCAGCCATGATCTTATTGAATGGCGGAGCAGGCTCGAGGGGCCGATTGGCCTACTCCTGCTCCTATTTCTTATGTTCTTATCAGTCGAGTGAACCTTTTCCGAACCGCCTCCAACGCAATTATGTCCTTTCTTAAATAAGGAGACCAAAACTGCACACAATATTCTAGATGTGGTCTCACCAATGCCCTGTACAACTGTAGCAAAACATCTCTACTTTTATATTCCATTCCCCTTGTAATAAGTGACAAAATTCCATCGGCCTTCCTAACCACTTGCTGTATCTGCATACTAACTTTTTGTGATTCATGTACTGGGACACCCTGATCCCTCTCTACCTCAGTGTTCTCAAATCTCTCTCCATTTAAATAATATACTGCTTTTCTATTCCTCCTGCCAAAGTGGACAAGTTCACATTTTCCCACATTATACTCCATCTGCCAAATTTTTGCCCAATCACTTAACCTATCTATATCCCTTTGCAGACTCCTTATGTCCTCTTCCCAACTTACTTTCCTACCGACCTTTGTGTCATCAGCAAATTTAGCAACCATATATTCGGTCCCTTCATCCAGGTCATTGATATAGATTGTAAATAGTTGAGGCCCAAGCACTGATTCCTGTGGCACTCCACTCGTTACAACTTGCCAACCTGAAAATGACCCATTTATGCCTACTCTCTGTTTCCTGTTAGCTAACCAATCCTTTATCCATACACCATGTTACCCCATACACCATGAGCTCTTATTTTGTGTAGTAGCCTTTGATGTGGCACCTTGTCAAAAGCCTTCTGGAAATCCAATTACACCACATCCACAGGATACCCTTTATCCATGTCGCTCGTTACTTCTTCAAAGAACTCCAGGAAATTAGTCAAACATGACTTCCCTTTCACAAAGCCGTGTTAACTCTGCCTGATTGCATTGTGATTTTCTAAGTGCCCTGCTATAACCTCCTTAATAATAGATTCTAGCATTTTCCCTATGACAGATGTTAAGCTAACTGGCCTGTAGTTTCCTGCTTTCTGTCTCCCTCCTTTCTTGAATAGAGGAGTTACATTCACTATTTTCCAATCTGATGGGACCCTTCCAGAATCTAGGGAATTTTGGAAAAATTAATACCAATGCATCTACTATCTCTGCAGCCTCTTCTTTTAAGTCCCTAGGATGAAGCCCCCATCAGGACCTGGGGACTTGTCAGCTTTTAGTTCTAATAATTTTTTCAAAACCCTTTCCCTGATGATTGTAAATGTTTTAAGTTCCTCCCTCCCTTTCACCTCTTGATTCACAACTATTTCTGGCATGTTATTTGTATCCTCTACAGTGAAGACAGACAAAAAATATCTGTTCAATTCATCCGCCATTTCCTTATTCACCATTATTAATTCCCCTGACTCTCTCGAGGACCAACACTCACTTTACTTACTCTTATCTAGCTAGCTGGCTTTCTCTTGTACTCTAATTTCTCCCTCCTTATTATTCTTTTAGTCATTCTTTGCTGTTTTATATATTCTGACCTGCCACTAATCTTAGTGGAATTGTATGCTTTTTCTTTCAATTTGATACTATCTTTAACTTCCTTAGTTAGTCACGGATGGTACGTCCTTCCCCTAGAGTCTTTCTTTCTCACTGGAATGTATCTTTGCTGAGTGTTATGAAATATCTCATCAAATGTCTGCCACTGCATCTCTACTGACATATCCCTTAACCTAAGTTCCCAGTTCACTTTAGCCAGCTCTGTCTTCATGCCCTCATAATTGCCCTTATTTAAATTTAAAACATTAGTCTTCTCTCCCTCAAACTGAATGTGAAATTCAAATCATATTGTGATCACTGCTACCTAGAGGCTCCTTTACAATGAGGTCATTAATTAATCCTGTCTCATTACACATTACCAGATCTAGAATAGCCTGCTCTCTGTTTGGCTTTAGAACGTGCTGCTCTAAGAAACTGTCCCGAAAGCACTCTATGAACTCATCTTCCAGGCTACCTTTGCCAATCAGATTCTTCCAATCTATATGTAGGTTAAAATCACCCATGATTATCACTGTTCCTTTCTCACAAGTCCCCATTATTTCTTCCTGTATACCCTGTCCTACAGTGTGGTTACTGTTAGGGGGCCTATAAACTACTCCCACAAGTGACTTCTTGCCTTTACTATTTCTTATCTCTACCCAAACTGATTCTACATCTTGGTCTTTAGAACTAAGGTCATTTCTCTATTATACTCATGTCATCCTTAATTAACAGAGCTACCCCTCCACCTTTTCCTAGCTTCCTGGCCTTCCAAAATGTCAAGTATAAGCCACAACTGTATAATGTAGGTCCTTGTGCAAGGGGCTGTGGTGAAGAGGCATGTCCACCTTGAGGCTAATTCCTCCCCCAAGATACTCAATGGCCGCTGTAGGTCAGAGCTCCCCTTCCCTCCATCTATCTCCCCTTTATGCCACAGATTCATCTCACAGCTTTATCCTGAACCTCGCACAAGAGTCAGAGGAAACCTTTCCATGGCAGATAGGAATATAGGAACAGGAGTAGGCCATTCAACCCCTTGAGCCTGTTCTGCTATTCAATGAGATCATGGCTGATCTGTATCCTAACTCCATTTACCCACCCTTGGCTCCATATCCCTTAACACCCTTGGTTAGCAAAAAACTATCGATCTCAAGACTTAAAATAATTAATTGAGCTAGCATTTACTGCTTTTTGTGGGAGTTCCACACTTCTACCACCCTTTGTGTGAAGAAATGTTTCCTAGCTTCTCTCCTGAATGGCCAGACTCTGATTTTAAGGTTATGTCCCCTTATCCTAGACTCCCCCACCAGCAAAAAAAGTTTCTCTATTCATGCTATCAATTCCTTTCAAAATCCTAAAAACCTCAATCAAATCACCCCTTCACCTTCTATATTCCAGGGAATACAAGCCTAGTTTACGTGATCTCTCCTCATTATTTAACTCTTGGAGCCCTGGTAACATTCTGGTGAATATATGCTGCATTCCTTCCAAGGCAAATATATCCTTTCTAAGGTGCAGTGCACAGAACTGTACACAGTACTCCAAATGTGGTCTAATCAGGGCTTTGTATAGCTGTAACAAAACTTCCTCCCCTTTATATTCTAGCCCTCCAGATATAAAGACTAACATTCCAATAGCCTTTTTGATTATGTTTTGTACCTGACCACTACATTTTAGTGATCTGTGTACATGGACCCCATAACCTCTTTGGACTTCCACTGTTCCTAGCTTTTCACCATTTAAAAAAATATTCAGATCTATCTTTTTTTGGGTCCAAAAATGGATGACCTCACACTTACCTGTGTTGAAATCCATCTGTCATAGTTTTGCCCACTCACTTAATCTATCAATGTCTCTTTGTAATTTTATGCTCCCGTCTACACTACTGACTATGCCACCAATCTTTGTGTCATTGGCAAACTTGGATATATGGCTCTCTCTGAATCATGAAGTAAAATGTGTATGCCAGAAGCTTAATCTGCATTAGGACTGACAGCAAAGTGCCCTTCACCCCATCTCAGCACGGTCATCTCAGTGCTGTCATCCACCACGACCCGGGCCTATTAATATAAATTATATAAATACTAATATAAATTAACAACTGGACAGATGTCCTTTGTATCTTCCCATCAATACTTCAAAAATCCTCTCTTAAGCTATACAAAGCTGTCATACGGCACTTGAGGGCACCCATCACTTATTCCACTAGTTAATCCATTGTTCGAGGTGGTGAGTAGAACGCACGATCACCAGTTGAGTCTACCAACAACAACTTGCATTTATATCGCACTTTTAACGTAGTAAAAATATCCCAAGGTGCTTCACAGGAGCGTTATCGGTCAAAATCTGACACCAAGCCAAATAAGGAGATATTAGGACAGGTGGCCAAAAGCTTGGTCAAAGACGTAGATTTTAAGGAGCGATTTAAAGGAGGAGCGAGAGTTAGAGAGGCAGAGATTTAGGGAGGGAATTCTAGAGCTTAGGGCCTAGGCAGTTGAAGGCATGACCACCAATGGTGGAGCAATGAAAATCGGGAACACAATATCTGGAAATATTCTTTTTTTTAAAAAGCAGGGCAATTAATTAAATGATTAACAAAATATCAGAAAGACCAGTCCCACTCTGAAGTAGAAAACTTACTAGTCAAGAAAGGGGAGAAAAAAATTCTAGTCATAAACACAAGTACATATAATTTCATTTTAGGGTCAAACCTCAGAAACATAAAAAGATATTTTAAGTAACTTACTACACAACAATGTTAAGCAGTTTTAAAGAGAATGCCAATCCTGATAAAACAATTCTTGTGCATTCTAATAACATTCCACACTAGGTCAAAAATCAATAATTTAAAACAGATAATCAACGAAGTGGACTCAGGAATTGGACTGAATCCAACATTTAAAAAAAATAAACTTTCACAGCTGGCTATCCTGTGGGAATCATTACAAAGAAAACCGTTATTTCCAAGTTCAGTTATTTTAGTTCCTGGTTATTAATTTATAAGAACATAAGAACGTAATAGGAGCAGGAGTAGACTATATGGCCCCTCGAGCCTGCTCTGCCACATTCATATTCCTAAATCCACAAATCATCTATTCCAATTCTTGGAAAGCAGCAGTCTTCGCAACTTTCTAACAATATCATTAAGTTTATATTTTGTATAAAATATTTTCTATTAATTTCTAATGTGGAATATGGGCATGTATATCAACTAGTAATAAAATCATCCTAGTAAATACCAACCTTTACCAATATGTACAGTTCAGTGTATCTCATATAAGCCAATTCATATAACACTAGATTATACACCCTAGCCCACCTATTTATGATACAATATTAATATTGTGTCAGTTATATCCTATCTCTTTTATAATTATAATGTGCACACTCAAAAATAGGCTAGCAATGAGAGAAACCATTAGTCTTACCCACATAAGGTTATTTGTCTGTCAGTAACACACAAATAAAATAACTCCCAATATTCTGTAAAGTAAAAGATTTGACAGCTGGTTATTTTTATGGTGCAAAGAAATCCCTGCTGTCTTCAAAGGATCATTTAATTAAAAGGAACTGTCATTTTAAGATATTCTGTAAAAATAACTTTTATATTGCGAGGCCACCAAAATATATTTCCCCCCCTCAGCCACACTTTTCTTAGTAGTTTTAAAAATAAAATGATCATGGAATTGTCTAAGTAACAGGAAACAGACAGTAGCAGTGAACGGTTGTTTTTCGACTGGAGGAAGGTATACAGTGGTGTTACCCAGGGGTCAGTACTAGGACCACTGCTTTTTTTGATATATACTGATGACTTGGACTTGGGTGTACAAGGCACAATTTCAAAATTTGCAGATGACACAAAACTTGGAAGCATAGTAAACAGTAAGGAGGATAGTAATAGACAGGCTGGCGGAATGGGCGGAAACATGGCAGGTGAAATTTAACGCAGAAAAATGTGAAGTGATATATTTTGGCAGGAAGAATGAGGAGAAGCAATATAAACTAAGTGGTACAATTCTAGAGGGGGTGCAGGAACAGAGAGAGCTGGGGGTATATGTGCACAAATCATTGAAGGTGGCAGGACAGGTTGAGAAAGCAGTTGAGCTTCACAAATAGAAGCATAAGTACAAAAGCAAGGAAGTTACGTTGAACCTTTATAAAAAAAACTGGTTCAGCCACAGCTGGAGTATCGTGTCGAATTCTGAGCACCGGACCTTAGGAAGGATGCAAATGCCTTAGAGAATGTGCAGAAAAGATTCACTAGAATGGTTCCAGGGATGGTTCCAGTGGTTACAGAGAAGCTGGGGTTGTTCTCCTTAGAGCAGAGAAAGTTAAGAGGAGCTTTGATAGAAAGTGTTCAAATCATGAAGGGTCCAGATAAAGTAAATAAAGAGAAACTGTTCCCATTGGCGGGAGGGTCAAGAAACAGAAGACACAGATTTAAGGTGATTGGCAAAAGAACCAAAAGCAACGGGAAAAACCTTTTTTATTCGGCAGATAGTCATGATCTGGAATGCGCTGCCTGAAAGGATAGTGGAAGCAGATTCAATTATGGCTTTCAAAAAGGAATTGGATAAATACTTGACGGGAAAATTTGCAGAGCTACGGGGAATGGGACTAACTGGATTGCTGTTACAAAGAGCAGGCACGGGCTCGATGGGCCAAATGGCCTCCTTCTGTGCTGTAACCATTCTGTGATTCTATGAATATCCCAGGTCCATCATTTTAATTTTGATGAGATTATTCTTACTGTCAACAGTACAAATTTCTGCTGAAATTCAACAGATAACAGGCATTCCTTTGAACTATGTTAGTCACTCTGTCCTAGGTTCATTATCAATGGCATTTCCAAAAAGATGACATTGAGAAAACAGACATATAACAAATAGCAACACTGCAGAGAACAATCCATTCACATGCCGAAGTGGTGAACAGAAAACCAAAGGTTGTCAAATGAGTTTTAAATGTTATTCATTTAGCAATCATCGATTTTTTCTTGTACATACAACTTGGTGACAAAGGTAAAAAGACAATAACGGGACAACAAAATGATGGAGCCATCTGTTTATAGTTCTCTTATACAGCAGAAGGGGGTGGCCCAGGTCCACTATTGAATGAGATTAGCAAAATGCTAGAATTTCATTTACAGATGAGATGCAGTCATTCTTTTTTAAAATACAAGATTAAAATATGGGTAACTTCAAAATTTTAACTAATCTGCATTAAACACAGCTTCTTTAAAGAAAGATAAATTCATATAATACATGCATTTCTTTAAAATCTAAAATGTTTTATAGGAACAAATTAAAATTAAGTCATGACAAAGTCAGGTTTTCACTTGTGTGGCATACATGAACTTTATGCAACACCATACAAGTATTTTTTAAAGAACTGAAAGGTATTTATTGTTCATCAAGCTGCTATATAATGCACAAGAAATCAACGTGTTTCTAACTAATATTAAAAAAATAGAATTGGCTCTCATAACACAGGCAGACCTGTTTTCCTAAACTAAGCATAAGCTGTTTCAACGATGCCTACTTCTATTGTTGTAAACAATTTTACAACACCAAGTTTACCTGAGGAAGGAGGAAGTCTCCGAAAGCTTGTGAATTTAAAATAAAATTGCTGGACTATAACTTGGTGTTGTAAAATTATTTACAATTGTCAACCCCAGTCCATCACCGGCATCTCCACATCATTACTTCTATTGTAACGGCAGGGTAAGTTCCAAGGCAGGGTGGTTTAGCATGATCAAAGCCCCTTCTGTTTTCACATCAAAATCGAATATTTCTGTTAATCGACAATGTATAAACATTTATGCATATGAAGGGTCTGCTTTAAATTAAAATTGTATTCCTGTTCATAGCACTCACCATTGTGTAATATTCATAAAATATAAATTCAACGCAAATTAACAATCATGAGTGTAGTTGGGAATAAGGATTCCATCAGATCAAACGCTGGAAATACAATACCACACATTTTATACTGTAATATTTTAGAAGTGCCACATACCAATACAATGCACGCATAGGTGTGCTTACTCCCACATATACATCGTGTTAATCATTCGTCGGTTTCAAACTATATATTTTTAGCAGGGCAGTTATTTGTCTGAACAAAGAGCCAGTTTTATCCTGTCAGCCGCTTTTGTTTTTGTGCGTGTTGAAGACCGTGAAATTGTTTTTTCCTACCAAGCCATAACCATACAACTAGTTTGGTCACCAATAACAGCACATCGGCATCAAAGGAAAACACTCAAACCATGAAAACTATACTTCCTTCCTTGAGAGGGGTCATATCGTTCCTAAAAAGGGTAAATACTGTACTGATGAGAAAGCGTGTTTTTTATCGCGTGTGCAGCAAATTAAGCAATTTTATTAGAGCGCGCACACACTGTCGACCTACACAAACCATTGCTAAATCAGACTCTCCCAAACACACTGGACTGATAAGGCATTGCAGCACATATATCTATCTAAACGAAAATATTCACACATTCTTCTGTAAACCTGAAGGCTCGTTGTCATTTTAAGAAACATTTCTTAAAAAGTTTAACTTTTATTTTAATCACTATTAATAAAGGAAAATTTATATGATTAGACTAATGCCGAAACGATATAGGGTATCGTCTCAAGCAATGACAAACATTTTTTTTAAAAGAACAATCCCTGCACCCAAATTTGCTTAAATACTTGAACTGCGGAGGGGATGCAAACATCACCTCCTTCCTTGTCCTATGGCCCATTTCTAGTGCATCGTTTTCCTATTAATGTGGTAGTTCTCTTCCCCCCCCCCAACAACCTCTCGGTAAGGAGCTTGTATGTTGCTCGGTTATTTCCCCTCGGGTTGCTGAGATTAATGCCACTGCAACGATACCACGATTCGCACTTTACTCCTCACAACCAGACGAGATCTGGATTCCTATCGGGGTGTGGGACGAACTCGCTGAAATACATCGGCACGAAAAACGGGTCGGAGGGGAAGGGAAAGAGCGAGAAACGGAGACCGCGCCGAGCTGGCGGCCAGGGAAGGTGGCGCTGAATGTTATCAGCTCCCCAACCACTTCTTCCATTTGGACGAATGTATTGATTTAGTGCGGCCGGGAGAAGTTTGTTCAAGTGGGGAAGGAGGGTTTGCACCTACCTCTTCCAAGGCAGCCACTGTGTTCTTGCACTGACTCATTTTGGTCGTGAAGCTGGAGGCAGTTGGAGATTTGTAATCTTCGTTCGTCTCGGCCACGAATTCCGACACTGCGATCTGGTCCGGCATCGTAATTCCCTCTTTTTAATAATAAAACAAAATTAAATCGCCTTTCCTTCTTCACTGTGTTCTTTTTTTCACATCAGTAATGACTGTTGTCTGTATGCGTGGAGAGACCGGGGTATAAAGGTGGCGAAAAGTTCAGCGGCGATTTCCAACCGACTCGATTCCAGCGCTCGCACTCAGACCGTTCGGGCCATGACGATGGAGGGGGCGGGGCTCGGCTCGAGGCCGCGCACGCGCTTCTCTCCGCTCCGTTCCGAGATTCTCTTTTTTTCTCTCAATGAGGTCGACGGCGGAGCGGGTCACGTGCTTGCTTTTCCTCTCACGGACGGGCACATATTTACGCCTTGAAAACAGAAAATGCTGGAGAAGCTGAGCAAGTCAGGCAGCATCTGTGGAGAAGGAAACGGTGTTAACGTTTCAGGTCGAAGACCTTTCGTCAGAACTGGAGGATGTTTAAAGAAGTTAAAATTTTTGAGCAAGTACAGAGGCAGGGAAAAGGGAGGGGAGGAAAGAACAAAAGGGAATGTCTGTGATGGAGTCGAGGGCAGGAGTGATTAAATGACAAAAGGGATGATGATGCAAGGCAAGGAAGGTGGTAATGGGACAAAAGATTGATCAGGAGTAGCTGTAAATGTCAGCAGCAGAACCATTACCAGCACTAGCTGACCGAAAAAATGGGAACAGTGGTTATGATCTGAAGTTATTGAAATCAATATTGAGTCCAGAAGGTTGTAAAGTGCCTAAACAAAAGATGAGGTGCTGTTCCTTGAGCTTACGTTGAGCTTCATTGGAACAGCGTAAGAGGCCGAGGAGAAAGAGGTCAGAGTTAGGAGTGGGAAGGGGAATTAAAATGGCAAGCGACCGGCAGGTCGGGGTTACGCTTGCAGACAGAGCGGAGGTGTTCAGCAAAGCAATCACCCAGTCCGCGTTTGGTCTCCCCAATGTAGAGGAGACCGCATTGTGAGCAGCGGATACAGTATACTAAGTTGTAAGAAGTACAAGTAAACCGCTGTTTCACCTGGAAGGAGTGTTTGGGGCCCTGGACGGTGGGAAGGGAGGAGGTGAAAGGGTAGGTATTGCATCTCCTGCGCTCACACGGGAAGGTGTCATGGGAATGAGAGCGGGTGTTGGGGGTGATGGAAGAGTGGATCAGGGTGTCGCAGAGGGTGCGGTCCTTCCGGAATGTTGGAAGAGGAGGGGAGGGGAAGATGTGTTTGGTGGTGGGATCGCGCTGGAGGTGGCGGAAATGATGGAGGATGATATATTGAATGTGGAGGCAGTGGGGTGGAAGGTGAAGACAAGGGGGACCCTATCATGGTTCTGGGAGGGAAGCGAAGGCGTGAGGGCAGAAGTGTGGGAAATAGGATGGACACGATCGAGGGCCCTGTCAACTACAGAGGAGGGGAATCCTCGGTTGAGGAAAAAGAAAGACATATCAGAAACACTGATACAGAAGGTGGTATCGTCGGAACAGATGCGATGGAGATGTAGAAACTGGTAGAAGGGAATAGAGTCCTTACAGGAAGCGGGATAGGAGGAAGTGTAATCAAGGTAGCTGTGGGAGTCAGTGGGCTTATAATAGATATTGATTGACAGCCTAACCCCAGAAATGGAGATAGAGAAGTCGAGGAAGAGAAAGGAAGTGTCAGAGATGGACCCTGTGAAGGCGAGGGAAGGGTGGAAATTGGAAGTGAACTTGATGGAATTTTCCAGTTCGGGGCGAAAGCAGGAAACGACACCGATACAGTTATCAATGTACCAGAAAAAGAGGTGAGGGAGGGGACCTGACCAAGGAATGTTCCACGTATCCCACAGTCTCCTCTACAATGGGGAGACCAAACGCAGACTGGGTGATCGCTTTGCTGAACACCTCCTATCTGTCCACAAGCATGACCCTGACCTGCTGGTCGCTTGTCACTTTAATTCCCCTTCCCACTCCTACTCTGACCTCTTTCTCCTCGGCCTCTTATGCTGTTCCAATGAAGCTCAACGTAAGCTCAAGGAACAGCACCTCATCTTTCGTTTAGGCACTTTACAACCTTCTGAACTCAACAATAATTTCAATAACTTCAGATCATAACCACTGCTCCCATTTTTTCAGTCACTTTGTGCTGGTAATGGTTCTGCTGCTGACATTTACAGCTACTCCTGATCAATCTTTTGTTTCTTACTTGTGCCATTACCACCTTCCTTGCCTTGCACCATCATCCCTTTTGTCATTTAATCACTTTTGCCCTCTACCCGATCACATTCCTTCCCTTTCGTTCTTTTCACCCCTTCCCTCCCTCCCTTTCCCTGGCTCTGTACTTGTTAAAAGAGTTAAAGTTTTTGAGCATCTTCCGGTTCTGACAAAAGGTCTTTGACCTGAAACGTTAACTCTGTTTCTTTCTCCGCAGATGCTGCCCGACTTGCAGAGCTTCTCCTACATGTTCTGTTTTTAATTTCAGATTTCCAGTATCCGCAGTATTTTGCTTTTGAGCACATATCTCTGCACCCCCCCCCCACCGGGAGCTGGAGAAGATTGATTGATTGACGGGGGTGGGGTGGGGTTAACTCACTGAACCAATCAGCCCAGGCGCCAGGGACGGAAAGGCGGGACTTCCAGCACGTGTAATTGTATCTGATTTAGGGAGGATTGTAATGGCTGAAGTCGGTGTGTGAGTAGAGGATGAGTTTAGTCTTTCTGTATTTACCCTGGAATGGAGTCGGTTTGGAATAATTTCCAGAAAACGCTCAGACAAACAATAAAAGTAACGTCGAGAATCATTGCGAGATGAAGTGATCAGATCGTTCTTTTATTTTAATTCTGAGATTCCTGCAAAAGAGAAGTTTTTATTTAGGTGCTAATATCTCAGAAACATTCTCGTGTTCTAATTTTGTGTGTACGTAGGAAATCCCAGTCGCTTAGTCATGGATGACCTACAGGTAAGTCATTCGAAACTGGGACTCAAACTATTCACGCCCTCACCACTCATCCTTGGTGGTGTTGCAAACGCAGTAATAGGAAGTTACAACACTTTGATGATTGTATTTTAGACCGCAAGTACTTGTATTCTGAGTATCCCAGAGGCCCAGGTGCCGCTGAGTTTCGTTACTTGCTCGGCCTATAGAGCCGTCCAGTTTTCCTCGTTGAAGTGGATGGGAAAGAATAACAACATGTGCAGGAACATACTGTGCGTTTTAATAGTGTCAGCCAGCTTTAAGTCAGAAGGTTGTGGCGTTCAGCTTGAGCACGAAAACTGACATTTAAGCGCAGTATCGAAGGAGTGTTAACGTTGTCCGAGGTGCGCTCCTTTATGTGAAATGTTAAACTGAGGTCCTATCCGCCTGTTTCCATAATTCAAGTAGATTTTGAAGATTCCACGGCACTGGCAAAGAAAAGCAGGGAGTTCTTCCCTTGTCCACATGAATTTTTTTTGCCAAATAAAGATCTAACCTGCTTGTAAATACAAAAATAAATATTAGATGATACTCCCCGGTGAGCAATCTCAGCCAGGTAGGGAAGGAGAAAGTGAGCTGGGGTTCCTGCTATCGATTGCTTCCATGCTGGAAGTGCGTTTGAGAAAATGTCAAATAAGGTGTGGATTGAGTTCAGTTTAATCTCTCTCTGGTCAAATATCCTGCAGATATTCAGACCTAGGCTGTTCTCTCACCCTTTCTGAGTTTTAGATAGATCTAGGACAGATGAGGGTAGAAAGCTAGTCAGGACGCTCCCCACCACATCCTGTTGTTTTTAAGGGGCAGGTCCCATTAGCTTGTAGTATGCCTGCTTACAGGTGGGCAGGTGTGTGGAAATCTAATGCTGATGAGGGAAATACAGTCTCTGCCATGTTTCCTGCATTTGCCCAGCTCAAATGCTGGATATAAGTCGTCTATTATGCCTCACGGTACAGTATGTGAAGGTAAGTGGAGGGTGTCTGGGAGCTTCAGGAGAGGAGGGGCCTGTGGAAGCATTCTTAGGGCACAGCCATGCACAGGCCCCATCAGAGAAACTAAAACACTTATTCAGAAAAATTGTTTTGTCCAGGCAGCTCAATGGTTGCCTCTTTCTTCTGCTGCAGCAAGTCTCTGCCCCAAGTCTGATACAACTCCCCAGCAAAAACCAAGGAGCCTGCATTTCCCATGTAAATTACCCCAGGACCGGAAATATGGCCAGGTCAGGAGGTATTTTCACAATGGATGGAGGTCCTATAACATCAGAGATGCCCCTAATCAGAAAGCCTAGATCTCACTGTTGAGGTAAACATAGGAATTATGACCACTTGGTGGTGACGTGTACCTGTGAGGAGGAACAAAAATTATAAATAAATAACATTTAAAATTTTTATTTAAAGACTACTTGTATCCAGCATTTGAACTGGGCAAATGCAGGAAACATGGCAGAGACTGTATTTCCCTCATCAGCATTAGATTTCCACATATAAAGTTGCCTGTTAAAATAGTAAGTATAATAATACAAGTCATTGTAAGAGGATATAAGGTACTGTAACCACCTCCCCCCATCTCCTCAGATGAGAGAGAATACACTGCTCTGCAACATCTGTGACCAATGTTAAGTCTGTCCAAAAATGTACTTAAAATTGCAGACAAAAGTTTGATCTTTAATTTGCAAAATAAGCATCGTAAAAAGTTGAATAGATTTTAAAATGCAATTTATGTATTGGTGATAATTTCAGTGTCTAGGAAATCCAAAATTGATGATGGCAAAGTATAGTGAAAATAATTACAACTAGCTATCATTTGTTAAATTAATGGAAGTTTGAGCTGAACATTGTGCTTGCCATTGTAAACCCACCTTTATACTACCATCCTCCAAACATATAATCGGAATCATTTAATTTGTTTGCAAAGATAAAAAATAATTATTGGATATGTGCTCCCTGACAGCTTAGTGAGTTTATCCATTTACCATCTGAGCCATAGCACCTTGAATGATTGTAATCAACGATGCAGGTTATCAGTTCAGTTTAAAATTATATTAAAACATTACTGCAGTATATTAGTATAATGCTTATGTCACTAGAGTTAAATTCATGAGGCATCTCAGCTTCCTGAATGCATCATGTGGTAAAAGCAATATGTAACTCAGCCATGCAGATTAGAAGGTCACTGGTTTAATTCCACTCTATGCGGTTGTCATGTTTCAGGATTTCTGACCATGTCGCCATGGGGACCTTAGTGTAATATATATTGAAAAATATACTTCAAATGCTACTATTGAGAGCTAAACTTGGCTTTCAAAAGGTTAAATTCACAGGTCAGCAGGGCTGGGAGATATGAATTAAGATTCAAACGGCATTTGAACCAGCATGCTGAAGACAAGGGATGATAGTTTAACATTTCTATGATTGTTCTCACTCATTGCTGCTTCAACATCTCTATTCATTTGAAGTCAGCAGTGGTCATTGCTTGGTTAGGCTGGTGGATTCTGTTCTTGGAGGAGGTGCGTAATCAGTTTGACTAAAAGCTGACAGAGTCAGACTGAGAGAAGAAAAGGCAGGCGACTGCGGGGACAGCAGGTTCTGCACTGGGATAAAGGATGGAATGCAGAGAAGTATTCTGTTTCAATCAAGAGGTGGGGAAGCATAACATGTTAATTATTTTATATTATGATGCCAAAACAAGAGGTACTAATCGAAACCAATGCATCCAATCTGCTCTGTTCATGTTTTTTTTATTTGTTCATGGGATGTGAGCGTCGCTGGCAAGGCCAGCACTTATTGCCCATCCCTAATTGCCCTTGAGAAGGTGGTGGTGAGCCGCCTTCTTGAACCGCTGCAGTCCATGTCATGAAACAAAGCAGCTTAATGATTCGTATCAAGCCTCATCTCACCAAGTGTTCACTTAGTTTACCATTCAGAGAGATTGAAAAAGTACATGTGCTAAAGACATGAATATCCAGTTTAAGTCACAAGGGAGAATTAATATTCTACCCCCAGATCACACTATCATACAAGCAGATATTGGGTAGTGTGAGTCAACTCCCTCAAAAGTAAGACTCTCAGACTGTTTACGAAACCAACTGATACCACTGTATCAGTGAAGGTATCTACAGCAGAACCGAATTTGTAACAGCAGTGTTAGTTGATCTCAGCAGGGTAACATTTGGTGCAGTATCCTTCGGCTGAGGAAAATCAGCAAGGGTTTGTACTTCTGATTGCTATCCAGTGACCATACTTGAAAATGTCTGTGCGGACATCAAGTTAGGGCAGGATTAAATTCAGCTCATTCGGTCATATGATTCATAGAATCATAGAATGATACAGCACAGAAGGAGGCCATTCGGCCCATCGTACCTGTGCCGGCTCTTTGAAAGAGCTATCCAATAAGTCCCATTCCCCCGTTCTTTACCCATAGCTCTGCAAATTTTTCCCCTTCAAGTATTTATCCAATTCCCTTTTGAAAGTTATTATTGAATCTGCTTCCACCACCCTTTCAGGCAGTGCATTTCAGATCATAATAACTCACTGCACTAAAAAAAAATGTCCTCATCTCCCCTCTGGTTCTTTTGCCAATTACCTCATATCTGTGTCCTCTGGTTACCGACCCTCCTGCCAGTGGAAACAGTTGCTCGTTATTTACTATGAACAGAACTCTTCATGATTTTGAACACCTCTATCAAATCTTCTCTTAACCTTCTCTGCTCTAAGGAGAACAACACCAGGTTTTCTAGTCTCTCCATGTAACTGAAATCTTTCATCCCTAGCACCATTCTGGTAAATCTCTGCATCCTCTTTAAGGCCTTGACATCCTTCCTGAAGTGTGGTGCCCAGAATTGGCCATAATATTCCAGCTGGGGCCTAACCAGTGTTTTATAAAGATTTAGCATAACTTCCTTCCTTTTGTGCTGTCATGCCTCTATTTATAAAGCTAAGGATCCTGTATGCCTTTTTAACAGCCTCTCAACTTGCCCTGCCACCTTCTAAGATTTCTGTATCTGCACCCCCTTTAAAATTGTACCATTTACTTTATATTGCCTCTCCTCATTCCTCCTACCAAAATGAATCCCTTCACACTGCTCTGCGTTAAATTTCATCTGCCATGTGTCTGCCCATTTCACCAGTCTGTCTTTGACCTCCTGAAGTCTGTTACTATTATCCTCACTATTTACTACAATTCCAAGTTTCGTGTCATCTGCAAACATTGAAATTATGCCCTGTATACCCAAGTCCAGGTCATTAATATATATCAAAAGACCAGTGGTCCCAACACATTCCTCTGGGGGCCATCACTGCACACTTCCCTCTAGTCTGAAAAACAACCTACTCTCTGCTTTCTGTCCCTTAGCCAATTTTTGGTCCCTAATCAGCCCCACCCTTCCTTTGACTACCCTTTTACTATTTATATGTTTATAAAAGACTTTTGTTTTCCCTTTTACGTTACCTGATAATCTATTCTCATACACTCTCTTTGCCCCTCTTATTTCCTTTTTCAGTTCCTGCTTGTACTTTTTGTATTCAGCTTGGATTTCTGCTGAATTACGAACCCGATATTTAACATAAGCATCCTTATTCTGTTTTATTTTATCTCTATGTCTTTAGTCATCCAGGGAGCTCTAGCTTTGGATACCCTTCCTTTCCCCCTCATTGGATTGTGTGTAGTCTATACCCAAACTATCTCCTCTTTTACTCATTACTTGCTCATTTACTGTTTTACCTGCCAATCTTTGATTCCAATCCACCAAGGCCAGATCCCTTTTCAACTCACTGAAATTAGCCCTCCTCCAGTTGAGTATTTTCACATTTTATTTTTCCTTGTCCCTTTTCAAAACTACTCCAATCCTAATGATATTGGGCCAGAAATTGCTGTAAAATAATGGTGCGCCTAACAGCACTCATCGTTATTAATGGGCAAATAGAAGAACAAGTACATGCGCAGTCAAACACAGAAATCCGGAACTTGCTCTTCCTGATTCCCTGCTGATCTGACAGATTCACGTTAAAGAGATATCATAGGCAGGAATCAATGGACCAGCACAAACTTGCTCCCCTGCCCAGCTGGAAACTAACTAATCTCGCCAGAAAAAAGGTACATTGAGTTATATCAGGTCCAAACTAACTTTTAACGGCGTGGTATGTATTAATGACTGCCAAACAATCTCTCTGGTACTGAGAATTGACTTTTAAAAATGTGGAGCCTCATTACTCCCAATTTTTATAGTTTTTGGACATTTTTTTAAAAAGTTTTAAATTAAAAAATTAAAATTTTTTGTTTTACTTTTTCTTTCTGTCTCTTTGATCTCAATCTTTTAATCTTACCCTTTCTTTTTATTGCTTTCTCTCTCTGATTTTATAGTACATTTACTAATCTTATCTGACACTTCCTGGTTCTTACACTGCGCAGTTTGTGAATGAGATTCACTTCCTGGTTCGCACGGCATGGCTTGCTTCAAGCTGATTGGTGGAGGGGACATAGAGATCCTTTCCTCCTCTCACCACTCACAGAAACCCAGGAAAGGACGCTGCACTTCTTGCAGCTCTCAATTGAAGCAAGTCGGCGCCTCGAAGCCCGCGAAAAGTTTGTGGATGAGTTAATTATTTACAAGCAGCGAATGATGTGTGTTCGCCGCTCAGCACAATTTCCAGCCCATTGTGATCACTGTTTCCCAAATGCTCTCCCACTGAAACATGCTCCACTTGCACCAATTCGTTCCCCAGAACTAGATCTAGCGCTGCTTTCTTCCTCATCGAGCTCGAAACATACTTACCAAGAAAGTTCTCTTGTACACATTTCAGGAATTCCTCCCCCTCTTTGCCCTTTACACTGTTATTTTCCCAGCCCATATTAGGATAATTGATGTCTGCCATTATCACTACTCCAAAGTTCTTGCTTTTTTCTTCAATTTGCCTAAAAATTTGCTCCTCTACCTCCTTCCCACTATTTGGTGGTCTATAGTATACACCCAGCAGCATAATCACTCCTCTATTGTACCTTAATTCTAACCAAATAGATTCTGTCTTTGAACCCTGAAGTACATCATCCCTTTCTAGTACTGTAACAGTATCTTTGATCAATACTGCCAACCCCTCTTTTTCCTTCCCTATCTTTCCTGAATACATTGTTACCAGGAATATTAAGTGCCCATTCCTCCCCTTGTTTGAGCCAGGTCTCTGTTATTGCCACTATATCATAATCCCATGTGGCTACTTGTGCTTGCAGCTCACCAACCTTATTTACCACGCGCTATGCATTTCCGCACATGGGGCCCGATGTTAGCAGGGCTGCGGGTTCTCGGCGGGGGGGCTATCGGGCGCGTGGGTAACGCGCCCGGTGAAATTAGTCAGCTTCCCGCGCGATCGTAGCATCCAATCCACTAATTGGATCCACTTTCCTGCTCCTCCGGGTTCCCCACTGCTGATCTGCGCGTCGGGCGGGCTGCGCATGCGCAGTAAGATCTGTCAGCTGGAGGTGCTCAATTTAAAGGGGCAGTCCTCCACTGACAGATGCTGCAACAAATAGCAAAAATTACAGCATGGAGCAGCCCAGGGGGAAGGCTGCTCCCAGTGTAATGATGCCTCACTCCAGGTATCAATACATGGGGTGAGGAGGAGGGGGAGGACAGAGATCCTCCTCCCGGCGGGCGGGAGGAAGCGGCCTGCCTCTGCCACCAGGAAGGCCTGGCTCGAGGTGGCAGAGGAGGTCACCAGCGCAACCAACATATCGCCCAGCTACATACAGTGCAGGAGGCGCTCCAATGACCTCAGTAGGTCAGCCAAAGTGAGTACACGTAGTCTTTCCCCTACACTCCGTCTGCCACATCACTGCCCCCACCCCACATCTCCTTCAGCACTGCCAACACTACTCTGTCACATCACCCCTCATACCCACTCAAACCTCATCCTCATCTTACCTGCACCTACTCACCTCGCCAGTACTCATCCCGCCACTACCACCAGCCCAATCCTCATACAATCTCATGGCTCTATCTCATGCTCACCCTCTCGTGCATCCCTTTCACGGCCAGCCTCACTCAACCTGCCACTACCTGTGCTGCAGCCACAGGGCATGCATCACATATGTGCAGTAGGCAGCGTAAGGCAAACGTGTCGTGACCATGAAGGGGATGCACAAGGGTGTTTGAGGGTTTGTCACGGGTGTTACTTATATTGAATTTCTGAACAACTCACATGACATATTATATTGGCACCACTACTGCCATGTCTTTGCGAATCCTGTCTGGTTTGTGCAATAATGCCCGCTCCTGAGGATCACTATGAGGACCCACAACTGATGCCACCCATTGTGTCACTGCAGAGTGGGTGTAGGTGTATTTGCAGGGCTCTTCTGCGCAGACGACTGAGAGACATCCGCGATGTCCCCGGTTGCACCCTGGAAGGATGCGGAGGAGAAGTTGTTGAGGGCAGTGGTGACTTTGACAGCGACAGGTAAGAAGATGGTGCTCGGGCCAGCCGGGAGCAGCTCGGCATGAAAGAAGCTGCAGATGTCCACGACTACATGTCGAGTGACTCTGAGGCTCCGTGTGCACTGCTGCTCAGAGAGGTCCAGGAGGCTGAGCCTCGGTCTGTGGACCCTGTGGCGAGGGTAGTGCCCTCTGCGACGCATCTCTCTCTCTGCGGTAGCCCTCCCTCCTGCTGTACAGGTGGATGTGTCACAGCACTGTGTTGTGGAGCTCCACGTGGCAGAGGTGGATGGCGAGGCTGGTGATGCTGTTCGCCCTCTGAGGAGGTCATGACTGCAGCTACGGCGGCCCCCATCCGCAAGATGTACATCTGAGGGGGTCCGCGAGGTAGCTACATGTCTCCGGACCCCGGGGTAAGTGTGCAGGTTGGTGACTTTGATTGTCAGGAGGAGGGTGGTAGAGGCCAAACTTTGTCCCAAGTGACAGAGTGGCCTCCTGCAATGGGTGAGGGTCTCCCCCCCCGCCCCCCCCCCCCCCTCACCTGTCAAATGGACCTTTGCAGCTGCCACAGGCTGATAGCTGCAACACATCCATTTCAACTGGGAGTGTTTCCCCCAGTATGGGAAACAGTCCCAGTTGTTTCTAAAATCCCACCCCTCCTGACATATTCCCTTAATCAGGTCAGTTAATGACCTGAAATACCTAAATAAATACTGTCAAGTGGCATCCCGTTGGCTTTAATTGCCTGCCGGATTCCCACCAGCGGGGGCTGTGCGCGCACGCCGGCGCGTCAGCGGGGAACCCGGAAGTGCGCGGGTTCGGGGCGGGCTCCGGTCCAGCTCTGGGATTCTCCGATTTTCAGAGCCCCCCCCGCCAGGAACGCATCTGATAGCGGGTGCTAAAATGACGCCCATGCACTCTAAACCACTCTTAGTCTGCCTCACATTTCCCCCTGTCTGATCCCTCCTATTTCTGAACTACTCGTTATTCTAATGATTTTTGTCTCTCCAAGTCCTCTGTGTACCTTGTATCTCTTCTCTAATGCTTCATCCTGCTGACACTTAAGGGCCAGTTTTCCAAATGCGTGCATTCAAAAATTGGCCTTTACTCTTTATTTAAAAAGTGCTTGTGTTTATATAGTACCTTATCATGTCCTCAGAATTTCTTAAAGCACTTCACAAACAACAAATTATTTTTGAGGTATATTCACTTACTGAGGCAAATGTTCTAGGCTGACAAATAAATCATGGTACTCTGGGAGAGGTACCATAAAGGGCTCGAATTTAGCAGGCCTGCGGGTTCCCAGCGGGTGGTCCTCCGGGAGCGTGGAAAACGCGGACGGCTAATCGTGTGCGTCCCCCACGCGATCGCGGGATAATTGGACCCATTAAGCCCAGCTTCCGGGTTCTGCGCTCCCCAGCTGCGTGCCGGCCGGCTGCGCATGCGCAGTACCATCGACGCGATGTAGGAGCTCCAGTTAAAGGGGCAGTCTCCCAAAGCCCCTCCTGCTGCAAGCAAGAGATTTGAGAGAATGGCTCAACAAAGGGGAAAGGCTGCGCCCCGTTTTTCAGATCTGGCACTGCAGCTGATGCTGGAGGGCGTGAGGAGGAGGAGGGAAACACTCTTCCCAGAAGATGGGCGCAAGTTCCCTGCCGCCGCAACCAGGAAGGCATGGGCAGAGGTGGCGGCGGAGGTGAGCAGCAGGGGCAACACCCCAAGGACTTGGGAGCAGTGCCGCAAGCGCTTCAATGACCTGACTAGGTCTGGCAAGGTGAGTACACCAACGCACCCTCCCACATCCCGTCCCCACCATCACGCCAAGCAGATCACAACCCCCTCCTGCACAGCCACCACTGCGCTCCATCAGCAATCCTCACAGCCACTCATTCACCATCCTCGCCGTGCACGCAAGTACCCACCGTCCCTGACCCCACCCGAACACTACCACACACCCCAATCCCCATGCAATGGGATGGGCACGTGGCCCACGCTTCCCCCCATCCATTCCGCGCCACGCTCAACCCAACCACACCGATGCTCGATGCGTCTCACGATGCAAGACGCACCCACTCACACATCTGTGTTTTGCCTTCAGAGGAGAAGAGAAGCAAGAACAATAGGGAAAGGGCACGCACCGGAGGTGGGCCGCCGCAAGTGGTGGAGCTCACCGACGCAGAGGTGGAGGCGCTCGACCTCGCCCGCACGCGACATTGCCTGTCGGTGGCCGATGGCGAGTGTGTCGCTGCCGAAACGGCCGGTAAGGGAAAGCTGACACTCAACACCCATGATCGCGAGTTACCGTCTCATCACCTGCCATCAGGCGCACTGTCAAGTTGGTCCACATGCCTCAAAGTGCCCTCTGTTCTCTTGCAGGTCCGTCTTTGGGTCAAGCGAGCGTGGAGGGCGATTCCTCAGAGGACATGGCGGTCTCTGAGGGTGCATCGTCACATCAGAGCCAACCATCCACCAGCGCAGAGACACGCACCTCGGTGGGTCCCCCTCGCCAACTAGTTGGGGTAGCACTTGGTGAGTCACTGCGCACGAGTGAGCATGAGCAGACCCTGGTGGCAGGGGCAGCCGCGGAGGGTCCGCGACGGAGGGAGCACTCATCTCCAGGCTCTGCTCAGCCGGACCCAGATGCTGAACCCAGGGGGCCACCAGTGAAAAGGAGAGTCGTCGAGGGCCACCAGCTAATTGCTGAGGTACTGGCAGAGGTGCCGCGCGCATTGTCCACAATAGCGCAGGCGATGGAGGAGTCCAACTCCTGCATGTGGGCATTGGTGGCGCAGGCACAGGAGGGTACCGGCGACACAGTGTCGCGGGTAGGTGCGGGACTGTCTGCGGTGGAGGACAGGCTGGCCTCCCTCGAGCGTCACGCACAGCTCCACTTCGAGTCCGTGCAGGCCCTGACAACGTCTGTACGGATTCAGGGTGAGCAACATTCCGACGCCACCAACAGGCTGAGGGATACACTAGGGGTGGCCTTGCAAGGCCTCACACATGCCATCCAAACTGCCGTCCAGCAGGGTGGAAGGGGTGATGTGGGCCGAGGCCAAGAGAGGGATGATGGTGACCGGGGACATGGAAGCGGGGACGCCTCTCAAGGCGTCCCCACGTCCCACCCGTCGCCCACCTCTCAACCAGTACCCGCAATGGTGCCTCCTCTCCAGGTGGCCGAGTCTGCCCCTGCCCTAGTGCAGGAGGAGCAGTCTGTGGAGGTGCCCTCACGGGCACCGAAACCCAGGGGCCGTCCGCCAAAAGCATCTACCCGGTCAAGGCAAGAAGACGAGCAACCTGCCACTACCTCTGCTGGAGCCACAGGGGTAGCACCACGTAGGGGTTCCCGGAGAAGAATTGCAAAGGCCTTATAATCACAAAGGGAATACACCAGGGTGTTTATTATTTTGTACTTTGTTTCTTATATAATGTCACATTCCAGATATTAAATAGTCTATTCTCACCACTCCTGCCACCTCTCGTCCATTCTTCCGCGGCTTGTGCAATAGTTGCGTTCCGTGGAGGCCATCATGACGGCGAACACCTGCTGCCACCCATTGGGCACACTGCTGTGGGTGCAGGATTACTGGCAGCACTCTTCAGTGGAGGGGGCTGGTATGGCCGCTCGCATGTGCAGGTGAGGAGATGCGAGCGCCTCGCAGTGTCTGACTCTAGGAGAACCGTTGACGTATGAGTGCGTCCCTGGCCCGGCGACCATCCCGGTGAGTCGCGGCTCGGCGCATGGGTCGTCCAACATCCTCTGGCGCCTCCTCCTCCTCCGCCTCCTCCTCCTCCTCCTCCTCGCCCTCGCCTTCCTCAATGTGGGTGGCGGGTGTGGATGGGGCCTCCTCCAGCGGCACCCCTCTCTGTTGGGCCATGTTGTGCAGGGCACAGCAGACAACTATGATTCGTCCCACTCTGAATGGTGTGTATTGGAGCGCTCCCCCAGAACGATCAAGGCACCTGAAGCGCATCTTGAGAAGCCCTATGGTCTGCTCAATTGTAGACCTGGTAGCAGTGTGGCTGTCATTGTACCGACGCTCCGGCTCGGTGATGGGGTTCCTCAGAGGTGTCATGAGCCACGTGTGGAGGGGATACCCCTTGTCGCCGAGGAGCCAGCCGTTGCCGGCATTGGGTGCCTGCAGGATGGGCGGGACGGCGGACTCCCTGAGGACGAAGGCATCGTGGCAGCTGCCGGGGTATCTGGTGCACACGTGTAGGAATCTCTGGCGGTGGTCACAGATGAGCTGGGCGTTCATGGAGTGAGACCCCTTCCTGTTGATGAACAGCCCTGGCTCATGCGGAGGTGCCCGTATTGCGATGTGGGTGCAGTCGATTACACCCTGCACCCGTGGGAAGCCGGCCATGGCATGGAATCCAACCGCCCTCTCCATCTGGCTGCGCTCGTCCATGGCGAAGTTGATGTAGTGGGAGGCCCTGTGGAACAACCCATCGGTGACCTGCCTTATGCACTTGTGTGCAGAGGACTGACAGACCCCGGTGATGTCCCCGGTGGCACCCTGGAAGGAACCGGATGCGAAGAAGTTGAGGGCAGTGGTGACTTTGACGGCGACAGGTAAGAAGATGCTGCTTGGTCCATCAGGGAGCAGCTCGTCGTTAAGGAGGCTGCAGATGTCGGCGACTACCTGGCGATTGACTCTGAGCCTCCGTATGCACTGCTCCTCGGAGAGGTCCATGAAGCTGAGCCTCGCTCTGTACACCCTGTGCGGAGGGTAGTGCCTCCTGCGACGCATCTCTCTCTGCGGTTGCCCTCCCTCCTGCTGTGCAGGTGGGTGTGCCACAGCACCGTGTTGGGGGGCCCCACCTCTCCGAGGCGGACGGCGTGGACTGCGAGGCTGCTGGGGCTGGTCATCCTGTTCGTCCTCCGACGATGTCAACGCACCACCCATCTGGCAGGTGTTGGTGTGAGGGGTTGTGCAGGGTAGGTGGGTGGGTCCTCGGACTGGGGCTGCGGTTTCGTGTCGGTCTGTCCTCTGGCTTGGCGGGGGTTGGTGGAGGGCAGAGGTTGCCCTATGTGACGCGGTGGCCTCCTGCGTGGGTGAGGGCTCTCCCCCGTGGAGCGCACCTTGGCACCTGCCACAGGCTGCTGGCTGCAACACGCCTGGTTTGAAAGGTACTGTTTCCCCCAGTGTGGGAAACTGACTGCGTTGAACCTAAAATCCCACACTTCCTCTTTTGACAGCTGCTTCAGCTCATTAACTGACCACAACGAGCAAGTTAAGTGCTCTCAAGTGGAACCCCGCTGGCTTTAATTGCCTGCGGGATTCCCACCAGCGGGGCTTGCGCGCGCAGCCCCGCACGTCAGCGCGGTACCCGGAAGTGGCCGGGATTTCGTCCGAATCCGGTCACGTGACCGGAGATCGGGATTTTCGGGGCCCCCCCGCTGGAAACCCGCAGGTAACCCGACCCTAAAATCGAGCCCAAAGTGTCTGGCAACTACGAAACTGTATTTCTTCAAGAGTTAATGCCTTCAGGAGAGGAAGGTTGGACACAAGCAAAATTCAGGAGAAGTCTGTCCTTTGTACGACAGTTCTCTGTGACTGCACTCTCTTGTTAAATTTAAAATTTTAATTCTTGGGTTTAAATTCCTCCATGGCCTTGCCGTTCCTTATCTCTGTAACATCCTTCTGCCACAACTCCCTGAGAACTCTCCATTTCTCTGACTCCACTCTCTTGAGCATCCCCACCCACTCACACTTCACCCCAGCATTGGCCTCTCGAACTTCCTCTCCTCCTTCAAGACCATCTGTAAAACCTACCTCTTTAACCAAGCTTTTAGGAACCCTTCTTAAACTCTCCCTTAGCATGGTGTCCATTCTCCATATGTCTCTGTGAAGCACTGTTAGACATTTTGCTTCATTTAAGGTGCTACATAAGTGCAAGTTGTTATGCCACTAATAATATTCAAAGAAGTGGGAATTGATTTACTTAATATCTGGAAATTAAAATCCCATATTCTGCTTATTATGCATTTAGAGGTGTATGTATATCTGTGTTTTACCAAGTCAGTACTTGTATTAGTATTGAACTTGACTCATACCAAAACAATCACTATACATGTCTGTCTCTTGACTTAGTACAGCTTGAAAAACTTGCATGATGAGTTATATTCCCAAATACACTTTGAAAGATATCTACATATTACATTTTCACCCATAATTAATGTAATTCAGGGATGAGAGTAACCGACAATCTGCAGTAGACCCTTATATGTCGATGGGCAAAACTGCACCCATTATTGACAAAAACAGGTGTGCTGAATTGCACTGTGTTGGCATTTTCTTCATTCTAGAAAATAAAGTATTGTGAAACTTCAACCTAAGCCTTATAGTGATCTAATGAAACTAGGATATCAAAACATTGTTACAGCCTGCATTATTCAACCCTGACCAGTTACATCCCACAGTTGACATTTCATAGTCCCAACAATACAGGGACTATTGATTTCCATACTCTAGAATATTTGATCATCAATATCTATATTTATCTTTATGAGCTTTAGTCCTCAATGGAGATTAACCATACTTTATTTTAAAGGGATTAATCAATATAGTATTAACTAATTTGCTGATAATCTGTTCCACTTTTCTATTACTCATTGAAAACATAAAATCACTTAATCTCCAGTCTCACTAGAAACTAGTTTTATATTTGTCTCCTCAACTTCTACAATCATGTTGGAAAGATATTGTTTGTATTAGCCTCCCTCTAAGGGGAGGCACTTGATTATGTGGCCCAGTGGGGGTAACCTTTCCACAATTTAATGGTGTAAACTAAAATATTTATGCATTTTGTATGCACATTTTATGCTTCCTGTACCAATTTGCATTAACTTACATCCACATTAAAATCCATTTGCTTTATTTGTCCAGGCTCCCTTGCATTAGTCACCTGACCACATTGCTTGATGTTGTTAGCAAGTTTTCTAACACTAGAAGTAACCAACTACATATGTTGATAAATAGTATAAACATAAGAGAATTCAAAACAAAACCCTACAGAACTTCAGTAATCATTGTTTTGCGGGCACATCTTCTTTCATTTATTATCTCTTTCTGTTTTAGATTGTCAAGCCAGTTTTCAACCAAGCAAGCTAATTTGTCATTTATTTCATTGCCTTAATTTTCTTAAAAGTCCTGCATGCAAAGCTTTATCAATTGCCTTTTAAAATTTCAAGTGAACCCACTGGATTGCTCTAATCCTCTAATGAGCTGTTGACCTATTACCTCTGAAACCAAGCTGACAAACTCCAAAATGGTCTCCTCACTTTTGTATTCATGTACATAGAATTCTATACAGTGTTTTTCAGAATATTTTTCCAGCCACAAATTTTAGGCTAACTAGGCTATAATTATTCTTTGATATAAACTAAAGGGTACAATTCTAAAGGTGGTGCAGGAACAGAGAAACTTAGAGGTATATGTGCATAGGTCGTTGAAGGTGGCAGGGCAGGTTGAGAAAGCAGTTAAAAAAACATATGGGATTCTGGACTTTATAAATAGAGGCATAGAGTACAACAGCAAGGAGGTTATGATGAACCTTTATAAAACACTGGTTCAGCTACAACTGGAGTATTGTGTCCAATTCTAGGCACCGCACTTTAGGAAGGACGTGAAGGCCTTAGAGAGGGTTCAGAAAAGATTTACTAGAATGGTTCCAGAGATGAGGGATTTCAGTCACATGGATAGACTGGAAAAGCTGGGTTTCTTCTCCTTATAACAGAGAAGGTTGAGAGGAAATTTGATAGAGGTGTACAAAATCATGAGGGGTCTAGACAGAGCAGATAGAGAGAAACTCTTCCCATTGGTGGAAGGGTCAAGAACCAGAGGACACAGATTTAAGGTGATTGGCAAAAGAACCAAAGGCGACATGAGGGAAAACTTTTTTGCACAGCAAGTGGTTATGATCTGGAATACACTGCCAGAGGGGGTGGTGAAGGCAGATTCAATCGTGGCTTTCAAAAGGGAATTGGATAAGTACTTGTAGGGAAAAAATCTGCAGGGCTACGGGGAAAGGACGGGGCAGTGGGCCTAACTGGATTGCTCTTGCAGAGAGCCAGCACGGGCTTGACGGGCCAAATAGCCTCCTTTTGTGCTGTATGATTCTATGATTCTTCTACGATTCATCCCTCACTTCTTTTTTGAATATTGGGATAATATTCACTAACCTCCAGTCTTTAGGAAGAGTTAGTCATTTCAGTATTTTGTGAGGTATCAGTGTAGACTTGGGGAGGTACAATAAAATTTATCTGCTTATTTCCTTGAAGGTTCTATGGTATCTCACCTCATCCAGTTACCTTGCAGATACTTAATTTTTTTTACAATTCTTCTCACATTTTAGTTAAATGCTTGGTGGAGAGAACCTCTACCTTTCTAGTACAGTCACCATAACCAGAGAAGCCTGAAGCTTGGGGTTCTTTTATTCCTTTAATGAACTGTACCACTGTGACTTATTGTGAGTGCATTTTCTCAATAATGAACTCAATAAAAATTCTGAGTTGTGGGTAATAACATCACTCCTGGCAGCAGTCTAAGAATGAAGTTGCCAGTCACTGAAAAATTTGGCAGGAACACGCAGCGACAAATCAGTAAATCAGTTCATTGTGCAGCTTTGGTAGCTCACAGTTCTTTTTTTTAAAAAAAAGACTGGCTGAAGGCTGTTACGTGATGTTGATAAAGTTGTTCAATTATAGCAGAAGAACAATAGCGGTTTTCTAATCAGGATTTGCAATGCTTAGTATATTAGTATTTTTTTTCTTATTTTAGGAAGAGTTAGCTATTTCTGTATTTTGTGAGGTATCAGTGTAGACTTAGGGAGGTACAATAAAATTGGAACTCATAAGACAGCCAAAGAATCCTGCATTTAAACTACTTCTGAGAAAAATAAGCAGAAGCAGTGTATTGTTACTGACACCCAGCGTTCATAGGAATAGTAACAAGGTACTGAACGTCCCTGCATTCTGTAATTAAAAAAAGAAACTTGTATTCTAACAATTTTTTTTATGCTATATATCTTAAGGTCTATAGGTCCAATATCAGTTTGTTGATTCGCTTTTCATCTTTGCTATTCACATATCTAATTCACAGCAGCTGAAGAACAGGATCGGATAAAGAATGGCGCCTATTACCAATATGTGAGTCAAACCAGCTTAACTAAAAGGCAGTGTAATTTTGCAACATGTTAGAAAACCAAGGCATTGCCATCCTAGAGTCATAACACAACAACAACTGGCACTTATATATTGCCTTTAACATAGGGCAATGTCCCGAAGCACTTCATAAAGGAAGAGGCTGAGTTATCGGACATTAAGCAAGAATTGGGAAGGTGACCAAAGTCACGGTTGAAGCAATAAATTTAAGGTTTTTGAAGATTGAAAGAGATGTATCAAGGTAGAAGAATTTGGGAAGAAAATTCCAAAGGGAGTATGGTGACTGAAGGCTGTCACATTGGTGGAACAGAAGGAGAGGGAACACACATTAGATCAGAGCCGGAAGAATGGTGAGTGAATGCTGGATTGTTGGACTCGTGGAGGTTGTAGACGTAGGGTAAAGCAAAGCCATAGAGGCATTTGAAAATAATGACAAATAATTTGCAATCAGTGTTTTCAGGGGCAGGGAGTCATTGGAGATCAGCAAGGAGAGAAATGATAACTTTGCTGATTAGGATACAGTGGATTCCACCACTTATGAGTGTTACTGAAAAGCGAATTGTAGCATAAGAAATAAAACAAGTGAGTTAGAAAGTATAAATTCAGCTTAAATGGTATGATGTAGTAGCCATTACAGAGACCTGGCTATAATCTGAGCATGATTAGAAGCTAAATATTTCAAGTGATTGGATCTTTAGAAAGGACAGGAAAATTGGGAAAGGACAGGGAGTAGTTCTATGTATAAAAGACACAATTACAGCAGTAGAAAGAAGGTATTTCAGTGAGGGTAATCGAGCTGTGGAAACACTATGGGTAGAGTTAAGCAACAGCAAAGGATGTAGGCCCCTGACAAGAATTGTCTACAGACCTCCTGATAGTAGTAGGGGGATGTATAAATACGGCGTCAGGGAGGCATGTAGCAAAAATAATATGGCTATAGTGGGAGATTTTAATTTTCACATAGATTGGGAGAAGCAGAACAGCTCAAGTAGTAAAGGCAATGAATTTTGAGAATGCATTGGGGACACTTTTCCAGAACATTATCTTAAAACTGATAAGGGAACAAGCCATACTGGATTTAGTGATAAGAAACAAACCAGAATTAGTTAACAATATAACAGTAAGGGAACATCTTACAAAAGCGACCATAATATGACTGAATTTGATATATGGTTTGAGAGGGAGAAGGGAAAGTCATAAACTAAGGTTTTAAATCTAAATAAGGAAAACTTGGAAGGGATGAGAAATGGATTGACCGCAGTAAACTGGGCTGAACAGTTAATGGTAAACCTGCAGACAAACAGTGGGAAGTATTCAGAGAAGTATTACGATACAAAACCAGTTTATACCCCTAAAAGGCAAAAGCTACACTTGTGCAGTAAAGCAATCATGGTCAACAACTGAAGTAAGAGACAGTATCAAGCTAACAGAAATGCAAGGAAAAGTGGAAATCCAGCAGACTGTGCAAGCTATAAAAAGCAACAAAGAAAGTAAAAAGAGGCACAAAAAGGAATATGAAAAAAAAACTTCAAGGGATATCAAAGCTAACAGCAAAACTTTTATAATTATATTGAGAGAGTGGTAAAAGGGAATGTGGGCTCTTTAAAGACAGATGCAGGCAAAACTATATAATGGCAGACTTGCTAAATGAGTACTTTGTGTGTTTCACAGTGGAGGAAGAGGACAAAATACCAATGGCGCAAGGGAATCTAAAAATAAGTCAAGGGGAGGAACATAGTGGATTTAATATAAGTTTTTTAAAATTGGTAATGGAGAAAGTAATGGGACTTAAGATAGACACTCTCCAGCACCTGATGGCTTCCACCCCAGGGCGTTAAAAGCAATAAGTGAGGAAATTATAAATGCATTATCATAATTTTCCAAAGCGCTCTGCATTCAGGAATTGTGCCTTTGGATTGGAAAATTGCATATGTCACTCCATTATTTAAGAAAGGAGGGAGAAACCAGGTAAGTTCAGACTTGTCAGTTTAACATCAATTGTGGGGAAGTTACTGGAATCTATCATCAGACAGAGTGACTGAGCATTTGGATAGGTATCAGTTGATCAAAGAGAGTCAACATGGATTTGTGAAATGTAGGTCATGTCTGATTAATCAAGTTGAATTTTCTGAGTAAGTCACTAGCATGGTGGATAGGGGACTATCTATGGATGTTGTCTACATGGACTTCCAGAAGGTATTTGATAAGGTTCCGCACAAGAGTTTATTACCAAAAATGAGAGTGCACGGAATTGGAGGTAACCTTGTGACACAGATTGGGAGGTAGTGTTAAAGGGAACAATCTCTGATTGGCAGGATGTGACAAGTGGTATTCCCCAGGGATCTGCTCTGGGACCTCAGCTTTTCACCATATATATTAATGACTTGGATGAAGGAATAGAGTTGCATATCCAAATTTGCATATGACACTAAGTTAGGAGGCACAATGGGCTCGATATTAGCAGGGCGGGGGGTCGAATGGGCGCGTGGGTAACGAGCCCGGTGAAATCTGGGTGCTCTGCACGCAATTACAGGATAATTGGAGCCACTTACCTGTGCTTCCGGGTTTCGCGCTGGAAAGCTGCGCAGCAGGCGGACTGCGCATGCGCAGCAAGGTCTGTCAGCTGGAGGAGCCCTATTTAAAGGGGCAGTTCTCCACTGACTGATGCTGCAGAAAATAGGAAAAATTACAGGAAAGAGCAGCCCAGGGGGAAGGCTGCTCCCAGGTTTAATGATGCCTCACTCCAGGTATCATTGGATGGGGTGAGGAGGAAGGGGAGGACAGAGATCTTCCCCCCGGCGGGCGGGAGGAAGCGGCCTGCCTCTGCCACCAAGAAGGCCTGGCTTGAGGTGGCAGAGGAGGTCACCAGCACCACCAACATATTGCGCACCTGCATACAGTGCAGGAGGCACTTCAATCGCCTAAGTAGGTCAGCCGAAGTGAGTACACTTACTCATTCCCCTACACTCCGTCTGCCACATCACCGTCCCCACCCCACATCTCCTTCTGCACTGCCAACACTATTCTATCACATCACCCCTCACAACTAATCAAAGCTCATACTCATCTTACCTGCACTTACTCACCTTGCCAGTACTCAACCCAATCCTCATACAATCTCATGGCTGTATCTCATACTCACCCTCTGATGCATCTCTTTCACGGTCAGCCTCACTCAACCTGCCACTACCTGTGCTGCAGCCACAGGGCATGCATCACATATGTGCAGTAGGAAGCGTAAGGCAAACGTGTCGTGAGCATGAAGAGTGTTTGAGGGTTTGTCATGGTGTTTACCTATATTTAATTTCTGATCAACTCACATAACATATTATATTGCCACCACTACTGCCACGTATTTGCGAATCTTGTCTGCTTTGTGCAATAATGCCCTTTCCTGAGGATCACTATGAAGACCCACAACTGATGACACCCATTGTGTCACTGCAGAGTGGGTGTAGGTGTATTTTGTGCAGACGACTGAGAGACGTCGGCGATGTCCCCGGTGGCACCCTGGAAGGATGCGGAGGAGAAGTTGTTGAGGGCAGTGATGACTTTGACAGCGACAGGTAAGAAGATAGTGCTCGGGCCAGCCGGGAGCAGCTCGGCATGAAGGAGGCTGCAGATGTCCACGACTACATGTCCACTGAAGCTGAGCATCGGTCTGTAGACCCTGTGGCGTGGGTAGTGCCCTCTGCGATGCATCTCTCTCTGCGGTTCCCCTCCCTCCTGCTGTGCAGGTGGATGTGTCACAGCACTGTGTTGTGGAGCTCCACGTGTCAGAGGTGGACGGCGTGGCCAGCGAGGCTGGTGATGCTGTTCGCCCTCCGAGGAGGTCATGACTGCAGCTACGGCAGCCCCCATCTGGAAGATGTACATTTGAGGGGGTCCGCAAGGTAGGTAAATGTGTCTGGACACCGGGGTAAGTGTGCAAGTTTATGCATTTGATTGTTAGGAGGAGGGTGGTGGAGGCCAAACTTTGTCCAAAGTGACAGAGTGGCCTCCTGCAATGAGTGAGGGTCCCCCCCACCACCTGTCAAATGGACCTTTGCACACAGGCTGGTGGCTGCAACACGTCCATTTCAACTGGGAGTGTTTCCCCCAGTACGGGAAACAGTCTCAGTTAATTGCAAAATCCGATCCCTCCTAAAATATCAGGTCAATCAGGTCTGTAAACAACCCGAAGTACCTGTTCAAGTACTTTAAGTGGCACCCCACTGGCTTTAATTGCCGGCGGGAGTCCTGCATGCAGGGTCTGCGCGTGCATGTGAGCACGTCACTGGGGAACCCGGAAATGGGGCGGGTTGGAGCCGGGCTCCAGACCCGCCCCGGGAATCCCCGATTTTCGCAGCCCCCCGCCACGAACGCAGCCGATCGCGGGTGCGAAAATAGAGCCCGATAAGTCAATAGATGGGAGCAAGAAGCTACAGAGGAACATAGACAGACTAAGTGAGTGAACAAAACTATTGCAGATGGAGTTCAGTGTGTTGATAATTAGATAGCTGCACTAGCTACCACAAAATAAACTTCCACTCTGGACCACAATAAAAGCCTTGCATAAACCTATTTCACATTGTAACAAAGGATTTTGTTTATTTGAGAAGTGCTGCACAGCCACACCGATCATTGTCTAAGATTTAAGCAAAGACTACAGAATTCCACAGAACAACTTATATGCTTTAAGTGTTAACAAAAAATGACCAAATGAACATGATTAAAACATCCGGCTGGACCTACTTAAGAATCAAAAGTGTTTCATCCACATATTTTTGCAAAGTAAATGTTCTCTCTTGCTGAAATATATGTGGATTACATTTAATATTCACTTCTATGTGTAACAATATTCTGGTATCCTCTTTAAGATGGTTCTGTGGCTGTAATCAGAAAGAGTGCCAGTTCATAATGAGGTCTGTCTCGTCGACCCCATTTACTCTTTCAGTCTCTTTCTGTAATGAAGCAAAGTCTTTGACATTTTATTTCAAGAGATATATTTAGTTCTTCTGTCTGCCTTCTACACCCTTCTTTACCAGCTTGTCCTCTCTCTGTCATCCTTCTTTTAGATGGTCATATTCTGTGTCTCTTTACATATTTTCTTTTTTTTTAACCCTATTCTTTTTTCTCCATTTAAAATCTGTTTTTCTCACTTCCCATGTATCCCCTGCTGAGCAAAAATGCCAGCACCCTACTTTCACATTTCTGGTGATCTTGAGCCTGCCATTAGGAGGTATCGAGAACATCTGGGGCAAGTTACCTGCTAAAGTTCCCTAATTTTGTGGGAAAACACCTGACCTTGCTTAACATCATCCTGACACCACAACTGAGATTGGAAACTCATGTGTGGGGATTTCTAGCTTTCCTCCCTCCGTGTTTTCAAATATCTTTTTCTTATGGTGCTCCAGTCTGTCTTGACATGTTAAAACTAGATGATTTATCATTTTTGAAACAATTGTACTGTAAGCAGCCATGAAAATATCTTTTCTCAGCATTTTCTTTACTTTTCCTGCTTATTTTCACTTCTTTCTGTCAAATACTGTGTCATTCCTCTCTCACCCACTGCCTTTATGGCTCCTAATGTTACCACAAATTACCAACATTTCAATTCTCTTTCATCTTGCACGGTCAACTGCAAACCTTATTTCATAATAAAAGTTGTTTGTTTGTTGAGTAATAAAGAAAATATTGTTCCTGCTAAAAACAGAGATAATTACAATGGTTTATTTTTGACTGAAGTTAATCTCACAATTATTAACAATAGGCCAAATATGGTGGCATGTAGCTAAGGGTTTTGAGACTACAAGAGATCAGATTAATAGAATGTAACCAAAAATTTGGGAGAAGCAAATAAGATACTGATTTTTAAAGAAAAATCTTATCTCAAAAAATGTTACAGATGCCATCTAACTAAAACCAATCACGAGAAGGATAATTGATTTCACCATAAAGTACAGTAGTGGTATGGAGCATGAAGCTGGTTACCAATAGTGCTGCTATTCCATAAAATTGTATCGCTGAGGCAAAGATTAGTCAAGTCTATATCTGTCAGGAAGCTATTAGCAGAGATGTCTTTTGATTTATTTTGGACCACAGAATTTGCAGAGTAACCATCAAAAACGCATTGGGGGCTAAATTGGGCCTTGTACCGTCCGTTGTTTAGGTGCTATGCAGACACCTAAGCCCCGAAAATGGCGTCCAAGATGCGCACGCAGACTTCCTTAACTGTTACAGTTCCTTTTAAGAAAGGCATCTCTACACACCTTGTTAAAAAAAAGAAGTTTCAGTTTTCTGCAGAAAGCTCTAAAGAGAGCAAGGAAGCAACATTAGCGCAAGCAATCGAACACCAACAGGACAGACAGTATATACAAAGAGCAATGACAAACTGCTGCATTAGTGCACAATTCACATTGGATAAGACATTGGCGCACGCTCACCTAGCGAACGGCGGCAGTGTGTAAAATAGGGAGATTATGACGTTAATCAGCGCGCAACACTGATTTGAAGCAGCTGGCGGCATTTTCAAACTCTCCACTCCAGCCGGTCTTAACCTCGTACAGCTGAACAGGAGTTAAAGGGCACGAAGGACCCCCCCCCCTCACCAGCGCTATTTAAAGGGAGCATGCAGGAGTTACAGGTTAGTTGCTGGATTAGTTACTCTGGCTGCTGGTACAATTGTGCATGTTTGTGGATGTTTCCTGTACTTGGAGAAAGTTGCAATATTATATAGAGAGTGGTCGTGCATTGCTGTTAGTGGCATTTAAAATAGTGTGCTGAACAAGGTTGCTGCCAGACATAGGTGGCCTGCTAGGGCTTCCTCTGGGAATTGAACATGACTGGGAGAATGCAGAGAGGCCACACAGAGCAGGACAGGCTGCCAGAAGAGGGAGGAGGAGGAGGCGCAGGGCACTCAGCAGGAGGCCATATCCAAGGTGGGTCTTCAGGGACTAATTCTCCTACCTCAACTTCAGGGACGACCAGTGCATCCGATGGCTGCGGTTCACAGAAGAGGTCATGACTGAGATTTGTCAACTGCTTCAGCCACAACTGCAGCCTCAGAGCAGGGCAAGGACAGCATTGCCTGTGGCTGTCAAGGTAACTGTGCTGCTTAATTTCTACAGCTCCGGCTCCTTTCAGGCTGCTGCTGGCGATATAAGCAACATCTCACAGTTTGCAGTGCATTGCTGTGTAAGGGAGGTCACGGAGGGTCTGTACACACTCCGAAGCAGATTCATCACATTCCCTCTTGAAAGAGACAAACAGCAAGAGCAAACACAAGGGTTTGCTCGTATTGCAGGCTTCCCCATGGTGCAGGGTGCATATTGCCATGCATGCTTCACATCTGAACTTGGCCATATTCATGAACAGAAAGGGATTCCACTCCCTCAATGTGCAGCTGGTGTGCAACCACACGCAGTGCATCATTCAGGTCAATGCCCACTTTCCTGGCAGCAGTCATGACTCCTTCATTCTGTGAGCAGTTCTGGGCACCGCACCTTCGGAAGGACATATTGGCCTTGGAGGGAGTGCAGCGTAGGTTTACTAGAGTGATACCCGGACTTCAAGGATTAAGTTACGACGAGAGATTACACAAATTGGGGTTGTATTCTCTAGAATTGATACTAGCTCAATTGCTAAATTTAAATGTGAGAGGGATAGCTTTTTGGCAACCAAAGATATTAAGGGATATGGGCCAAAGGCAGGTTATATGGAGTTAGATCACAGATCAGCCATGATCTTATCAAATGGTGGAGCAGGCACGAAGGGCTGAATGGCCTACTCCTGTTCCTATGTTCCTAAGTCACCCGGTTCAGATGCATCCTAGGTTGCTGAGGGAAGTAAGGGTGGAAATTGCGGAGGTACTGGCCAAAATTTTCCAAACATCCTTAGATACGGGGGGTGGTGCCAGAAGACAGGGGAATTGCAAATATTACACCCTTGTTCAAAAAAAGTGTAAGGATAAACCTAGCAACTATAGGCTAGTCAGTTTAACCTCAGTGGTAGGGAAACTTTTAGAAACAATAATCTGGGACAGAATTAGCAGTCACTTGGACAAGTGTGGATTGATTAAGGAAAGCCAGTACGGATTTGTTAAAGGGAAATCATGTTTAACTAACTTGATTGAGTTTTTTGATCAGGTAACAGAGAGGGTCAATGAGAGCAATGCAGTTATGTGGTGTATATGGACTTTCAAAAGGCGTTTGATAAAGTGCCGCATAATAGGCTTGTCATCAAGATTGAAGCCCATGGAATAAAAGGGGCAGTAGCAGCATGGATACAGAATTGGCTAAGTAACAGGAAGCAAAGAGTAGTGGTGAACAGTTATTTCTCAGACTGGAGGAAGGTGGACAGTGGTCTTACCCAGGGGTTGGTTCTAGGACCACTGCTTTTCTTGATATATATGCACAATTTCCAAATTTTCAGATGTCACAAAACTTGGAAGTGTAGTGAACAGTGAGGAGGATAGAGACAGGCTGGTGGCATGGCCAGGCACGTGGCAGATCAAATTCAACGCAGAAAAATGTGAGGTGATACATTTCGGTAGGAAAAATGAGGAGAGGCAATATAAATTAAAGGGCACAATTCTAAAAGGGGTACAAGAACAGAGAGATCTGGGGGTATATGTACACAAATCGTTGATGGTGGCAGGGCAGGTTGAGAAAGCGGTTAAAAAAGCATACGGGACCCTTGGCTTTATAACTAGAGGCATGAAGTACAAAAGCAAGGAAGTCACGATGAACCTTTATAAAACACTGGTTTGGCCACAGTTGGAGTAATGTGTCCAGTTCTAGGCACCACACTTTAGGAAAGATGTGAAGGCCTTAGAGAGGTTGCAGAAGAGATTTATTCGAATGATTTTGGGGACGAGGGACTTTAATTACGTGGATAGACTGGTGAAGCTGGGGTTGTTCTCCTTGGAGCAGAGAAGGTTGAGAGGAGATTTGATAGAGGTATTCAAAATCATGAAGGGTCTAGACAGAGTAGATAGAGAGAAACTGTTCTCATTGGCAGAAGGGTCAAGGACCAGAGAACATAGATTTAAGGTGATTGGCAAAAGAACCAAAGATAACATGAGGAAAAACTTCTTTACACAGCGAGCGGTTAGGATCTGGAATGCACTGCCCGAGGGGGTGGTGGAGGCAGATTCAATCATGGCCTTCAAAAGGGAACTGGATCAGTACTTGAAAGGAAAAAATTTGCAAGGCTACGGGGATAGGGCGGGGGAGTGGGACTAGCTGGATTGCTCTTGCATTGAGCTGGCACGGACTCGATGGGCTGAATGGCTTCTTCCGTGCTGTAACCTTTCTATGATTCTGATAGCCTTTTTATGCTGCCACTCTCCCAGGGCAGCACCTCAGCAATCCTGGTGATCTGCTGGAGAACAGATTGCTGTGAAGCCCTGGAAGCCCCGTTCCACAGTGGAACTCAGAGCCACCATAGCAGCAGTCTGAGCTTCCAAAGCTGCAGTCATACCTTGGATGGCGGATGCTTGTGTTGCAATGATGCTGTGATATCGATCATGGTGGATTTCACAGGTATGCTGAAGGTGACCATCCGTTCCATGTGGGAAAGGATGGGCTCCAAGCTCTGCGCAAAACCCTGTGCCAAGTTGGAGCTGGACTCCTCCATGCCCCTTGACATTGTGTGCCGTCTTTCCAGTGCATCAAGCATTTGGTTGTGTACGCCCATCAGCCTTATTCTGAAGCCTGACTCATCAAAGTCATCATCTGACTCCTCTGCATTAGAACGAGTGTGCGACCTCGCCCTCTGGAGAGCAGATCCCTCCTCTATCCTAGTTTCTAAAATACGCGCAGTGTCAGCCTCTGAGCTGGGGCTGCGAGTTTAAGATCGAGTGACGGTGTGTCTGCACCATCACTGTCATCTTCCTCTGCCTTCTCTGACGGTGCCAGTTCCAGTTCTTGGGTATGTGAAATGACAAAGAGACACGGGTTGATTTATGGTGTCGGGAGAGGAGAAAGTAAGATGTGCGTGCTGACACCATCTGCAGCACGTGAGTCGGAAAAGATTGTGGGGTGAGGGAGAAGTGGGAAGCGAGAAGGAGGATTAGGTATGCAAAGATCCTCGTCATCGATATCGCTAGTGGCCATGGCCGCAGCGATAGCACTGTCTCCTCCATGGGGGTGAGGATGTGTAGGCGCGCCTGTCCTCCCCCAGGCCTTTCTTGCTGCCTAGTGTGTGCTACCTTCTCCTACAAGAAAGACGGAACTATGTCATTGGGTGTCCTGCATGATGTTTGGGTGATGTTGCTGTCATGGTTGAACAGCTGCCAGCACTGTTCCCTCTAAGCTGCGCGCGTGCGCGGCTGCGCAGCATTTTGTTGTGTGCCGCGTACGTCATCATTCTGTTCGCGTACCAAACCAGTGCTCTCTGATGGAGACACTGCTGGGGTGATGCTAGCTACCAATCACTTTGCAGCAAGGGCGGGAGTTAAAGTTAGGTTGGATGGGAGTGTTTTACTGCGGATGTCGGCGTCTAGTGCGGGTCAGTGGTACAGGTGCTCAGAAACCGGTCTCCACAAATAGATAGTGTAACAGTTTATATGTATATATATTCATTGGACAAATAGTGTAAAAGTTTATATATGTAAAGTATATATACACACACATTTCCATCCCTTCATGATATAACTGATTTTTCCAATCAGAAAACTTCAGTACACGAGAATTGAGTGAAGTGTGAGGCAATGCATTCAATTAAATGAAAGCTTTTCACCTCTAGTGCGAATTGTGGAGAACTGTTACCTTAGTTTAAAAACAAACATATTTAAGGCATTAGTAGCAAATAACATTGGAGGGATTCTACGATTAGTGCAATTAACAGTTTTTGTCACCATCCTATTCGACGTTAGCTTCTGAAGTAAACTACAAATGAACCCAAATTATGTGACATATTGTAATAATCATTTATCAATTTCCATATTTCATTATTTACAAATTAAGTAATTCTGACACGGATCATATGTAATACTGTCATTAAAGATCCTTCTACAATTGTGCTAAAATATACTTTCTAATCACATTGGCACATTGTAATCAAAACAATGAAGTTGATTTAAATTGTTTTATACAACTGCTATCCAAAAGCCCTCAGTTGCCCCAAGGATTGTCTCTTTCTATTTTTGTCCGTTGCTTCCTTCGGTTCAGGTTCTTCATGACCAAACTGCTCCCTGCCTTACATAGAGGCAGCCAAAACTAATGAGGCCTGCAAGATGTACAATTGTAATGCAATAATTTTTTAAAACTCTGCTGAGGATTCAATGGTGGGGGGGAGGGGGAGTTTTAATTAAACTGTTCCCTATCCTCAAATTCATACTGACTGATTTGACAGCTGTTTTTGTATTTCTGACTCAATTTAAAAATTCTGATTGCACACGATTTATTTCTGTTTGAATCAGAGTCATTAAGCTGATTCAACAAAAAGCTGATTGGATTCATTCCCATCAGATAATTTTTAACAAAATATAATGAGACTGGTCTGCCCAATCCTAGTGCAACTTAAGAAACCCATTTCATAAATTATATAAATTTATCAGCCAATATATCATTATCCATTATTTTCTACATTTGTTCCGTTTATTATTTACCCTGAATAATGTTTTCTAAAAAGATGTTCTATTCAAAGTTGTGATTTTTTTTTACGGTGGTGCACACTGCCTTTATATCAGTGCACAAACCCAAATTCATTCCCCACATGGCGGAAAAAAATTAGAGGGAACAATGGCTGCCAGTGAGTGTGAACTGTGAGTTGTGGGTGTGTGGCTTGCAAGAGTGATACTGTGTGAGAATGAGATGCAGCATCTGATTTGAAGAGTTGCGTACTGATGGAAAGAGTTTGTATGTATGTGGATGATGGGGGTTGTAGTGCGTGGAGCAGTGGATGAGGCTAGTGGTGCAGTTGGTAGGCGATGCCACTTGACTGTTGAACTCACTCATCTTGATCACTCGTGTCAAATCATTGAACTTCTTCCTGCACTGCATCCATGTCCGTGGTACAAAGCTCCTGGCATGTACTTCTTGTGCGATTTCCTCCCACTGCCTCTTCAGCATGTGTTTGGAGGGCCCCGTGCACCCCTGCAGATAAATGATGCCTCTCCGTGCATCCACCTCATGCACCGAGGCTTCTAGTGCATCATCCGAAAACCTTGGTGCATGCTCTCTCACTGGCGCAGCCATTTCTCACTTTCCTGTAGCACAGAGTTAGTTGACAAATGAATTCCAGCTCTCTCTGCAGCCACAATGCACCTCCCCTTTAAGAGGTGCAGTCTGCCATTGAATAGTGCTAGCCACTCCCAATATCGGGGCCCCCCTGCTGGTGCCCGCAGCCAGCGCTACCTGCTAATCATGTAGATCAACAGGCAACACGAATGTTACCTGCTGCCTGCATCTCAACCAACAATCCCAGCGCCCGTTTTTGGGGGTTAACCAATTTAACCCCCATAGACACCTCTCTGTCCAAACCGATGTTTGCTGTCTATGGTTTTATTTGGTTACCAACACTCATGCCTGGACATTGTTGCTGTTGCTGTTGCTGCAATGATACATCAAGAGTTGTTGCTGTTACTAGAACTACGCAGCACGGTTTCAGCCAGATTTTAAATTCTAGGCCTTTGTTTCATTACACTGAAGTAATTTTTAGCCACTTATTTTCTGAATAAGGAAGCTATTTTTAAACTATTACAGACAAAGTGGTGCAAAGAAGGATGCCTCACCAATGATGTCAGCATTATATGAACTTTTGCAGCTGTAAAAGTTTTATATATGCAAAAAGGCCTGTAGTAAATGCTGCAAAGCAATGCACAGGCATTTACCTAGACATTAGTCAGAACATTTTTTGTACTATTCTTATGGAGTTCTTATTTGCTTGTGTCAACATATATTACAAATGGGCTTGTACATTTGATTTTCCTGCAATCATCTTCAATGTAGATTTAATAGGCCACTGAGATGAGTCCAGTAGCTTCAGTAAAATCTTGGCATTAGAACGAATTTAATTGCAATTTCTTAAAATGGTAAACAAATGTCAAAAGAAATGGAAAAGCCATTCAATTAAAATACTTTGTCTTAACATAGAGATGAATGGCCTGACACATTGGGAGTGGTTTGTAAGCAGTCTAAAAAAATAATGGGGCAGAAATTGCTCTTGAAATAACGGAGGAGCTCAACAGCACTCTCCGTTTTCCATGGCGAATCGAAGGAGCAAATTCCCGCGTTTGCACACGCGCACTAAAACATGGAAATCGTGAACTTGCTCCTATTGGTTCGCCGGCGATTTGACAGCTGCGAATTAAAGGGCCATCGCACGCTGCAATCAGAGAAATCATTGAAAAATCGCAAACCTGCTCATCTGCCCAGCTGGAACATAACTAATTACATCACCAAAAGGTACGCTTAAAAACATCGGGTCTAAACTAAGATTTAAAAGCGCGATAACTCTTAATGACTGCCAAACAACTAAAAATTAACTTTTAAAAATGTGGAGTCTTATATTACTCCTTATTTAAATAGTTTTTGGTCATTAAAAAAAGTAAACATTTTAAATTTTTTTTTTACTTTTCCCTTCTGTCTCTTTAATTTAATTCAATTATTTCTTTGGCTTTTTATTAAAAAAATGTTAAATTTTTGTTTACAATGACTTCCAGAATATAACTTTAAATGAATGAAGTCTGCTTGCCTGTTTGTGGGCGTGACTTCCCTTCCTGACAGATTTTGTGGGCGTGTCTTCCATTCCCACAGACTGTTCCATGCGAATCACCTTACGTCGCTGAGAGGTAGAATTGATAGCGCACAATTTCACAGAACTTCAAAATCAAGCAAGTCGACGCCGCAGAGCCTGCAGAAAATACATTCGTTGTTTTAACACTCAGGAGCTGTGGAGAGCATTGCCATGCTGCTCAGTGCGATTTCCATCCTATTGCAATTGGATATTTTAGAAGGACTGTGGTGAGAATTATAATGATGTTAAATTAGATGTTTGAGACAGGAGAAATATAGAATATGTATCTTCTGAAAGTTTAAAAATAAGGTGAAATATTTTCCACCAATTCTCGTTTGATGGAGTTTCAGTATAATTGAAAATTAATTTGGGACTGGAGCTTTGAAACTCTAAGCTTTTTGTGCACATCTTAGGTATAGTCAATTCACATAGAAAGAACTTGTATTTATATGCACCCTTCAGATCTTCAGGATGTCTCAAAGTGCTTCACTTAAATTACTGCTGAAGCGTAGTTACTGTTATTTTGTAGGCAAAGGCCCCACGAACAGCAAATTAGGTAAATGAACAATTAATCTATTTTGGTGGTGACGGCTGGGAAATAAATGTTGGCCAGGACACCAGGATAATACTGTCATGGGATTTTTTACTTCTATCTGAAAAGATGGACAGGGCCTCATTTAAACATTTGATCCAAAAGACAGCACCTCCAACAATACACCTCTTCCTTAATACTGCACTGAAATATCAGCCTAGATTATGAGCTCATGTCCTAGGATGAGGCTTGAACCCACAACTATCTGACAGGGAGTGTCAGCACTGAGTCATGGAGATACTTGGGAAACGGAGCGCTGAATCACACTAACATACGAAAATGACAGGCAGGTAAAGACCAACTGGTCCATCAAGCCTGCCCCACATTCATGATGCCTAGAGCATCATGATGAGTCACTGCCCACAACCCATGGGAGAGGCTAAAAAAATAGAAAAAAAATCCAGGACCAAAAAGGGAAAAGAATTCTGGAAAATTGCTCTCCAACTCCCTCAAGCGATGGAAACCAGTCCAGGAGATCACATTGACTATGCGTGTGTTAACTGTTAAACCACTTACATTTTATGTGATGTGACCCTCGGCCCCAGCCAAGAACTGGTCCAGCTCCCTTTTGAATCATAGAGATACATAGAGGGGGGAACAAGGAGACATCACTGAACTGGGGAGGCACTTGGGGAACATGATACAGAATTCTTAAAGACACTGGATATATCTCTATTTTGACATGCTGATTGATAATTATTACACATATTGATGGATATTTTACAGATCAGATTGGACAGGCAAAACAATTAATATATTAATTTACAAATATAAATATGTGAAGAACAAACCATTCAACAAAATACAAACATAAATACAATGAGAAATGTCTGCAATGGGTTTATTACCCTTCATAAAAAATATTTATGGACATAAACAGAAAGACTATTTTGTTTTGTCCAGACATAGTCCTGGATACTGGTAAGGTGAGTTCAATTAGTTCTGTCTTCTTTTACCAGTTTTGGTATTGATGCAACATCTTCCATAAGCAGGGAGTTAAAAATAAATTTTCCATCTGATCTACTATTAGAAATCACAAGAACTCCATTACTTTTTCAGTGTTGTGATGTTAACAACTGCTTAAAGCCAATTATCAGGCAAACTTACCATCACATACAAATGGACCAGGCTGCATACAAATATCTGAATATATACATTATGCACGAGGAGCTCGACAGGATTCACATAACAGAATCAGCAGGAAAATATCATTTGGGTCTGCAGGGGCCCAAACACCTTTAACAATTTGCCATCAATACATCAGCCAAAGTTTGAAATCAATCCCTTTTAATTGTTGATCAAAAGACACTGTTTCGATTAAAAAAGAATTCAAAGCAATTTAAAATCTGTGACAGAATAAGTAACTTAGTGATGCCACCATAGCTTTTAAATAAAGATACATGTCTGGGACAAAATTAATTGGCACTTGGAAAACTATGGGCTAATAAATGAAAGTCAGCATGGATTTGTTAAAGGAAAATTGTGTTTGACTAACTTGATTGAGTTCATTGATGAAGTAACAGAGAGGGTTGTTGAGGGTAATGTGGTTGATGTTATGTATATGGACTTTCAAAAGACATTTGATAAAGTACCACATAATAGACTTGTTAGCAAAATTAAAGCCCATGGGATTAAAGGGACTGTGGCAGCATGGATACAAAATTGGCTAAGGGACAGAAAGCAGAGAGTAGTGGTGAATGGGTGTTTTTCAGACTGAAGGGAAGTATACAGTGGTGTTCCCCAGGGGTCAGTATTAGGACCACTGCTCTTTTTGATATATATTAATAACCTGGACTTGGGTATAGAGGGTATAATTTCAAAGTTTGCAGATGACATGAAACTTGGAAATGTAGTAAACAATGTGGAGGATAGTAGCAGACATCAGGGGGACATAAACAGACTGGTGAAATGGGCAGACACATGGCAGATGAAATTTAACGCAGAGAAGAGTGAAGTGATGCATTTTGGTAGGAAAAATGAGGAGAGGCAATGTAAACTAAATGGTACAATTTTAAGGAGGGTACAGGAACAGAGATACTTGGGGGTATATACATACACAAATCTTTGAAGGACGAGTTCACAAGGCTGTTAAAAAAGCATAAGGGATCCTGGCCTTTATTAATAGAGGCATAGGGCATGATTTTGACTCCCAAGACGGGAAGGGGGCAGTGGGAGTCAAATTGCAGATGGGAAATCCAAAAGTACGGGTTTCCCGGATGTCCTTACGATTTTGACAGGATCGGGAGTCATCGCGGGGGTCTGTGATCATTGTGGGGGGGATTCAGGGGTCAGTCACAGGGGTCTGCAATTGTTTGGGGGGAATTGGGGGTCTGCAATCGTTTGGGGGGGGTCAGTGATCGGGGGGGGGGGGATCAGAGATCGTGGGGGGGTCTGCGATCGTTGGGCAGTCGCTGCAGGTAGGCTTGTTGTGCCTGGGGGAAGCACTCCTGCTTCTCCGAGCCCATACCTGTTAGTTTCGCGCCTTCTCCCTCCTTTCACGTGGCGTAAAAGAACAGGCCCGGGAATCCTGGCCTCCAGGGATTGAAATTGGAAACTCTGGAAAATGGAGGCCCGCAGCCTCCTTGAAATGTTTTAATCACCAACCCGCCTCCTGGGAGCGGGTTGTCGCCCACCTCTTCCCCGCCCCGATGAAAACCGGAAGTGGGTGGGTTGGAGGCGGGTTGGGGGTAGGTCCGAAATGGTTGTGATTTTGAATGCCCGCCCCCAACTTACCCCTTGTGCCCCTGGAGTACAAAAGCAAGGAAGTTATGTTAAACCTTTATAAAACACTGGTTAGGCCTCAGCTGGAGTATTGTGTTCAATTCTGGTCACCACACTTTAGGAAGGATGTCAAGGCCTTAGAGAGGGTACAGAAGATATTTACTAGAATGGTGCCAGGGATGAGGGACTTCAGTTATGTGGAGAGATTGAAGAAGCTGGGGTTGTTCTCCTTAGAACAGAGAAGGTTAAGTGGAGATTTGTTAGAGGTATTCAAAATCATGAACGGTTTTGATAGAGTAAGTAAGGAGAAACTGTTTCCAGTGGCAGAAGGGTCGGGAACCAGAGGACACAGATTTAAGGTGATCAGCAAAAGAGTCAGAGGCGACATGAGGAAACATTTTTTTATGCAGCGAGTTGTTGTGATCTGGAATGCACTGCCTGAAAGGGTGGTGGAAGCTGATTCAATAGTAACTTTCAAAAGGGAATTGGATAAATACTTGTAGCGAAAAAAAATACAGGGTTATGGGGAAAGAGCAGGGGAATAGGACTAAATGGATAGCTCTTTCAAAGAGCACAATGGGCCGAATGGCCTCCTCCTGTGTTGTACCTACTATGATACTATGAAATAGATAATTATTTAACTTTCGGAATTCACCTGAATGTTTTTATTTCAAAGTTTAAAAATATCTTCTGTTTTCCTCTCTTTGATCTCTTCAGAGCACATATTATTCAGAACCAAAACCATGGACATGCTACTGGCTCCCGGATCTTTACTGTTCTATGACCTCCACTAAGTTGTGCATGACAGCAGGCCTAAGGTGACTCTCCCTCTGAATTCCCCTCCCTTCTTATGAGAAAGTACCAGGTCTCTGTTCAGTGATTCCTCACAAAGACACAGCCGAGATTGGCAACTCAGGAAGTAACTAATTGCAGAAATAAATCTGCATCCTACTATTCTATGGTATAGTAAATTAGAGCTCCAATGTGCCAGACCACCTTGCCACCCTGAATTTCAGCAATTAACCCCTGCAGTGACATAGAATCATAGAAAATTACGGCACAGTAGGCCATTTGGCCCATCGCGTCCGTACCAGCCAAAAAAGAGCTATCCAGCTTAATCCCACTTTCCAGTACCTGGTCCGTAGCCCTGTAGGTTACGGCACTTCCAGTGCACATCTAAGTACTTTTTAGATGAGTTGAGAGTTTCTGCCTCTATCACCCTTTCAGGCAGTGAGTTCCAGACCCCCACCACCCTCTGGGTGAAAAAAATTCTCCTCAGCTCCCCTCTAATCCTTCTACCAATTACTTTAAATCTATGCCCCCTGGTCACTGACCCCTCTGCTAAGGGAAATAGGTCCTCCCTATCCACTCTATCTAGACCCATCATAATTTTAAATCTCCCCTCAGCTGCCTTTGTTCCAAAGAAAATAACCCCAGCCTATCCAATCTTTTCTCATAGCTAAAATTCTCCAGCCCTGGCAACATCTTCATAAATCTCCTCTGTACCCTCTCTAGTGCAATCACATCTTCCCTGTAATGTGGTGACCAGAGCTGTACGCAGTACTCAAGCTGTGGCCTAACCAATGTTTTATACAGTTCTAGCATAACCACCCTGCTCTTATATTCTATGCCTCAGCTAATAAAGGAAAGTATCCCGTATGCCTTTTTAACTGCCTTATCTACCTATCCTGTTACCTTCAGGGATCTGTGGACATGCACTCCAAGGTTCCTTTGTTCCTCTACACCTCTCAGTATCCTCCCATTTCTTGTGTATTCCCTTGCCTTGTTTGCCCTCCACAAATGCATTACCTCACACTTCTCTGGATTGAATTCCATTTGCCACTTTTCTGCCCACCTGACCAGTCCATTGATATCTTCCTGCAGTCTACAGCTTTCCTCCTCACTATCAACCACATGACCAATTTTTGTATGATGACTTACCTCATCTGGGCTGCCAGCACTACAAACAAGATAGCTCATTTACAGGTCGAGATGTTAATTTGATGCATAAAAATTGTGCCAAAGGTTGGTCTTGTCATATCTATGACACAACCATGTCAATTTGTCCAGTTTTGTTATTTGATTGGTTGGTTGAAAAAAAATGGAAATTTCGGACCAATTTTCAACCAGTTAGGTGCCATTTTTTTCAGTGTTGTCCCCACCCACTTGAATGGTTAAACTCAAAAGGTTCAGGAAGACGGGTAAATTACAGTTAGATTCAACTTAAAAAAATTACGGGAAGGGGGAGGAAAGTGTGAAATAGAAAAGGCTGCATTCGACCTATTAGACCTTTAAATAATTACAGTTAAAGTAAAAAAAAAAGGGGATAAACAAGAGAAGGGTGAAAAGGAGAAGACAAGCAGGAGTATTTAAAATTATTTTTATTTAAAGGTTTGAAATATTTTTGCAGCACTGTATATTCAGTAGCTTTTGTACAGTATTAACTTTTCAGTATGTGTGAGATCTTAAAAAAAACTGCCACCAAGCATGGAATTCTAAGAAACCGCCAGCAGTCTCGAAGCTAAAATAGCATGCATACCTCTTGAAGTGTGTATAAATAGAATACAGAATTCATGGGTGGCAGTGTGGCTCAGCAGGCAATTAGAAATCCTGTCATTATAATCTACGATTTATATCTTTTCCTATCATCTTTTGCAGTTTAAAAAACCTAAAGTTTGCTCCCAGATTGTTGTGATTTGTTGAATTTGGTAATATGTGTAAGACTGATGCGCTCATGTGAATATATTGTGATTTAAAGTTTCAAAATTATTTTGTTTCCATTAAGGAACCTTCCATTGAAGCAGTCTGCATGTGCAGTGATCCAGTAGGAGGGGTGCTTCTGTCATGAGCATTATGCTTGAGCTGCCTTACTTGAGTACATTACTTATATTTGCTTCAAATCCTCTGAGGCTGATTTAAAAATACAGGGCATGATTTTGACCCCGAGCCGGGAAGGGGACGGGAGGGTCAAATTGTGGACTGGAAACCCGGCAGCACGGGTTTCCCGGATGTCCTTACGATTTTGACATAAGGATGTCTTTTATTTTTCTTTTGTCGGTTTGCCGTCCAACTGACCGGCCTGATTGACAGGTTGGTCTCAGTCGGACAGGAGACCAGCCAGGGAGAGGACGTGTTCAAGTAAGTCTTCAGGTAAATCTTTGTTTTTATGGATGGGGGTGAGGCATGGGGGGCATAGGTGGGCACGGGGGCATGGGTGGGCATGGGGCATAGGTTGGCAGTCATGGGGAGAGGGATCGGGGGAGAGTCACTGGGGGGGGGATTGTCGGGATCGGGGGTCTTTGCGGGGGTCCACGATCGTTGGGGTAGGATCGGGATCGGAGGTCCGCAATCGGGGATGGGGGGGCTGCGATCACGGCAGGGGTCGCTTCAGGTAGGCTTCTTGGGCTCGGGGGAAGCACTCCTGCTTCTCCCGGCCCACAAGCTGTGCCAGAAAGGCACCTACCTGTTAGTCTCGGGCCTTCTCGCCTCCTTTCACGAGGCGTAAAAGAGAAGGCCCGGAATCCCGGCCGCCCCCCGGGGTTAAAATCCGAAACTGTGGGAAAATGGAGGCCCAAAGCTCCTTGAAAGGTTTTAAGGCCCGACCCGCCTCCTGGGAGTGGGTTGGTCGCCCACCCCGCGACCCGTCCTGTGAAAACCGGAAATGGGCGGGTTGAAGGCGGGTCTGAAATGGTTGAAATTTTGAATACCTCCAACTGTGCCCATAATCTCCATAACCCACCCGTTTTTCACTGTTAAAATTGTGCCCATAATCTCTGTAATCCCTACTGAGATAAGCCACCTGTTTTTTGCACATGGCATAATTTAAGTGAGGTGAACTAAATAAATTGTATTTCTAAGACTCAAAGTTCATTAGTTAATTATTATCCAAAGATTGATTGAACATAACAATATCTAATAAAAATATATATATATTTTAAAAAGGACAGCACACTGACTTATCAATGCTTTACACTGGAGCTACAACATGCCATGACATGGTTTGTTGGTTTGCAGATTCAGTTCCCTCCTCTAGTCAGTTCTTGATCTCAGCTGCATTACTGGTAGAAGGCACCACGCACAGCAAGATACTTCCCTCCGCACGGAGACAAAGAGAAAATCACATTGGGCTGTTCTCACATAACCAACTGGGTCAGTCCTGAATAATACACGGAAGTTTGGAAGTAGGTCACCCTTTTGTTCACAGATTGTGAATGACCCAAAGAGACCTAAAGGACCAAAAAAATGGGCAAAACAAATTAGAGATTGCTGGGAGTTGAGGTTTGGTGACCAAATATTTCCATACTTCAACCTCAGTAGTACATTGGAGATAGCAGCCCTGATCAGGGGAAAGACACTGTGGTAAGTTTGTGTAAAAAAAATTGTAACTATTAGTTTAAAAACAACGCAGAGAGTGTATTTTACATTCAGATACACAGATGAAGTAATTGTATTCAACTCCAAAATTTGAACAATACTCCATAACTCTTCTATTTTCAGTTTTTACAACAACCATTCTTATGCATTGCCAGAGCGAGATTAGAAGAGAGTATTTGATAGAATGTAAAACCTCTGCTAGGTGTAGTTTATGTTCTTGAGTGAAGGAAAATGATGATGTATTGTAAAATAATAATAATAGTTTGACTTAAAATCCCAAGTTCATTCTTTTTCATTCAAAGCAATTTCAGTTTTAGTATATATGGCAAAGAAGTATTTTTACAGTTAATCAAAATACCGAATGATATTTTCCCTGAATAATGCAGAAATTATTTTGCAGTGAATTATTCAGTTTTATTGTCATTCTGATCAAGTGCCTTTGATGCAAGTAACAAATTCTGTCTTGTATAATTTAAAAATAGCTAGGATCAATGTGACAGATTTCCTTGTAATACAAATGAAGCATTTTGTCTAATTTTAGATTGGTATTGGCTCTTTTAATTCAGTCACAATAAATAAGGAGTTAAGAATCAGAATCTTGTCCCCAGCCTAACTGGATATGTGTTGTGAGAATTATTAGTTGGTTCAGTCTCTAGCTGATATCTTGAGGGAGAAGCCAAGCTATACAATTCAAAGACAAGCAACTCTTTTGTTCAATTATGTGTATGATTGGCAGCTTCTTTTGAATTTAGCTGGCAATTATTCAAGACCACAAAGTCCCAGCAACTGTTTCAGGAGTATTAAATAGCTTCGACTGTTCAAATCGAGAGTTGGTCTGAAACTTTGGAAGTCACTAGTCAGACCAGTTAGCTCCTATAGTTGGTAAGAATATAAGAAGAAAAGATTAATTATAAAATATAATTTAGTATTAGAGATTGTTAACTATTTATTATTTCCTTTGTTTTAAGCAGTTTGCATAGTCTAACATCTAATGTAAGTAACCATTTTATAGTAGTTGTTGCTGTAGTCAATCTCCCATGATGTTGCACATAGTGAGTCAAGACCAAATGTAATCTTCAGGTGACGTAGGGTTTGAGGCTGGGTGATAATTGGACCAGGGCATGCAGACATAATTCAGTACCTATTTTAAAGTCATATATTCTGTCCTTATTTTTATCTTTCCAGTATAAATTCCTATGTCCAAATTTATAATGAAAATTGCCTAAGTAAACTTATCTCCCTGTAATTACACCCTCCTCAAAGTGGTGGCACAAGAATTGTGCACAGATATAAGATTTTTAATGTATTATTTATTATTATCACTATTTATCTGTTTGTTCATGTATTGTTCAATAAATTTAATTTGGTGTTAAAGCTTAAAGCAAGGTTGTCATATTCTGCTGCTTTTCAGAAGAACCAATGAGAATCCTATGGAAACACAGAATAGATCCAGTAGCAAAAAAAGTTTAGTTTTTGTTATCGCAGGTATGCTATCCAAACTTATCTTGATATCAATACGTGAAGATACTCTCGAGGCTGTATAGAGCTATGAGAGTAGTCTAAAATACAGGTGCAAAACTATCGAGAGTAACAAAGGCAGAAAAGACCTGAAAGCATAGTATTGCTTTCATTACTTTTCGAAATGGAAAACAATCTGTGTTCAAAGGTGCAGAGGATTTTTGTTCAGAAATGATTTAACATAAAATATTTTGATGGCTAATGAATCCAGCGTGTTATCATGCAAATGTGATTTCCAGTTGGAAAATGTGATTTCCAGTCACTATCAGTTGTCATAACAAGCAGGCTGTTCTGGACCCACAAGCTATCCCTTGGTCTGCTGAGAATATTAACATTTCGACTGCCCAACTACTGTTTAATGCTCTACAAGAATAATTTAAACATATAAACCATCATAGACTGTGGAGGAAAAATTGGATAAGGGCCGTTTTTGGGCGCGGGTAGCAAGATTCGCTATTACCCCGTGCCCAATGACCCACGCGCAGGCAGGACGCAAGTTTCGGCCAGCCGGAGGACTCACCTACAATCAGCATTACATTCCAGGCCTTGCACACTTTCCACCAGCAGGGGGAGCTCAATCTCTTAAAGGGAGGATGTGTCTTAAAAATCTCTTAAAGGTAGCTGGTACCTGTTATTTGCTGAAAATAACAATCTACTAATAACAGTCTATTGTCTGCACAGAGTCTGAACGGAGATCAGACATCGCACATGTAAAACACAGATGCAGGTCCCATCCCTATGTTTACACACTGATGAGTTATGTTAAAACATTGAATAAAGGTTGCGCACTGCTAAATCCCACATCCTCCAATCTGCATACCAGACCTCACCAATCTGCTAATCTGAGTTGGTACCAGGCCTGCGAATGTGCATGCACCAAGGTTCTCTGCTGATGCACTAGAGACCTTGGTTGCAAGAGGTGGTCAGAGGGAGGGACATCTTATATCCCCAGAGGGGGAAGGGGGGGGAAAAGGCCCTCCAGACATATATCCAAAAGGCAGTGGGAGGCAGCGGTGGATGAAGTCAATGCCAGGCGCACAGCATCATGAACATGGATGCAGTGCAGGAAGAAGTTCAATGCTTTGACATGAGCGGTCAAGGTGAGTGAGGTCAACTGTCAAGTGTCGTCTCCTACCAACTGCACCACAAGCCACATCCACTGCTCCACGCACAACACCCCCCATCACCCACGTACCAACAAACTCTTTCCATCAGTACTCAACTTTTCCAACTAGATGCTTCCTCTCACCCTTACACATTAACACTGTTTCAAGCTGCCCACACACAACTCACAGGTCACACACACTGGCAGCTATTCAACCATTACAGGCACTTCACTCAGACACACGTCCCGCTTTCTTGCAGGAGAAGGTGGCACATATCAGGAGGCAGCAAGTGGCAGTGGCTTTTAGCCCCTCGAGCCTGTTCCACCATTCAATGAGATCATGGTGGACCTGTGACCTAACTCCATATACCCACCTTAGCCCCATATCCCTTGGTTCACAGAAATCTATCAATCTTAGATTTAACATTCACAAGTGAGCTAGCATCAACTGCCATCTGCAGAAGAGCGTTCCAAACGTCTCCCACCCTTTGCATGTAGAAGCATTTCCTAACTTCACTCCTGCACGTACTGGTTCTACATGTTTGGCTTTGTCCCCGTGTCCTTGTATTGAAGTCAAGGAGACCTCCAAAAACAGTTACAAATGTCTCGGCAGCCAGAAGCAATAATCCAGCCACTAACCTGTAAATCCTGCATGGTCCCTTTAATTAGCACTGGTGGGGGGTCCTCCATGCACTCTAAGACACATTCAGATGGTCGGGGTTAAGACTGTGCGTTGAGTTGAGCGTTAAGTCCCAAAATGGTATCAATCACTTTAATTCAGTGTTGCACACTGATTGAAGCCATTTTCTCCCTACTTTATATGATTCCAGCGTTCGTTATCTGTGCCTGCGCTAACTCCTATACCAAGATGGCCGAAACAATGGGTGCTACACGGCCCAATTTAACGCCGTGTGTCATGAGGAGCTTGCTGAAAGGAAGTGTTTTTAAACAGTCAACCAAGTTTACATATAGACCTGGATTTTCCTTTGTTATCCCACTTCTAATTAGGAGGGATAATTGTGGAAACAGTGGGAAAATGGGGCAATGATGGCTACCGCCTTCTCCTTGCCCTGACTTTAATTTTCTTCACCCATCCTTGGTTGGACAGCCGCTGGCTACCCTTCCCCGCCCGTCATATGTAAATACTGGTTGGGAGTTGGGGCAGAGCCCTAAAAACTGCCAGTTGCTCCTTGATCATCAGTGCAAAAAGGTCCCACCTCCTCGGATGCTGCAATGGCCATCCCACTACAGCACTGCCAGTTGGCGGCAGTGGCTGGCTCCCTCTTGCTGGCAGGCATCCCATCAGGAGACACCATGCACGACCAATATGCCCTGACCCATGAAAATGGGCGGAAACAGGAGAATTCAGGCAATAGGGTGAGATTGAATTATACACTGAATAGTACCATACTGATTTTGTGTATCTGTTTATTATTTTACTTGTAATTAAAGCTGGACAGTCATATTAACTTGTACACAGTGGTCTAGCAGTGTGGTATTTTGCACCTTTTGAGATAACTGGAGGATGTCATAGGTGTCACACATTTTCTCTAATATCCAATTTATCACAATTTGGGGGTTCATTGCTAGTCCTGGGGTACTCTTACCTGTGCGTGACAGAGAATAAAGATACAGATTTCAGTTCATAAGGCTTTCATTCCATTGTCACATCTTGAACACAAGAGAAACGTGTTGGGGAAAAAGCCTAGACCGTAACAGGGTCTACATCTGAAATGTTAACCCATCTTTTCTGTTCACAGATGCTGATGGACCTGTTGTGTATTTCCAGTATTTTCTGTTTCGATTTCAGTTTTACAACAATTGAAGCTGCTGTGAGAACACAATCTCTCATCTGCCAATGATACTTTCCATACTCTTAGCCATTAAAAATTGAACTAATTTTGCACTTTGCAGCATAGAAAGGCAAATATTACACTTTGGCACATAGAATGGGTGAGCAGGTGCCAGGAAATCAGATAGAAATCCATATTTCCAGATTTCCAACCATTCTGTGAGAGAGCTTTATTTTTGCATTATAATGTATGGTAACAATATTGAAATGAGCCTTGACATGATTCCCTTATATTCTTGCAGATAATGCACCATGTGCTCAGCTCATCATGAGAAAGTGAATGATGAATGGAAGGCTGGGCTGTTGGAGGTGAGTACTTAAAGCTGTATTGATTGATTTTGCATTGATCCAGCCTAAATTCCTAAACTGAGTATTGAATTGAGTATTCCTCTCTATTTGAATATTTTGGAAGTGGAAGAAGAGGATGAAAGGAGGGAGGTTTGCTTGTGCCAGAAGTAGACCACGCAATCTGCCTTTGACAACGCAGCCATAACAACAGACCCAGACTCACTTATCTGGGACAATTGCAAGCTCTGCTTCACCAGGCAGGTAGTGATGGAGCTGTGCTGTCCGCTGGAATCTGACCTGCAGAAATCTTCACCACAAGGATGACACTGTCAGTGACGTTCAAGGTCACTACAGCCCTGAACTTTTATCCTTCAGGCTCATTCCAAGCTATTACAGAGGAAATCAACAACATCAGTTAATCGCAGTGCCCAGACACATTGAGCAGTTCACAAATGTGGTATTTGTCAGGGCAAAGAGCTTCATCACTTTCCTGTGGAAAACCAACAGCAGAATGAGAGAACACTGCAATTTTTTACACATTGCAGCGTTCCCCAAAGTCCAGGGCATTATTGATTACACCCATTTGGTTATCTAGGAAGCTGAACAGAATGCCATGGCCTTCCTGAACTTCAAGAGGCTCCATGGCATCAATGTCCAAGTGTCAGTGACAGCAACACAGGAGCATGCAGCTGAATATCTGCTTCACACACAGTGGCCATTATTCCTTCATTTTAAGGCAATCGTCTTTGCCTGGGCTATTTAAAGGAGAAGCCAGACTGGAAGGATGGATTCTAGGAAACAAAGGCTAACTCCTTCACCCTTGGATCATAACAACCATGTGACGGACAGGAACACAAGATGAACGCAAAAACAATGAGGCCCATGCAGACACCAGGATCATCACAAAGCATACTACATACATCTTGAAGCAGCAATTCTGATGTCTGGATCAGAGGTGTTTTACAGTATGTCGCAATGAGGTATCCAAAATAATCATTCTCTGATGCATACTACAAAATGTTGCCATCCAGAAGTCCTAACATAGAGCAGGTGGAGGAGGATGCCCACCTGCAGTCAAAAGCAAAGCAGGACACTGACAATAACGAGTAGAAATCCCTGGACAAAATACTTTTGCAGCTAGAATCCTACCCCAGGCTGTCATAGATGAGACCATTACCTAAGTGCCTGAGCTGGCCAGAGCATTAATAGTCATGTATGCACATCTGTACCGTGCATGACCCAATACATTTTCACCAAAATTGTCCTTTGCGCTAACTAATATTCATGAATGCTCATTCCTTGATCTGCTGCTATCTTATTCTGCACCATCAAAAGTAAACTCTTGGAAAAAAAACATGGAACCAAATTTAATGCTGTAAAATTGATAAGTATATGAGTTTAGTGTGTTTCAACCCAGTGCTTCCCCTTGGTGACAGTGAATGGTGTGTGTCTTCTAGAACCAACCTAGTGCTCTTTCTCGGTGCTTCCCTAATCAAAGGATTAAGCAAGATGGCTGTTGGTGTTATGTGAGCATCTTGGGATTGAGCTGGCCCAATACTTCCTTGTGCTGGGTCATATTGCCCTGCAGTCATGTCCAACACTGCAGTGGCTGGCTGATCCTGCTCAATTTCTGGCACATGTCATTTCAGGTGGCTGTCTGGATGGACAAATGTAGCATTGCCTTGAAAGGCAGCAGCCTTATCTGTGCCTACCCCTGCCATGCCCCTTCTGCTGTGCACTCCCTAACCACTTCCTCTGAATTGTGTCAGAGCAGACCCCTGGGCAGCAATGAAGTTTTTGAAGCCCCACATGTAAAGGGAAGAAAGTCCTGGGGCCCTGTTGAGTGGGTTTGCTCCCTTCTATTGTTTGTCACTTTGTCCTAAAAGTAGAGAAGTAGTTTGGAGATGCTGGAAGTTTGAAGAGCACAAAGTGACCATGTTAAATTACAGCATGTGTGAGTAAATGAACATGCATCATGCTAGACCATGACAAGCTGTTTCACCTCGTCCAGAACAGTAGAACCAGAGGACATGGCCTGCGCTTGAAGGCAGTAAATTCAAAACTAATCTCTGTAAACAGTATTTCAGTGAGCAAGTGGTCAAACTATGGAATAGACTCCCTAGGGAAACGGTGAAAGCAGTTAGTGTTGATCCATTCAAATGCAAATTAGATAGGTTTCTTTCAGAAAATAACATTTTGGGATACAGTATATGAGTAATTTGAGACATGACATATGGTAAGTGTAGCCTGCTTGGGAGGAACAGGTGACTTTGGACCTACGGTTCCCAAAGCTCTCCACCACTAGTGGGTTTTCCTCGCCTCATGTCTGGGTCTGTTGTAGACTAATTAATGGAGATTGATTGCTATGATTAATCAACAAATTCATTATCATTGTATCATGCGACTACCAGGATGGTAGAAGGCGAACTAGATGGACCTTCGGTCTTTTTCAGTCCAGTAATTCCTATGTAAGGTTTTGTTGGAAGCTTGCTTTGTGGGATAACCTTTACAGAAGTAAGTGTGACAATAGTTCAGTTTGAAACTGCAACCAACAAGTTTGTTCTGTTGCAGTACTGCTCTGCTTGTGAAGCAAGGCATAACAGGTTGGGAGGAAACTCTTTGTTGCTTGCATACTTTGCCCCTCTGCTTTGTATAGGGAAATGCTGAGTAGTCTTACCATGGCTGATTTTCTGAGGCTGGCAAATTTCTCTCTCATTTGCTGCCAAGTCCTCTGAATGTGGGACACCCTATTGACATTTTGGGCCATCTTGTATGCAGTCCAAATGACTGTCCTGTGGGAAGCCATTCAGCGAGCTCCCAGGGGCAGGCCCAATCCAGACTGCGAACTTGCAGTGAATACATAATGAAGCTAAACCCAGAAGACTTTATAGGATCAGTCATTCCTAACTAGTGCAAGTGCAGAGCTGCAATGTCATGACTGTAAAATGTATCCTACACTTATTTTCTTTCACCTTAACTATAAAAGGTAGAGGGAGAAATTATTATGCCACATACTGCGCTATCAGAACTTATTCACAATTATTGTACATTTTTCCAGTTCATTTGTAGCACAAGTATTTCACCAGACAGTACAGCATTTCAGCTCCCTTGTAGATCCCCAGTATTTTGGATGAGACACTAAACTGAGGTCCTACCTATCTGTTCCAATAGTTCAGGTGGAGGTTAAAAATCCCATGGCACTACTTGAAGAGCAAGGAGTTCTGATGTACTGGTAAACATTCTTTCTTGAATTAGTATGGTAAAAAAGATCAGATTAACTGGTCAATCAACACATTGCTGTTTTGGTTGTGGCTGGTGCAGGTGGCTGTTGTGTCTGCATACAAAACACCAGTAACTGCACTTCAAAAGTAATTAATTGTGTAAAGCACTTTGAAACATTTTAACATAATAAGATACTATGTAAATTGAAGTACTATTAACACAGCTACTCAAGTGGCAAATCCCCCAATAGTTTTTAGTTGACTACTTGTACAAAGTTAAAAGTCTGCTTTTTGCTGAATAAGTTATTACATCAAGTCATTTTCCTCATAGTGAAAATATAATCTGCAATGCATGAGGTGGAGAAAGTCCCTCAATGTACAATGCAATTGATTGTAAAATATGTTTCTGCGGATTTGAAAAAGTGGTGTAAATTGGCAAATTATGCAAATTTATGCATTTATTTGATAAATATTCCCCTTTCTTCAAATTGGAGCCCTAATTCAGAATCTTATTGAATTCTAATTTTTTGAATCAGTAGTACTGCATTAAATCATCAGTAAATTTTCCTCTGGGTGTAAAGTGTAATGAAAACGAGATATGAATAAACAAGTCAGCAAGCACAGTGTTTGACCAGGAAGGAGCTTTTCTTTATACCTACAGATATTATAACCCCAATTTTAACTCAGGGCTGCAAACAAGCAGGATCACCAGGAAGCCTCCATGACGTTGCCGGCTTGATTTTAACTCCCAGGCCTTATTTTAATATGATTGACAGGCTACCCACCCGATCGCGTTGGGAAACTGGCAGCCTGTCCACTTTCTTTTGGTTGCTGAGGCTGCTCCTCTTCCTCCAACTGTTCCTCCATCCAATAAAACTGGCAATAATAGCACCCATGATAAGCAGATAGAAATTACTGAGGGTAAATAAGGCAAACAAAGGTGAGAAAATAGCGATGTGGAAGCTGGAACCGCTCCGGGCAATTTAAACAGCACAATGGCGCACTAATATGCAATCCTCAATCTCACTGGATTCTAAATTTCTGAATCTGTACACTGCATTAAAACATTTGGTCTTAGAAAAGTACAATTTAGTTCTTATAAATTACCAGGGGCCCTCCCACCCCAATAAAGAGTGAAAAATGTAGGAATAATGGGACCATTTGAAATACATTGAAGCAATGTTTGAATGTATTTCTTATTTGAAATACATTCAAACAAGAAATGTATAAAGAAAAACAAAACTAAAAATAAAAAATGCTGCAGATACACACCAGCAGGTCTGTCAAAATGGGCAAAGAGAAAAGACAGATTCATGCTCTGGATATATATTTTTCATCAAAACTGGAAACTGGAAGATAAGTGAGCTCAACAAAACAAGGGGGGGGAAGCAATAGGTAGAATCACAAAGAGGAGTTGATGGGTTTTTTGAAAAGCTAAGAGATGAAAAGGTAGATGATATGCAAAAATCATCTCAGTGAAGCAATCAAAAGGCATTAAAAGAACAAAAGGGTGTGAAAGAGAAGTAGATATAGAGACGATGTCTCCACTTCTGAGGGAGGCCAAAACTAGGAACCATTAATATAAGATAGTCATTAATAAATCCAATAAGGAATTCAGGAGAAACCCACCATAAGCACATGTTGGGAAACTGCCCCTATGCAGTCCACTCTTTTCCATTCGATAATTTTAGTGGATAGAAAATCATGGGCTGCATGCAAGTGGTTTCCCAATATGTGCTACTTACTGTGCTGAGCTTCATTGGAACCCCATAGAAGTCCAAAGATGGAGAGCGATGGGATAGGTAGTTGAAGTTCCAGTTGTGATGAAGGATCTACACTTGAAATGCTAATGATTTATCTGCATTTCCAGCATTTCTGGTTTTATTTCAGATTTCATTTTTTATCTTTTTATTTGTATTGGTTAATTTACTGTCACTTCTCTTCTCGAAATCCAGCCTTGATAAAGTTCTTACAAGATTTATATAAGAAATTTAATATCCAAAACTCCAATCTGTTTCAATGTTATTGGATGAATGCCCCTCTCCCCCCTCCCCCCACTAACATACACATATCTGGATTGTAATCTACTATTCATGTTGATACTGTATATGAGACATAAATTAATTCATCTTTGGACTGTTGCACATAACCCAGCTACCCAAGTCAACAAATCACAACAGGATGCAGTACAACACTGAGTACAACACAGACTGATGGGTTTCCACCCAATTGACAACACTGAAGGAAATTGCACATGGCAGGCGAGGGGGTGGGGGGGAAGTAGCACCAGCATTTTGGGGGCAACTTTGGAATGTCCCCAGGAATTCCATTGGGCTGACCCCGATAGGCCTAATGGGACCTATGTCCGCTGAGAGAAGTTATAGGTCCTGTTATGTGCCTAGTAAAAATCCCAAGAGTGAACAGACCAATGGTAACTTACCCCTCTGTTGCTGAGTGGCCCTGCTGTTCAGCTGACCTCTTTCTTTGGCCTAATTCGGGCCTCTGGCACCGAATTCCGCCCATCCCTTTTATTTAAATGATCCACTCACCAGGACTCTTCCAACACCCTCAGGCACTTTAATAGTTTCCAGTTTCCTGGCCCTAACCGTCGTCTCCTTTTCACCGTGGATGTCCAGTCCCTCTACACCTTCATTCCCCACCAGAATGGCCTGCGGACCCTCTGCTTCTTCCTTGAACTGAGGCCCAACCAGTCCCCATCTACCACCATCCTCCTCCGCCTGGCTGAACTTGTTCTTACATTGAACAACTTCTTGTTTGACTCCACTCACTTCTTCCAAATAAAAGGTGTCGCTATAGGACCCCATATGGGTCCCAGCTATACCTGCCTTTTTGTGGGATATGTGGAACATTCCTTGTTCCAGTCCTACTCAGGTCCCCTCCCTCACCTCTTTTTCCAGTACATTGATGACTGTATCAGAGCCGTTTCCTGCTCTCACCCTGAACTGGAAAATTTCATCAACTTTGCTTCCAATTTCCACGCTTCCCTCGCCTTCACATGGTCCATCTCCAACTCTTCCCTTCCTTGACTTCTCTATCTCGATTTCTGGGGATAGGCTGTCAGCCAATATCTACTATAAGCCCACCGACTCCCACAGCTACCTTGATTACATTTTCTCCCACCCCGCTTCCTGTAAGGACTCTATTCCCTTCTCCAAGTTTCTCCATCTCCATCGCATCTGTTTTGATGATGCCACCTTCCACACCAGTGCTACCAATATTTATTGTAAGGCTACCAGCTCCCACAGCTACCTTGATTAGACTTCCTCCCACCCCGCTTCCTGTAGGGACTCTATTCCCTTCTCCCAGTTTCTCCGTCTCCATCGCATCTGTTCTGACGATGCCACCTTCCACATGAATGCTTCTGGTATGTCTTCCTTTTTCCTCAACCAAGGATTCCCCTCCACTCTAGTTGACAGGGCCCTCAACCGTGTCCGTCCTATTTTCTGCACTTCTGCCCTCAACCCTTTCCCTCCCTCCCAGAACCATGATAGGGTCCCCCTTGTCCTCACTTTCCACCCCACCAGCCTCCACATTCAACGTATTATCCTCCGCCATTTCCGGCACCTCCAGCGTGATCCCACCACCAAACACATCTTTCCCCCCACCTCCTTTCAGCATTCTAAAGGGACTGCTCCCTCCGCGACACCCTGGTCCACTCTTCCATCACCCGCTCTCCTTCCCATGACAGCTTCCCGTGCGAGCGCAGGAGATGCAACACCTGCCCTTGCACCTCCTCCCTTCCCACTGTCCAGGGCCTCAAACACCCCTTCCAGGTGAAACAGCGGTTTACTTGTACTTCTTACAATTTAGTATACTGTATCCGCTGCTCACAATGCGGTCTCCTCTACATTGGGGAGACCAAACGCAGATTGAGTGATCACTTTGCTGAACATCTCCGCTCTGTCCGCAAGTGTGACCCTGACCTGTCGGTCGCTTTCCATTTTAATTCCCCTTCCCGCTCCCACTCTGACCTCTCTGTTCTCGACCTCTTACACTGTTCCAATGAAGCTCAACAGAAGCTCGAGGAACAGCACCTCATCTTTCGATTAGGCACTTTACAACCTTCCGGACTCAATATTGAGTTCAATAACTTCAGATCATAATCATTGATCCCATTTTTTCCTTGTGGCACTGTAGCTGCTGGTAATGGTTCTGCTGTTGCCATTTACAGCTCCTCTAGACCCATCTTTTGTTTCTTAACCTGTCCCATTACCACCCTCCTTGCCTTGCACCAACATCCCCTTTGTCATTTAATCACTTCTGCCCTCCACCCTATCACAGACCTTCCTTTTTGTTCTTTCCTCCCCACCCCGCCCCCCGCCTTTCCCTGGCTCTGTACTTGCTTAAAAACTATTAAATCTTTAACATCTTCCAGTTCTGATGAAAGGTCGTCAACCGGTCCACAGATGCTGCCTGACTTACTGAGCTTCTCCAGCATTTTCTGTTTTTATTTCAGATTTCCAGCATCCACAATATTTTGCTTTTGACCAGGATTTTGCTGGTGTCGATTGCAGGTCAAAGCAGCTTGCTGAAGTTCCGCCCCTCACACTGCTGTGAGCATAATGGCACCACAGAACTTCTACCCTGAAGTCGGACACATTAACAAGCATTACTTTATTTAATAATAGTTATGATAACACAATTGCTATCATCACAAGGTTAAGCACTGAGAATAACATAACACAATTGGATATGTACTATTCATCAACAGAGTCTAAATCATCATAAGCACAACAGTAATTTAAGTGTTTGACTCATCAGTAGCTGGGATTTGCTTAAGAAGAGTATAACAGAGTTACATTCAACGTCCAAAATTATGATATAGATTAGCAGGGTTAAATTTGCTGAGGTGTATTCAGCAGATTACTGGTAAGTTTCCAATATCAAGGCTGGTTCTGGCTTCACCCCTAGAAATACCTGTGGAAGGTGCCATCTGTGGTTTTCTTTCCTTAATCAGTGTCTTCTCATCCTAGCTTAATTAACCTTGCATATACATTGCTTCTCTGTACTGTTATACTGCTACTTTACTCTGTACTCAGAAACTCGGGCTAATATCTAACAGTTGTGATAAACTTTATAACTTTATTTGTGTTTGAACACTTAACCTTTCTTTATCTTCCACTTTCATTCATAACTCTTCCTTAGCTTTTGGATATTTGCTTCCAAAAGCTCCTTACCACTTCCCTTATCCTTCTTGCCCATCTAAGAGCCTTCTGAGTTAGATGGGCAAAGTATATGTAAAACATTCTTTGTATTGATGACTCTGTTGGTATTGCTTCCTGCGTTCACACTGACCTTGAGAATTCCTATATTCCAACCAGGCCTCCAAGTTAAATGCTGGCTATTGGGGAAATGTAAGGAATCTTACAACAACAGGTTATGGACTATAACCTGGTATTGTAAGATTCCTTACATTTGTCCACCCCAGTCCATCACCGGCATCTCCACATCATGGCTACTGGGGGACAAGGGTTATCACCTCCTGATATCGCTTATAACTCCGGTCAGGAACCCACGCACACCTGCATAGTAGAGGTACAATGGGAGCCATTCTGGCACAAGGAACATCATGGAGCAGACAATCGGTGTTCTCAAACAACGCTGGACTGTTCAGGAATTGCCCTACACTACACAGCTGACCGGGTATCCAGATTTGTGGTCATCTGCTGCATGCTATATTAAATGCAGGCCATTATGAGGGACCAGCCCTTGCCACCACCTGCCAGCCGACAAGCTGAGGAGGAGAAGCATGAGGAGGAGGAAGAGGAAGAGGAGCTGCAACCTAGAAAGCCCCTTTCTGCCAGGGATCTACGAGATCAGCTCATTGAGAAGCACTCATTCTAACCTCAACTGCACCTCCCCATTCACCAGCAGTCCCACAATCCTGACCTTTCCTCTCTCAATAACCATGACATCGTCCTCTTTCTGCAAATATTCATTGGTACCTCCCTCATTTGACTGCAGACATAAAAATCAACACCAAATGCAAAATCAAATCAAAATGTATCAATTCACTCATTAAATGATACATTCAAAATTAAACAAATCACCTTGTTCATTTCCTTAGTGCCTGTCTTTCGTGTACCTTTCGCTATCCTGGTGCTCCTACCAGGTGCTTCCCCAGTGGCTGGAGCACGGGTGGTGGAAGGCTGCTGGCCTTCAATTGGGGAGACTGTAGATGATCTTGGAGGACGACCTCGAGCAGCTCTAGTCTGGGAGGGCCCGGCTTCAGGCTGCACCATCTCGGGCTGGGCTGCAGCAGTCTGGGTCAGCCATTGAACAGCGCAGGTAGCGCTGGCTGCATGCAGCAATCATTGAAATCAGTGGGCAGCACGGATTTTACGTGCTACCTGCATTGCAGTCAACAGCCGTGGGTTAACCGCGATCCCCGTGCCCGTTCTCCCGCGCTATCCAATTTAAATCCCAGGGTCTTTGACAATGTCCATTGTATTTCTCGTGCCTCCTCTCTGACCCCTTCTCCTTCCTTTCACCACAAAGACAGGGTCTCCCATCTCATCAACTTTCAACCCACCAGCCTCCACGTTCACCAGACCATTTTCTGCCACCTGCAACATAATCCCATCACCAAGCACACCTTTCCTGCTTTTTGGAAGCCTGTTCCCTCCTGGATACCATTGTTCATTCTACCACTACCCTGATTTCCAGCTGCACTTCACCTGCCACTTTCTGGTGCAACCATAGCAGATTCATTCACTTTATGCTACAAGCTTTGTCCAGGGTCCCAAACATCTATTCCATGTGAAACAGTAATATCCATGCACTTCTTCCAGACTTGTGTACATTTCAGATTTCCAGCATTTGCCATTGCTTTATTTTTAATCTAGTTTCTACTGTCTTCACTATTCATGGTGCAATCTCCTCCACATTGGGGAAACCAAACATAGATTGAGTGAACAAGGCAGCGTTCCTAGTGCCCAGCATCGCTGAGATGCAGATGATGGGAAATAGGTCACATGATGTAATTTCATCATTTGTGTCAAATTTCAGTATGTCAGCCCCTATTGGGGAGGACATATTCTGTGTTCCCCATCACTTCTGGTGGAAAATTTTAGAGATGGTGGGGGACTGGCAGAGTGACTCCCTGAGAGATTGGCCACCCCTGCCTTTACACTTAGAATTACGAAGGGGAGCTGGTGTAACCCCAGCAGAAAATACTGTCCCTGCTGTGTACTTGTAGCATTATCTGATTTAAATTCAAATTTCTAGCATTTGGAATATTTATTTTATATTTAGAAAGAAAAAACAAGTGAATGAAGGGAAAAAAAAACTACTGAAAAATTGCTAGTAAAATTAAGAGTGGAATCTTTTGCAGGCTGATTTGCTGGTGCATTTAACATTGCAATAAGGTCAGCTCCCTCATTAATATATTTATTTTAAGAGTGACTTCCATTAAAGTGTCCTGCTTTAAACTATATATCTTTAATTATGTCAATGCTTCAACAGGGTCCATTACAGAAAATATCTTTGCTGATGGATTCTATAGTTTAATTCCATGTGATACTGACATCATTGCTCAGAATTGCCTCCTGTACACACAACCAATTTTTGTAATTGTTTTAATGGATTTACATGCAATATTGAAAATTATTTCATACTATTTTATTTTGAAATGTTATTTGTATATAATACATTGTAGATACCTTTTGGTTGCTGTAGTTATATCGTATTTATAAAATAAGTGGATTTGTAACTCATTGGCCCCGATTTTAGAGTGGAGGCAGGATGACAGCGGGGGGTAAATGGGCGCGTGGGTAACCCGACTAATAAAATGTCCATTTCACACGCGATCACAAACGAATTGGTGCCACTTAACGTGGCTTCCGGGTTTGCCATCTGAAAGCTGTGCAGCAGGCGGACTGCGCACCCGCATCACAGGCTGTCAGCTGGAGGAACTATTTAAAGGGCCATTGCTCCAAAGGCTTTTGCTGGAGCAAAGACCCAGAAACCACAATGGAGCAGCACAGGGGCAAGGCTGCTCCAAGGTTCAGCAACGCGGATGGGAGGAAGTGCCCTGCCTCTGCCGCCAAGAAGGCCTGGCTCGAGGTGGCAGACGAGGTCACCACCAGCAGCAACATCTCCCGCACCTGGATCCAGTGCAGGAAGCGTTTCAATGACCTAACTAGGTCAGCCAAAGTGAGAACACTTACTGATTCTCCTACATTCCGTCTTCCACATCACCGCCCCCTCCCCACAACAACTCACTCTGCACTGCCAAGACTTCTCCATCACATCACTCCTCACACCCACTTAAGGCTCATCTTCAACTTATCTGCACTTCCTCACCTCCCCATTAGTCACCCCACCACTACCATTCACCCCAATCCTCATCCAATGTGATGGCTCTGTCTCATACTCACGCTCTGATGCATCTCTTTCATGGTCGGTCTCAACCAAAGCAATGCATTCATCGGTTGGCCACTTCACACTCACTCATTCACTCACAGGTCTGTATTTCCTCCCCTTCTAGAAGAGAGCGCAAAATGCACGTGAGAGGGCGAGGACTGGAGGGGGGCCACAACAAATAGTGATCCTCACAGACGTGCAGGAGGAGGCGCTCGAGATCAGCCGCACCCTCGAGTGCCCGTCCGTCGGGGATGCTGAGACTGGCACCCCACAAACGTCTGGTGACGCAGCTTTAACATTCATCACACACGAATTGATGTTAACAATGTTTGCCATCTTCAACACCTCAGTATGCTCATTGCAACATGATACATCTGTGATGATGCTTAACATTGCCTTCTGTTCTCTTACAGGGCCTTCAGCAACCGCTGTGACGGCAGAGGGCAATTCTTCAGAGGACCTGTCGGCACTGTCACATCTGAGCGAGCCATTCACCAGCGCAGATACTCACACCTCAGTGGATCCTAGTACTCAGTTAGTTGGGTTGGCACCTGGTGAGTCACCACACACAAGCGAGAACAAGCAGACACTGGTGGCAGGAGCAGCTGTGGAGAGTCCGCGTCGGTGGGAGCACTCCTCTCCAGGCTCTGCTCAGTTGGATGCAGAAGCTGAATCCCAGGGGCCATCCTTTAAAAGGAGAATGATCGAGGGACAGCAGCACATTTGCGAGGTACTGGAACAGGTGCCACGCGCACTCTCCACAATAGCACAGAGGATGGAGGAGTCCAACTCCTGCTTGATTGGAATGGTGGCACAGGTACAGGAGGGATTCTCTGAGATAGTGTCACAGGGACATGAAGGCATCTCTGAGATAGTGTCGCACGTTACTGCTGAATATCTGCGATGGAGTGAAGGATAGCCTCCGTTGAGCTTCAAGCACGGCTTGCATCATCATCCCTTTTGTCATTTAATAACTCCTGCCCTCGACCCCAACACAGACATTCCCTTTTGTTCTTTCCTCCCCTCCCCTCCCCCCCCCCCCCATTTCCCTGGCTCTGTACTTGCTCAAAAACTTTAACTCTTTTAACATCTTCCAGTTCTGATGAAAGGTCTTCGACCTGAAACATTAACTCTGTTTCTTTCTCCATAGACGCTGCCTGACTTGCTGAGCTTCTCCAGCATTTTCTGTTTTTATTTCAGATTTCCAGCATCCGAAGTATTTTGCTTTTGATGAAACATTTATCTGCCACTTTCTGGGATTTACAAGAGTAATAAAAGCCTCAGATATTTAAAGCACTGGTGAGTTTTGTGTCAATTCATTCATCTATGTTTGCTTAGCTGAAATTGTTCTAATAGTTGGTGGCAATGTCAGCGTCAAATGGCATGCCAGACCATATTTCATCTTGTAGGAGGTGGTGTTTGTTGATTGACAATCTTGTCGCTGCTTTTGAAGCTAAATCTGCTTAGCAGACAAAAGGAAGTGCTTTGTTAAGTGGCACAGAATTCTGGACGAGCACCTGTAAAATCATTGCTTCTTAATTTGTATTTCCTCACAAAAGCAAGGCTTTGGTCGATGATCCTTCCACTGACCCGTTTGCTGATACAAATCATTTAAACGGTTGCATTTCTTGTGTTGATGATAAATGCCCTGATCTGCCAAATGTAGCTGACCATGAATAATTAGCCATAGTTTCAACATAGCTGTCTTGTTTGTTTTGCTGAAAGCATTTGCCTTGAAGTCTTTCCAACCCTTGTAGCGCAGTTGACAGTTACGTCACTTAGAAAGAGGGCTTCCGGCGAATGTCAAGCTTGTGAATAATAACTGACAGTAGCAGTGATGTGTCTTCCACTTCAGAGGATTAATCATTCTGCTTTTTTTCTACCCGTCTCACTGTATCTTTTTATGGGCGTTTCAATTTTTCTTCTGCCATTTAGTTCTCAGAATATTGCAAAACATTAGCCTACTTCCAAATTAGGCATTATTTGCAGGACCTGATATCAGTTGTTCCCCGTCTCCTCCCCCAGCCTGTAAAGCGAAGGGGAGTGGTGATCTCACATTGGATTCAGTCCCTGAAAGATTCCCACTCTCCTCCAGGTCAAAATAAACACAATAAAGTCCAAAGGAAGCTGATAGTCACCAGATGGAAAGCAGGATTTTAAAAAGGTATCAAGAATAAAGATTGATCCTCACAGCTACTATACGCAGAAAAATGCATGAGGGCTGACTCAAGATCATACATCAAACATACCGTACCCCACACAAATTCCACCCGCCCCCGAAGAATGACTGCTGGAATAGCTGTGGCCAAGAAAACACACCACTGTACACTTTCTGGTTATGCCACCTATAGCCAGCTGTTCTAAGCTTCAGTCCAGGAGATACAAAGACCACAACTGACCTTAGAATCTCTGTGGGCCCAGCCTGATGCCTGCTAGACATGCTTAGTGGAGATTGAGCTCCTTTGTATGGCAGAGTGCAATCCTCCTCACAACAAACGTGGGTAAAGCACCCTTAGTACTGTCACAATTTTCAGGTTTCTGGACCTTCACTCGGCTATGGTGTCACCAGTCACTCCCATAAGGAGACCTTTTGTCCCCTACAATCTGGAGTGCAACTTTTCTTGCCTAATATCTAATTAAACAATAACATGACGCAGATATTGTAACAGACAAACCTTACTCCATACACTGGCTACTGAAATACGACATGTACCGCCAAGTAAATTCCGGACGGTGAATAATGGAAGACAGACTGAAATAGCACTTACTGAGCTGAGACACGGGTCTCGATTTTAACCCTACCTGCCCGTCAGGAACGAGGCGGGTGAGTAGTTAAAATTGTGGGAATTGACTTACCGCCTTGTTCCCACTGTAATCTCCCCAATCGCAATTTTAACTGTGCCACTGACTGAGATTGGAAACACACCTGGCGGAAACCAGCGGGTGCCTTATGAATATATTCAAATCGGGGTCCCATGGTGCTATTTTAATTGGGCTGCCCAGTGGCCAATCCGCTCAGTAAAATTTGTGGGATTGGCCTCAGAAACTGACTAAAACGCCGGGAAGAACTATTTAAAGGAACACTCACCTGCAGTCATTTGGATCATTAGAATGTCTGTGCTTCTGTGATTAGTGGCTTGTCGATGCATTTCAGAGCTTAGAGATTGCTTCTTTTTGATTTTTTTGCCTTACCCTGACTAAATATTTTTAGCTTATCGTGGGTGTCACTTATGTTTCTTTATTCTGGATGAAGGAACAGTTGGAGTAAGAGGAGCAGCAGCAGCCTCAGCAATGAGGACGAACAGCAACTAGGTGAGGGGGGCACTGCTTGTAGAAGGCCTTAACCGGCACACAGGGTCTTTAGGCCGAGTCACTTTACTGAGACCCTGTTCAATGAAGCCTCTAGTCTCTAAATGCCTGATGTGCACAGCTCTGGCGGACCCACAAATTTCCACGGGCTTGCTGCTCCAGCTCGCCCAGGATCATAAGGTTAGCTGGTCCTCCCCCCAGCCCTACTCCTCTCACAATTATTGTGCGTCATGTTGTCCGGCAGAAAGAGAGGACGAGAGTTAGTGAGTAGCTACTAAAAAGGAGAGTGCAGATGTGTGGGGCTTGTGCTGGTAGTGTGCACACTGAGAGGGAGAAGAAGCAAGATGCAAGCAGGATGAGGAGATCTTGAATTGGAAGCAAGTGACTGGAGTGTGAAGTGAGGAAGGACTACTGAGAGAAGTTGGTGGTTGTGCAAAGTTAGAGGAGAATGGTGCTACTGGCTGGTTTAAAGGAAGCAAGGAAGCGGTGAGTGTGTGTTTATAATGAGAATGACACATGGTATTGTGTGGCATTGTGCTAGGTGGTGAAGGAAGTAATGGAGGAAAGGGAATTGTACAACACTGTATAGTGAATTTATCTGCTGAGCCATCAAGAGAGCTAAGCCCTTTAATACCTAAGGGCTCTAAGCCCCTTCTCTCCCAATTTAAACTACCACATGGTTTTAGAAATTATTATTCCTTCTCATTAATTTATATTTCACATATATCAAGATGGCTTATCATTCAAGAGGAATCATAGATTATAGGAGGTGCTTTCCATCTTCAGGTATACTACAGTTCTATTCTAGTTTGCACTGCTTTAAGACCTGCCAGAAGCTCAAGTGCTAATAACAAGCAATTATTGTGCCTAACTTTATTTGCATAATGATTCATAATTCCAGGTCCACATTTCACTGATTCCAGGGATGACATCACCGGTAGGAGACAAAAAAAATTGCATCTAAGTCAAATTTAAAGGGGTGGGAAGATTTCAAGGGGAATGTCACGATGAGAAGGGCAAAAATCTGGAATGCTTTGGAGAGCATAAAAAGGCATCTCAACCCATCCACATACTTTGCTGAGGTAGAAGGTCCATAGGATTAGGAAGTGGCGGACCAGGATGAAGGGAAAGGGACATGTAGGTGCAGGCATGAGTCTGCTGACAACTGACAGTACAGCCCAGTACGTCCTCGGATAGTTGCAAGGAGTGCTTTCCTCTGTGCCATTCTACAGGACTATCCCATAGATCAGCACTGCAGCATGCCTACAAGAAGGTGCAGCCAAGTTTCAGGACATGGCTGACCGTTACTGTCCGTGCATGTGTGCAAATCCTCTGGTGTCAATAAAGGGAGCCTGGGGCAAAATAAATTAATAAATAACTGCACTTGGCGTTAAGGCATCAGCTGGAAACATATATATAAAAAAATACAAGAAGGCCTTTAAAAGGCCTAATGCACTTACCTTGAAATGGTATAGGCTTTTTAATTGCCCTCCTGCTGCAGGTCTGCCAGAAGCCTTGTCCCACTGGCATGCTAGAGACGCACTCCTGTGACCGAAAATGGAGCCCGTCCATGCCCACTTTTGAAAATGGTAATGAATTTCTCACCTTTTTCTGGCAGGAATGCGGGTCACCTAAATCGAGGCCCACCCAAAAATCACAATAGGTGGGCTTCCGTCGGTAACTTGTCAATTTTTTTCCCCGATCTTCATCCCACTAACCCCCCCCACCCCCCCCACCGTTTCATGGCCAAAATTTGGTGGAAGGGAAATGAAAATCAACTCCATCGAATTTTACAGTACAGAAGGAGACTTTTTAAACTCGTCATATGAGCAGTGAAGTTCTCTGGGTGTCTATTGAGTCAGCTTGGCTCAGTGATAGCACACTCACCTCTGAGTCAGAGGATTGTTGCTTTAAGCTCCACTCTTGGACTTGTGCACGCATTCTAGGCTGACACTTCATTTCAGTACTAAAGAAAAGTTGCATTCTTGGAAGTGCTGTCTTTCAGATGGGACATTAAACCAAGACCCCATATGCTTGGTCAAGTGGATGTAAAAGATATTATGGCTCTATTTGAAGAAGAGCAGGGTTTTGTCCTAGCCAACATTTACCCCTCATCCAACAGTGCCAAAACAGATTAAGCGTTCATTTGCATCATTGCTGTTTGTAGGACCTTGCTGTGCACAAATTGGCTGCTGCGTTTGCCTGCACAAAAACTATACAGTGATTAATTTGCTGTGAAGCGTTTTGGGACATCCTGAAGACATGCAAGGTGCTATAAAATTCTTTCTTGTGACTTGATATATTTTACAATATCCACCTACAATAATCCTAACCAGCAGTACATTCTACACTTACAAAACAAAACTAGCTCACTGTCACATTTAATGCTCTGCCAGACTGTATGGCAGCCCAGAGGCAAGTGCAAGACACCTGGATTGAAGGTATATTCATTTAACTACCATAATAAATAATTTTTAATTTGAAGTAGCTTCAGGAGGAATAAGGTGAGGGGGGGCTCACCTTATTCAAATATCATTGAAACAAAACCTTCTGATGAAGGGTGATACTGAAACATTAACCTGTCTTTTCTTCCCCTGGACTCTAATCAACCTGCTGTGCATTTTAAACATTTTCTGTTCTTTACACCTAGAAACGAATTATGCTAAGAATGAGTATTGGTGATAATAATGGCTGAACACATTGCATTTGCATGATATTCCTTTGTCCGCTATTGTAAATGAGGCATTTAAAGTAAACGGATTAATGCTTCTGTTAAAATAATGGTCAAAGAAATGTCGTGCATTGTGTTCATCCACTACTATCACAAAAAGTAATTTCTAACCAGATTGCTCTTTTGACCCTGTCAAAAAGCTGTATATTTGTGTACTGAAAATAAATCATTACACACTGTAATCATTAAACAAACTTAAATTCTATGAAATTGTGGTTTCAAGAACAGGCATGGAGAACTGAATTTTGTACCCTCCCGTAGATTTAACTCTCTACCTCCAACCTGGTGTTTTAAATCTATTACACTCTTACTGATATTTCCCTGTCAATGTTGACTGCTCTAATATAAATGGTGTGGGCTTTCTCCCTGGTTACCTCACAGTAATAAATGGATCTCCACTACATAAACAACTGAAAACAGCCTTCAAAGTTGCAGAACATCATCAGGTGCTACAACTCACCTACAAATAGACCAACAGTGTACATCACACATCACAGTAGTACACTAGTAAAATTCCAAAAATGGGAATCTCGGTGCAATTTTTACATTTAAATAAACCTCATCCCTACTTGCTTCCTATTTTATTTTCAAACCCTGGCGATTCTGCAAGTGCAGTGACATAATTGTTCAATTTAAGACAGTTAATGGGAACATTCTCCTTATCTCAAAAAAGCAGCTGCTAGAAGAAAAATCTTTACATGAGGCAATATCTGGGCATACTTAGTTCCTTTGAAAAAAAAATCTAAAGTTCTTAAAAGCTGCATTTGAGAAGCTTTTTTGTTACCTATAATTTCTTTGGGGATAGACATTAAATAAACATACCTGTGACTGTGAGGAAAATTACCTCATCTTAAAAAATTTTTGCCTTTAATTCCTCCACAGCCAACAGTGGGAGAAAGTAATGTCTGATTGGTTCTGACAGCCTGAAGACTCACCCTCAAGCTGATTTGATTGGTTGTGACAGGCTCATGTTGTCATCCAATTGACCTGATTGGTTCTAAAAGCCTTCAGTCCTACTTTCCAATCAACTGATTGGTTTTGACAGGTTCCAGTCCCTCGAACCAACCTGACTGCTTGTGATGGCCTCTATTCCTGTCTTCCAACTGATCTGATTGGTTGATATGGCGACCTTGTGAAATACAAACAAGCTGACACATGGGGGTAAATTTTAATGGGAGCTGGAAAGAGGGGGGGTGGGAAATTCCTGATGTGAAACCGGAAGAATGGGCTTCCCGGACATCCTTACGATTTTGACGTAAGGATGTCTTTCATTTTTTTTGTAGGTTTCCCGCCCGACAGCCAGCCAGATTGATAGGCCGGCTGTCAGTCGGACGGGAGCGCAGCCAGGGAGCGGATGCCAGCAGGTAAGTCTTAGATTTGGAGGGGGGGGGGGGGAAGAGTTGTCGGGGTCGGGGTCATTGGAGGGTTAGGGGTCATGGGGAGTCGGGGGTCATCAGGGAGTCTGTCATCGGAGGGATCGGGGGGGGGGGGGTCATCAGGGGGATTGGGGGTCATTGGGCCGGGGTTAGTGGTCATCGGGGGAGTTATCGGGGTTGGCGGTCATTGGAGGGGTCATCAGGGGCTCAGTCGTGGGGGGTCGGACATTGGAGGAGTTGGAGATCGTGGGAGAGTCGGAGATCATAGGGGGTGGGTCAGAGATCGTGGGCGGTTCAAAGATCATGGGGGTGGGTCGGAAATCATGGAGGTGAGTCGGTCACTGGAGATCATGGGGGAGGGGGTCAGAGATCGGGGGAGGTTGGTCATCGGCAGGGTCGGACATGGGGGGAGGGGTCAGACATGGGGGGGATCGAACATGGCAGGGGGGGGGGGTTGTACATGGAGGGGGGGCGGTTGGCCGATCGGTGTGTGGGATCGGGGTAGGCTTGTTGGGCCTGGAAGAAACACTCCTGCTCCTCCTGGCCCAGAAGCAGTGCATTAAGACACTAACCTGTTGATCCAGGCCTTCCCACCTCCTCTTACGTGGTGTGAAGCAGAAGGCCCGGGAATCCCGGCCCATAGGAGTTAAAAATAAAAACCTGTCAAAATGGAGGCCGGCAGCCTCCTTAAAAGATTTCATTGACTCACCCGCCCCTTGACCCGCCTCCGTCAAAACCGGAAGTCGGCGGGTTAGAGGCGGATTGGGGTCAGGTTTAAATGTGGGGTTAAAATTTACCCCATGGGTTTAAAAAAAGGACAGTGTTTCATAACAGAACCTAAGCTTTCAAGTTAAAAAGAATACGGGTACTGGGTTATTTGATAGCTTTAGTAGTTGACTCCAGACAGAAGGTTGCAAATTTGGTTTGCTCTAATCCTTTAGTGGGTAAATGCACTGGCTAGTATTGTATTGAGCCATGAGGGTTGCCAACTCTGGTTGGACGTATTCCTGGAGCTTTCATCACACGACTTCCTACCTCCATTGGTCGGCTAACACATCCATCAACACAGCACACTGCATTCCCTCGCCAAATTACCTCATTGGATGATGCTTGACTGTCAGGCTTTTTATCCCGTCTCCAATATTTTTATAACTAATAAATGAAAGAGTTCAAAGAAAATGAAAAAAAATCACACACAATTTAAAAAAAATATCCATATGATTTTTCTCCTGGGTTGTTCGTCTTGTGTCCTGGAGATTAATCTTTAATTCCTGGAGACGCCAGGACAATCCTGGAGGGTTGGCAACCCTATGAGCCATACAAATGTGGACGGTCCCTGTTTTGCTCCCCGGTCTATGCTGCATTAGCTGATCTCAGCTGGGATGGCAGTGGGGTACTATAGTTGGCCTAGGGTTACCAACTCTCACTGGACGTATTTGTGAAGGTTTGATCATGTGACATCTGATCACATCATATCTAATCACATGACATTTGTAAATGTTGGGTCTCCTGTAGTTGAGTGTCTGCTCATGGTTTTGTGCCAGCAGTTATCACGTGAGACGTTCTGAGAACCAGGAAGCCGTCTGTGAGCAGACGAAGAAAGTGCACAGACGCAAACCACAGATATGAAGCTCCAAAGTAATGAGGTCCTGGAAAGAATTAGTTAGAGTGGGAGATGTGGAGACCAGGCTTGCTTTCAGCACAGGGAGGAAGTAAGCAGAAGGATGTCTGGAATTCAGAAGAAGAAAGTTAACACGGCTATAATCATATTGATGCAATCAGAAGACAGGAAAGGATGTAATGGGAATGGGAGGTCAGAGGGGAGACAGAGACCTTTTTGTTATATTAAGTCTGCTAGAATGTCAGAGGTGTTGGCATTGGTAGAAACGAGAATTGTTGATTGTTTGGTGTGAAGGGAGATGGCGAGGTCTGGCGGGCGGGGGCGGTTGGGAGTGGGGACAGCTTCAGCAATGTAGGCGACGCGAGCAGTGGTTTATGAGTTTCGGACCATTTAGAGTTTATATCGTTGGCAAGAAGGGGGTTAGATATAATGTCACTCCCTGGTTTTCAGACAGAGAGAAGTTTTGGTCATGTGTTAATTGTGGATAGTGTTCCTTCCCACATCTAACTGAACTCCCTCCCTGTCAGTGAAGAGCTTTCTGATACCAAAAACAGTGAGGCCGCAATGGTGGTGCCAAATACCCACAATGCCCTGTGCTGTTGAAAGCACCCTATTGGGTGAGTGGAGTGGCCGCGCGTGCATAGACACACTCCGGGCTGGTCATGGGAGCGGCTGCACCGAGTCGGGAAGGAGCCGGGAGAGAACAAACTGCGTCGTTCCAGATACAGCAGCGGCTGTGACCAGTGAGCTTGCAGCAATGCCTGGGAGATCTGTTCTCAATTCAGGAGGGTTGGCAACCCTAAATTGGCTTCGGTGTTGCAGGGCTAAGGAGCAGAAAATTAGAATAGGTCCTTGCCCATGATCACTACACAGTGACTGATGCTAGAAAGTGTGAATTTGTAGACTTTGGATTAAGACAGGATGGGGCATGGCTTGATGTCCCTCACTGTCAAATAGCCCACTGACATTTGCTTTCTGGGTCACGCATGCAGGTGACGTACTAGAAGCTTGCTGCCACACCTGGAACTGTACCCAACAAGAATCAATGCCTTTCAGGAGAGAAGGTGAGAAAACTGGGTAATAAAAGTGGGATGTTTAAGGCCCAGTTCTTCTTGCTACTTCAACTGCCTTACTTCATTTAGGATTGAACAGCTTTCAGCAGTCCTCCTGTGTGGCGTAAGTTGTTTCTGTTTTGGGGATAGTAGACTGGCATAGACCAGCTGAGCTGCTTGAATTGTGCCTCCTGCCAGCTGTTCAGTGGAGTGGAGAAGTCCCATTCTACCAGTTCTTCATATCCTCCCAGGTGGAGGAGGACGTGTGGTGGGAACTTTGGCAAGCAACGCAATTAGGGATCTCTTGAATTGATTTAGCAGAACAATCAGTAAAAAGGTTACTTTAATTAAATATTCCTAAATTAAAATAAGGAAATAACCACAGAAATTTGAACACATCAAATGGATCAGGGTGATGCAAGTTTTATGTCTCACACATTTTAACTTATAGTAAAACTCCAAACTGAAAGCATGATTTATGAAAAACAAATGTGGTTCATTCGCTTCAGCTGTATCTAAAAATAACATATCAAGTTGCTCCTGTTAAATGGACATCAGATAGAGTAAAACTAAATGAAAACTACATCAAGCATATCTCAGTTTATACCTCTAATCCTTCAATTGCTTGACTTTTTCTCATTTCAGGACACATCTAAATCGTGATATTAATTAATGATATTTACATTTCTGCAATGTAACATAATTAAAATTTTGAGCTCAAAAAGCTGCCAATTCATAAATTTAAAATTTAAAATTTGTGGGGTGAAAATGCAAATGTTAGAAATACAAAGCAAAGTGAGTTCTGTTTGTTTTATTCACTGTGGTCTGGTTTAGCTGCTTTAATAGCTTAGGCTTGACCAATCAAATACCTTATATAATTAAAATACTTAGTATGCCAATTTGAATGGTCATTAAATCAAAGGGCTTCAGAAAATGTTAATGTGAGCAGTCAATCGTTGACAAAATAGAGGTAAAAAGAACAGAAACTATTCATTCAATCACATGCAATAATCGCTTCCATATATTGAAGGGTGTAATCAGTGATGCTTTTTCTACTGCAATTACAGGCACAGTCCAAGCTGAAAGCTCTATTAAAGCTCAGACAAGTAAAATAATGTAATCAAATTAATGCAATCGCCACCAAAATAAACTTCAAAGCAGTATAGGTAGTCACAAAAAGCACATATGTAGAGAATTAAAGAATATTGTTCAACATGGAAAGTGTAATGCAGACGGCTAACCAACAAAATTAATCATCTCACTCATCTGTCCTCATGTGAAGGGGAAACAGCATCTAGGGTTAATCTTTCCCTACCAGCAGGGACAATCGCTCATTGATAGCACATATCGGAAATTGAGCCTACATTGAGGCTTTCATTCACTGATACCAATTCCTGAATTACCTAAAATGTTTTATATCAATGTCTGTGTGCTGCAGTAAATTGGGGACCCCAATCAATCTACGGTAGATTCCTTTCCCTACAGGTTACTTGGATTCTCACATGGTGTCTGGGTAATGGAGGAAGCCACTTTCACTTATATATTTGACTGGAAAGAAAACATTTCAAGTAAGACCTACTTGCTAGCCTTTCTCCATTAATTTCCAAGGAGCAGTGTTAAGATTTTTGGTCTAATTGACATCCCAACAACTGACCCTCAGGCCAGACTGTATTCATTTCCTCTGTTCTCCTTAATTTCCCATTAATCACTGCAATCTGTTCCATTTTGCTTTATAACTGTCCCAATTAACAATATATGCTTTACCTTGCACTGCACGCCTTCCCTTTTACCTGCCTGCCGCACAAGGAGGCAGGGCATGTACACAATCTATGAAAATGTAAATCTTGAAAGATTTGAAATATCACAAGATTTGCAAGTGCCCCACCGCTCAAGCTATTTACAATACCAGGAAGAGGAGGAGGAGGTAGGGGGAGCTAGCTGATAAAGATCCTGATTTGGGACTTGGACTTTGTGACATCCCTGGCCGTCCCAGCTGTGGTTGTCCAGTTTGAATTTCATGGTCTTGAGGTATGGAAAGGGCTGTTCCTAGCAGTGTTGCCTCATGGATGGATAAATCCTAAATCAGAACACCAAGATCTGTTAGAATCGGTAACATGAGCTACATGCAAATTAATGAGGCATACATATGCAGCCCATGAAAACAAAACTTGGACACCCTGATCTAGTGGATGAATCCTTTGAAAAGCGGATCTTGTTAAAGGACAATCAGGTGAAGGAAGTCATGTTTAAGGAAGCCTGTTGGAATTCTTTCAATGCATGACTGACAAAGTGGGTAGAGGAATGCAGTTGTCATCTACATACATTTTCAGAAAGCTTTTGACAGGGTTCCACACCAACAATAAATGGCCAAAGTAAAGAATAGGAGATAAAATACAGTGCTGCATAGATGATTGGTTTAGTAACGGGAAAAGAAAAATATCCATAAATGGGAACTTTTCAGACAGGACACAAGTTATAAGAGGAATATGCAAGGTGCTGGTCTTAGGACCCTTGATATTTTTCATACATACTAATGGACTCTCGTAGGATTGCTCATGGTGAGTTAGAGGATGGGGTATTTTATAATGCAAGCCCATTAACCCACGTCAGCATCCACCCCTCCCATTCCCAGCAGAACCAGAGATGCTCCCCACAACAGTTTCTCTCCCTCTTTCTTGCTGCACCATCCCGCTGCCCAACAGTATTTTTCTCTTTCTTCTCATCCCTGCTCAAAACGATGTCTCTCTCTCTCCACTTACCTCAATAGGAACTCTCTCTACTTCTCTTTGGCAGGTGTTGTCTGTGATCAGGTTCTCCCTGTCAATTCTCTGCAACAGGGGAACTATTATTATCTATCCCCACCCTTGCTCCAAAGGCTCTCTCCCTCAGTCCCCCTTAACATTCAACAGCATTACCATCGCCGAATCCCCCACATTGACCAGAAACTTAACTGGACCAGCCATATAAATACTGTGGCTACAAGAGCAGGGCAGAGGCTGGGTATTCTGCGGCGAGTGACTCACCTCCTAACTCCCCAAAGCCTTTCCACCATCTACAAGGCACAAGTCAGGAGTGTGATGGAATACTCTCCACTTGCCTGGATGAGTGCAGCTCCAACAACACTCAAGAAGCTCGACACCATCCAGGACAAAGCAGCCCGCTTGATTGGCACCCCATCCACCACCCTAAACATTCACTCCCTTCACCACCGGCGTACTGTGGCTGCAGTGTGTACCATCCACAGGATACACTGCAGCAACTCGCCAAGGCTTCTTCGACAGCACCTCCCAAACCCGCGACCTCTACCACCTAGAAGGACAAGAGCAGCAGGTACATGGGAACAACACCACCTGCACATTCCCCTCCAAGTCACACACCATCCTGACTTGGAAATATATCGTCGTTCCTTCATCGTCGCGGGGTCAAAATCCTGGAACTCCCTTCCTAACAGCACTGTGGGAGAACTGTCACCACACGGACTGCAGCGGTTCAAGAAGGCGATTCACCACCACCTTCTCAAGGGCAATTAGGGATGGGCAATAAATGCTGGCCTTGCCAGCGATGCCCACATTCCATGAACGAATATAAAAAAACAGCCAATCAGTGGCCTTGTGAGCCTGTACTCATCCAGTGAAACTGATTGTTGGTGTGCCGGGTCCTTGTGATGCCAGAGATGTGGGAACATCCAGTTTTGGGAGTCCTCGCCCTCATCCCTGTCCCCTTCTGGGTCACTGGCCTCATAAGGGGCGGGTGGAGGATCTCCCTCTTACAAGGGCCCATCGAATCCCTGACATAGGCCAGGACCCAGATATGCCAAGTGCCAGTCTAATTTCTGGCCACTTATGGCGTTCTCCTGCCAAGTTACGACGGGGATGCACCAGAAAGGCCACGGATATTAAACCCCAAAGTTTCTAATCCTGCCCCTGTGTCTGAAGCAACTGGATAAACTGATTGTCTACATCTCTGACCCTTATTTACTTTGCACACCTGAATCACATGACCCACCTCAGTACTTTCTCCATTGGGAGGAATTCCTGTTCTTTGCGCCTATTCTCATAAATTTTATTGTGTACATAGAAACAGGATTAAGCCATTTAGCACCTCGAGCCTGTTCCATCATTCTATTAGATCATGGCTGATCTATACCCCAATTCCATTTGACCACCTTTTCTACATATCCCTGGATACCCATACCTAACAAAAATCTACCAATCGCAGTCTTGAAAATTTCAACTGACCCAGCATCAACGGCCTTTTGGGGAGATCCAGATTTCCACTACCCTTTGTGTGAAAAAGCCTTCCTGATTTCACTCCTGAATGGCCCAGCTCTAATTTTAAGATTATACTCTCTTATTCTAGATTCCAGAGGAAATAGTTTCTCTGTATCTATCCTAGAGAATCCTTTTATCATTTTAAAGACTCGATCAGATCACCCTCAATCTTCTAAACTCAAGCGAATATAAGCCAAGTTTATGCAACCTGTCCTGATAATTTAACCCTTTAAGCCATGGTATAATTCTGGTGAACCTGTGCTATACTCCCTCCGAGGCCAATATGTTCTTCCTGAGATGTGGGGGATAATTTTAACATCCAAGATCGGGTGGGTTGGGGGCCGGTGGGAGGTTAAATAAATCGCTTTTTGGAACGGGACCACAGCCCGGCTCCAATGCGTCCTCTTCTGGGTTTGACCCAGGCACGTTTGGATACGTGTGCACAACAGACACCCAGTAATTCCACCCCCACTTAAAGCCGGTGGGCCGATACTTAAAGGGACAATGTACCTTATTGAAATAGTTGAGGTACTTAATTTTTTTGAGTATTACAAAAGTAAAATGAATTTAACTTTACCTGTTCGGGTTTCCAATCGCTTCCGATTCACGTCAGATGAAAGCAGGCGAGAAGGGCCGGATCCATGAGGTGAATGCCTTTATTGCACTGCTTGTGGGACTGGAGGAGTAAGACCTTCTTCCAGGCCCAACAAGCTCACCTGGCGCGACAGGACACCCGCAATTGGCCGATCCCCACCCCCACCCGATGCTGGAACCCCCCTACCCGATGCTAGAACCCCCGATGCTGGTCACCCCCACCAATGCTGGACCCCCCAATTTTCCGATGCTGGACACCCCCACTCTGATGCTGAACCCCCCAATCTTCCGATGGCGGACCCCCTATCTTCAAGACCCACCCGATGTCGTCCAAGTCATCCCACCTCCCCCCATCCCCCAATTTGTTCCACGGTCCACGATCTCTCCCTCCGTCCCCCTCTCTGATACATGCTCCTTTCCCTTCCCACATGCAGCACAAACACTTACCTTCAATTGAGTTGCGATCACAGATTGCGACGCACTCATTTGGCTTCCGGGTTCCCCACGCGAATATCTGCCGATGCGTTGGGTTCCCGACTCTCAGATAAAATCATGCCCATGGTGTCCAAAACTGAATGCAATACTCCAGATGGAGTCTGACTAAGGCTCTGTACAACTGAAGCATAACTTCCTCCCCTTTGTATTCCAGCCCCCTTTAAGATAAAGGCCAGCATTCCATTAACCTTTTTGATTACTTTTTGTATCTGTGCATTAGATTTTAGTGATTTGTGATTTGTGAACCTGGACATCCAAATCCCTTTGTTCCTCCATTGTTCCCAGTCTTCTGACATTAAGAAAATGTCTTCCTCGGATCAAAGTGGATGACCTCACACTTCCTCTCATTGACTCCATCTGACATAGTTTTGCCCACTCACTTAATCTGTCTATGCCCTTTGTGATTTCCTGTTCCCATCTACTTAGCTTACTGTGCCTCCTAACTTAGTGGCATCTGTAAACTTGGATATACAACCCTCTATTCCTTTATCAAAGTCATTAATATATATGGTGAAAAGCTGAGGCCCCAGAACAGATGTCTGGGGAACACCACATGTCACATCGTGCCAATCAGAGAAAGTTCCCTTTATCTCTACTCTCCGTCTCCTACCTCCCAATCAATTACCAACCCATGTCACAAGGTAACCTCCAATCTGTCCATTTTTATTTTTGCCAATAATCTCTTGTGTGGAACCTTAACAAATGCCTTCTGAAAGTCCATATGGAGAACATCTATAGACACTTCCCTATCCACCCTGTTAGTGACCTACTCACAAAAATCAACTAGATTAGTCAGATATGACCTACCCTTCACAATTCCATCCTGATCTTTTGATCAGCTCATACTTGTTCAAGTTCAGTCACTCGGTCCTTGATGATAAATTCCAGTAATTTCCCCACAACTGATGTTCTCTGGTTCTCTTTCCCTCCCTTCCTCAATAATGAAGTGACATTTGCAATTTTCAATCCAAAGGCACAATTCACAAATCTTGAGAGCTTTGGAAAATTATGGCTAATTCATCTGCAATTTCTTCACCTTGATTTATTCTTAGCTTTCCTTGTACCGCTGGTATTTTGTCCTCTTCCTCTACTGTGAAAATGGATACAAAGTACTCATTTGACAAGTCTGCCATTTCCTTATTCTCCATTATAGTCTCACGTGCATCTGTCTTTAATGGCCCACATTCCCCCTTATCATTTTAGTAACTCTTCTCTGAATCTTTTCCGGCTCAGCTACATCCTTTCTGCAGCGTGGATTTTCAAACAGCACACGATATTCCAGATGTAACTTGGCCAATGCTCTATACAGTGACAGGATTACTTCCTTTCATCTGCACTTCATTTCTCTTTTTATACAACCTAATATCCCATTAGCTTTTTTGACAGCAGTCAGACATTGGCTTGATGCCTTGAGGGATTTATTTACTATGACTCCCAGATCCCGTTCCTGATCCACCTTTGTCATTTTTTCCATTAATCCTGTAATCCCACGCCTGTTCCATATTCCTAAGTGCATGATGTATCTACATTTAACTCCATATGCCAATTGTCTGCCCACTTTCATCTAACACCCCTTGTAGCTTATCCATATTTTCTATTTAATTAATCGCCGTTACTATTTTGGTATCATCCACAAACGTTGAAATGAAGCTACCATCACCCTCTTCCAGATCATTTAGGAAACTGTTGAAGGGTACTGGTCCCAACAACTAGCCTCGCGGGACTCCATTCATCATACCCCTCCTTCTAGAGTTCTTCCCATTCTGTTCCCTATCATCCAGTCACAATTCAATCCAAATCAACACACTACTGCCAATACCATGGCCCGGAGTTTGCTCAGATCTGCTCCCGCTCCACCGCTGTAACGTCTCCGGACGTGCCGCATGAATTCCCGTTTACGTGCATAAACAGTGTTTTTTCTGCACTTCTGGTGAAGATACGGCGGTTGAGCAAGAGCAGCTTTGAGCAAATTCTGAGCCCATGTCTGTTAATTTTCTGAATCAGTTTTTGATGAGGAACATTACAAAAGCTTTAATAGAATCAAATGTATCACATCTACAATCTCAACTTTATGTCTTTTATTAAAAAATTCTATTAAATTGCTCTGACATGACTTCCCTTTTATAAATCCGATTAGTTTATATCTCCCTAAAGTGCTCCTCTACCTTTTCCTTGATAATTGGTTTTAGAATTTTTCCTTGTACTGATGTGAGACTGACTGGTCTATAATTACCCTGATCTTCCAAATCTGTTTTTAAATAAGGGCAACACATTTACCATTTTCCAGTACGAATCCTTTGCTAACAAACCCCTAAATATTTATGCCAATGATTCTGTTAGCACATCCCTTGAGAACCTTTGGATGAATCCCATCCAGCTTAAGTGGGTTATTTACTTGGCTTTTACTCAATTATCCATCCAGCTACTTAGTAGTTACGTTAATTTTATTAGACCCTTGAATCTGATTAACTTGGAACATCCATTTTACTACTATTCTATGCTGTCATTTTTCTCTAGTAAATATTGAAGTAAAAAACTCATTTAATTTTTTGGCTATGTTCATATCTTCACTAATCGTGGTTTTTCCTTTCCCCCCAATGTACTTGAAAAATGTCTTGTCATTTGTCTTAATTTTTCTAGCAATTCTAAATTTCCATTTTTGCTTAGCTCTTTCAACAATCTGTTTACACTATCTGGCCCCGAAATTCTGGTAAGACCAATCCACTGGTGGAAGAGTGGAGCAGCAGAACCGAAGTCCACACAAGCAACAGGTCCAGATTATGGAGGGGCCGATTTTCAGATGGCCGAGCGGGTGCGTTGGGGCTCCGAAAATGGCGGAATCCCGGAGCGGGTTCAGAACTTGGCTCCAAGCCACTCACTTCCGGGTTCCCCAATGACGCGTTCGGGTGTGCGCGCAGCTCCTGCATGCGGGACTCCCACTGGCAATATGATAATTTAGATAGTTATTTAGCTAGTTGAGATACTTGAGAGACCTCATTGAGTGGAGATTTTGGCAGGGGTGCAATTTTGAAGGATCCTCAGCGTGTTTCCTGTGCTGTGGGAAACACTCCCTGTTGGAGCAGACGTGTTTCAGCCAGCAGCCGGTGGGAGATGCAAAGGATTATTTGACAGTTGGGGAGAAAACCTCATTTACTGCAGCAGGGCACTCTGACACTTCAGACAAAGTTTTGGCTGCAACACCTCTGTCTTTCCACTCAAAAATATTAATTTATACCCTAAACTCTGCTGTGCAAACACACATAGCTACTTTGCAGACCCCCTCAAACACACACCGTTAGGATGGGGGGCGCCATGGCTGCATTCATCACTTCATCCAAGGACGAGCAACATCACCAGCCTCGCCAGGCACGCCATCCACCTCCGCCACATGGAGCTCCACAACACAGTGCTGCGCCACAGGCACCTGCACAAAATAGTCGTGCAACTACACATACACCCACTGTAGGGTGACCCAATGGGTGGCATCAAGTGTGGGTGTTCACGGTGAACCTCATGAAAGGGACTTATTACACAAGCCAGTCAAGAATGGCCAAGATGGCAGTAGTGGTGACGATAATAATATTTAATGTGCCATTAACAAAAATCAAATATAAATAAAAAACATGACAAACCGTCAAACATCCTTGTGCATCCCCTTTGTGCTCACAAAACCTTTGCCTTACGCTTACGACTACCCCTATGTGGTGCATCCCCTGTAGCTGCAGCAGAGGTAGTGGCAGGTTGCCTTTGGTCATGCCCTGACCGATTAGATGCTTTGGGCCTACGCCCTCTGGGTTTCGATGCCTGTGAGTGCCCCTCCAAAGACTGCTCCACCTGCACCTGTGCAGGGGCAGACTCGACCACCTGGAGAGGAGGCAGCATTGTGGGTACTGGTTGAGAGGGGGGCAACAGGTGAGACGTGGGGGCGCTTTGAGTGGCGTCCCCACTTCCATGTCCCCTTTCGCCATCATCCCTTTCCTGGGACAGGCCCACGTCACTCCTACCACCATGCTGGACGACAGTTTGGAGGACATGTGTGAAGCCTTGTAAGGCCAGTGCTAGAGTATCTACCTGCCTGTTTAAGTCGGATATATTCCCGCACTTACCCGCAACACTATCTCAGAGATGCCCTCACATCCCTGTGACAGTATCTCAGAGATTCCCTCCTGTACCTGTGCCACCACTCCACTCATGCAGGAGTTGGACTCCTCCATCCTCTGCATGATTGTGGAGAGTGCGCGTGGCACCTGTTCCAGCACCTCGCAAATGTGCTGCTGCCCCTCGATCGTTCTCCTTTTAAAGGATGACCCCCAGGGTTCAGCGTCTGTGTCCAGCTGAGCTGAGCCTGGAGAAGAGTGCTCCCACCAACGTGGACTCTCCACAGCTGCCCCTGCCACCAGCGTCTGCACGTGTTCGCATGTTTGTGGTGACTCACCATGTGCGACTCCAACTCACTTAGGACAGGGACCCACTGAGGTGTGTGTATCTGTGCTGGTGGATGGCTCACTCAGATGTGACGGTGCCCCCTCAGAGGCCGCAGGTCCTCTGAGGAATCACCCTCCGCCGTCACGGCGGTCGCTGAAGGCCCTGTAAGAGAACAGTGGGCAATATTAAGCATGATGACAGATTTTGAGGTGCTGAAGATGGCAAGGCATGTTAACATCAATTGATATTGTGTATGCTGAATGTTAAAGTTCTGTCACCAGACGTTTGTCGGGTCTCAGCGTCCCCGACGGACAGGCACTCGAGGATGTGGCTCACTTCAAGAGGCTCCTGCTCCGCGTTCGTGAGGACGAACTGATGTTGCGGTCCCACTCCGGTCTTCACCCTGTCCCGTGCATTCTGGGCTCTCTTCTCCAATAAGGGGAGAAAGTAGAGAGGCGTGAATGAGGGATGGTGACGTGGCCAACTGCTGAATGCATTGGTTTGGGTGAGGCTGACCGTGAAAGAGATGCATCAGAAGGTGAGTATGAGACAGAGCCATGACATTATATAATGATTGGGTCGAGTGGTAGTAGTGGGATGAATACTGGGGAGGTGAGTAAGTGCAGGTAAGTTGAGGATGAGTTTTGAGTGGGTGTGAGGAGTGATGTGATAGAGTAGTGCTGGCATGTACAGAATGAGTTGGGGGTGGAGGCGGTGATGTGGAAGACGGAGTGTAGGAGAATCAGTAAGTGTACTCACTTTGGCTGACCTAGTTAGGTCATTGAAGCGCTTCCTGCACTGGATCCATGTGCCGGAGATGTTGCTGCTGCCACCTCATCTGCCACCTTGAGCCAGGCCTTCTTGGTGGCAGATACAGGCCACTTCCTCCCGTCGGCCGGGTAGAAAATATCACGCCTCCTCCTCACCCCATCCTGTAAGACCTGGAATGAGGAATCACTAAACCTTGGAGCAGCCTTTCTTCTGGACTGCTCCATTCTATAATTTTGGTTGTTTGCTGCAGGAGCAGCATTGGAGGACTGCCCCTTTAAGTAGAGCTCCTCCAGCTGACAGCCTGTGATGTGGGTGCGCAGTCCACCTGCTGCGCAGGTTGACGACTGGAAACCCGAAAGTCACGGTAAGTGGCTTCAATTTACCCACAATTGTGTGGGGAACGGACAGATTTCACTGGGCGGGTTACCCACAGAGGCCAGATGGATGGGATTGATGTCTGAAAAATAGATGGACTTGTTGAACCTAATGGTCTTTGCCTGCTCCTAAAAAAAAACTTACGTACTTCAAGAAATGCTCCCAGTCATAGAATCATATAATGATACAGCACAGAAGGAGGCTATTCAGCCCATCGTGCTTGTGCTGGGTCTTTGAAAGAGCTATCCAATTAGTCCCATTCCCCTGCACTTGCCCCATAGCCCTGAACATTTTTCCCCTTCAAGTATTTATCCAATTCCCTTTTGAAAGTTATTATTGAATCTGCTTCCACCACCCTTTCCAGATCATAACAACTCGCTGCATAAAAAAAATTCTCCTCATCTCACCTCAGGTTCTTATGTTAATTAGTTTAAATCTGTGTCCTCTGGTTACCAACCCTTCTGCCTTATTTCTCCTTATTTACTCTATCAAAACCTTAATGATTTTGAACACCTCTTTTAAATCTCCCCTTAACCTTCCCTGCTCTAAGAAGAACAATCTCAGCTTCTCCAGTCCCTCCCCATAACTGAAGTCCCTCATCCCTGGTACCATTCTAGTAAATCTTCTCTGCACCCCCTCTAAGGACTTGACATCCTTCCTAAAGTGTGGTGCCCAGAATCGGATACAATACTCCAGCTGGGGCCTAAACAGTGTTTTATAAAGATTTAGCATAACTTCCTTCCTTTTGTACTCTATGCCACTAGTTATAAAGCCGAGGATCCTATATGCTTTTTAACAGCCTTCTCAACTTGTCCTGCCACCTTCAAAGATTTGTGTACATACACCCCCAGGTCTCTCTGTTCCTGCACCCTCTTTAAATTTGTACCATTTCGTTTATATTGGCTCTCTTCATTCTTCATACCAAAATGCATTAAATTTCATCTGCTACGTATCTGCCCATTTCACCAGTCTGTCTATGTCCTCCTGAAGTCTGTTATTATCCTCCTCAATGTTCACTACATTTCCGAGTTCTGTGTCATTTGCAAACTTTGAAATTGTGTCCTGTATACCCAAGTCCAGGTCATTAACATATATCAAAAAGAGCAGTGGTCCCAATACTGACCCCTGGGGGACACCACTGTATACTTCCCTCCAGTCTGAAAAACAACCATTCACCACTTCTCTCTGCTTTCTGTTCCTTAGCCAATTTTGTATCCATACTGCCACTGTCCCTTTAATCCCATGGGCTTCAATTTTGCTAACAAGTCTATTATGTGGTACTTTATCAAACGTCTTTTAAAAGTCCATATACACATCAACCGCACTACTCTCATCAACCCTCTCCGTTACTTCATCAAAGAACTCAATCAAGTTAGTCAAACACGATTTATCTTTAACAAATCCAGGCTGGCTGTCATATATTAACCCATATTTTTCCAAGTGACAATTAATTTTGCCTCTGTTTATTGTCTCTAAAAGTTTCCCCACCACCAAAGTTAGGCTGACTGGCCTGTAGTTGCCGAGGTTATCCTGGCAACTACAGGGGTATAACATTTTTGAACAGGGGTATAATCTTTGCAATCCTCCAGTCCTCTAGCACTGCTCCGATATCTAAGGAGGATTGGAAGATTGTGGCCAGAGTCTCTGCTATCTCCACCCTTATTTCCCTCAGTCTGATCACAAAATTAGCACATTTAATTCATTGTTTTCCTAAAAAAGGTTGGAGATTCATCATTGTGTAGCGGCTACATCCAATTCCTGTTGTTAACACCTTCAGTAACAATTTAGCTTAACTGTGTGTGCCCTCATTAAAGATTTCATCATGCAGAAGGGGTTGAAGGAATGGAGTCAGTGTTCAAATTGGTACTCACTTCAACTTGCTCAAAATTGTAAATAACAAATATCACATTTAAAGAATGTCCTATTTGGTCATGAAGGCACGTGATTATGGACATTGTCACCTAACGTATATTCCTGCATTTTCTGTCTGAAAAATTATGGCAAATGACAATTGTGCCAGAATGTGTATGTCATGACAAGATCCCAGGTCATTTGCAAACACGAGCGATTTTATTGTGTGCATCACAGATTCCCAGCACGTTCACAAATGGCAATCCTTTCTAATTAAGGAATAGAAATGGGTTCTGTGGAGATGCACATATCAACATGAGTGCCATCTATTACTCCCCAGAGCCTGTGAAAGCAAACCACGGCATTATAATTCAAATGAGTTTTCTGTTACTGCTCCCTTGTTTCATTAAAACAGAAACACTTAGCTGTATTTTAAGGAAAACAGCTGGTATATGGCTTTGATATGCTGGAATGTCTGAGACATCTGACAACACTTAAAGGCACTTCAAATATATCGAAAGCATGAAAGGCAAAACAGCCACCAACTTTTCTTTCCCTATTTTCACCCTCCTTTCTTGAAGGCGCTGACTGATGCTGGAGTACAGTTTCCACGGGCATTGAGTGGCCTTCGGTACCTCACCCAAGTGGCCATTAATTATGTGTCAGCCTAAAGAGTGAGTGTCAGTACACTCAATCTTTGAGGCATCATAACCAAGCCCAATGCTATCTTCACCTGATGTCCACACGTACACTGTCCCACAGGAATCAATGACTTATTTTCCCTTCCCTCATCCAGGGATTTTGAGGCCAAATGTAATGCTTATATTGCTACTCCCAGCTGAGATCAGTTAACTCCTTACAGACTAGGATTTGAACCAGTATTCACACGTTTATTATTTATCTCTACTGTTTGATTCACTGCCATTTTTCTGCCTATCTTGAAGAAATTCTGATCCTCTCCTGAAAATTTAGTTTTTTTTTTGTTCTGTTAACTAACAATGTTATCTTTTTCCCTTTTTGTTTGTGCCTGTGAATTTGCCAAAACCTGTTTTCACAGTGATAAGAATTTCAATCTTCCTTTGTCATGTCAACTCATGGAGCATGATTTTTATATGGAGTTGGCAAGAGAGCGGGGAGGGAAGGTAATCAGATGCGAAACTCGGAAGAACATAAGAACATAAGAAATAGGAGCAGCAGAAGATCATCTCTCATTCACCTCTCATTCTTTTGAACTCCAGAGAGTATAGGCCCATTCTACTCAATCTCTTCTCATAGGACAACCCTCTCATCCCAGGAATCAATATAGTGAACCTTCGCTGTACCGCCTCCAAGGCAAGTATATCCTTCCTTAAGTAAGGAGATCAAAACTGTACACAGTACTCCAGGTGTGATCTCACCAAAGCCATGTACAGTTGCAGCAAGACTTTCTTACTCTTGTACTCCAACCCCCTTGCAATAAAGACCAACATACCATTTGTCTTCCTATTTGCTTGCTATACCTGCATGTTAACTTTCAGTGTTTCATGTACAAGGACACCTAAATCCCTCTGAACACCAACATTTAATAGTTTCTCACCATTTAAAAAGATTCTGTTTTTCTATTCTTCCTACAAAGTGAATAACCTCACATTTCCCCACATTATACTTCATCTGCCACCTTCTTGCCAACTCACTTAACCTGTCTATATCCCTTTGCAGACTATTTGTGTCCTCCTCACAGCTTACTTTCCCACCTAGCTTTGTGACATCAGCAAACTTGGATACATTACACTTGGTCCCTTCATCCAAGTCATTAATACAGATTAGAAATAATTGCGGCCCCAGCACTGATCCTTGCGGCACCCCACTAGTGACAGCCTGACAACCCAAAAATGACCCGTTTATTCCTACTCTCTGTTTTATGTCTGTTAACCAATCCTCTATCCATGCTAATATATTACCCCCAATCCCATGAGCCCTTATATTGTGTAACAACCTTTCGTGTGGCACCTTATCGAATGCTTTTTGAAAATCCAAATATACTACATCCACTGGTTCCCCTTTATCTACCCTCCTAGTTACATCCTCAAAAAACTCTAATAGATTTGTCAAACACGAATTCCCTTTCATAAAACCATGTTGACTCTGCCTAATCATATTATGATTTTCTAAGTGCCCTGTTACCATGTCTTTAATAATGGATTCCAGCATTTTCCCGATGACTGATGTCAGGCTAACTGGCCTATAGTTCCCTGTTTTCTCTCTCCCTCCTTTCTTGAATAGCAGTGTTACATTTGCTACCTTCCAATCCACTGGGACCCTTCTAGAATCTAAGGAATTTTGGAAGATCAAAACCAACAAATCCACTATCTCTGCAGTTACCTCTTTTAGAACCTTAGGACGTAGGCTATCAGGTCCAGGGGATTTGTCGGCTTTTAGTCCCATTAATTTCTCCAGTACTTTTTCTTTACTAATATTAATTACTTTAAGTTCCTCACTCTTATCAGACTCTTGGTTCCCACTATTTGTTTTTTTTTTGTGTCTTCCATTGTGAAAACAGATACAAAATATTTGTTTAATGTCTCTGCCGTTTCCTTATTCCCCACTATAATTTCTCCTGTCTCAGCCTCTAAGGGACCCACGTTTACTTTCGCTACTTTCTTCCTTTTTTACATACTTGTAGAAGCTCTTACAGTCTGTTTTTATATTTCTTGCTAGTTTATTCTCATTCTATTTTCTCTCTCTATCAATTTTTGGTCATCCTTTGCTGGTTTCTAAAACTCTCCCAATCCTCAGGCTTACCACTCTTCTTGGCAACTTTATAAGCCTCTTCTTTTAATCTAATACTATGTTCTTATGTATTGTTCTAGGAAACTGCCTCGAATGCATTCCATGAACTTGTCCTCCAAACTACTTTTGCCAATTTGATTTGCCCAGTCTATATGAAGATTAAAGTCCCCAATGATTATTGCATTACCTTTGTTACAAGCTCCTCTTATTTCTTGACTAACACTCTGTCCAACAGAATAACTACTATTAGGGGTCCTATAATCTACTTCCACCAGTGTTTTCTGCCCTTGTTATTTCTTATCTCCACCCATGCTGATTCTACTTCCTAATCTTCCGAGCCTAGATCCTTTCTCACTACTGTCGTTATGCTATCCTTCATTATCAGAGCTATACCCCACCCCCCCAATCATTTCCATTTTGTCTGTCTTTTCAAAAAGTCAAGTACCCTGGAATATTTAGTCCCCAACCTTGGTCATCCTGCAACCACGTCTCAGTAATGGCTACTAGACAGAATCATAGAATGGTTACAGCACAGAAGGAGACCATTCGGCCCATCGAGCCCGTGCCAGTTCTCTGCAAGAGCAATCCAGCCAGTCCCGCTCCCCCGCCCTTTCCCCGTAGCCCTGCAAATTTTTTTCTTTCAAGTACTTATCCAAATCCCTTTCAAAAGCCACAATTGAATCTGCCTCCACCACCCTTTCAGGAAGTACATTCCAGATCATAACCACTCGCTGTGTAAAAACGTTTTTCCTCATGTTGCCTTTGGTTCTTTTGCCAGTCTTGCCCTCTAGTTCTCGACCCTTCTGCCAATGGGAACAGTTTCTCTCTGTCTACTCTGTCCAGACCCCTCATGATTGAGATCAACCCATCTATCTCTATTTATGCCATTAATTCGTTTATCTTGTTACGAAAGCTTCATGCATTCAATAAAGCGCCTTTAATTTTAACTTTTTACTATTTTTCCCTGATTTGACCTTATTCACCGATGCACTATTAAACTCGTTAAACCAACAGTAAAGTTGGCGGGTCAGAATCTGCAATCATGACATAATTGAAGGATAAAATTTTTACTCCTGGGTCGTGGCCCAGCAGCCAGCCTGTGCGGTGCAATAAAGACACTGACCTCATGATCCTGTCTTTCTCGCCTCCTTTTCACTGGCGAGATTCAGAAGCCTCGGGAAACCCGTCCTGCAGGCATTAAATTTGAAGTTAGTTTACATTCAATTGAAGAAAAGCTACTTGACATCTCTAATGACATTAATTGCCCCGCTAACGACCCGCTCACAGGCACTAATTGGGAATGCGACCTTGGCGAGTAGGTTCCTCGCACGCAGCCAAACACGCCGGAAGTGGGCGCGGTGGAGCCGGGTTGCGGTCCTGATCTAGAAAGTTGTGATTTTCACCTCCCAACCCCCCAACCCACCTGTTCTTGGGGGTTAAAGTTCTCCCCATGATCTCTGATATCTCTGTGAAGTTCAATGTTTCTCTGATAATTGTTCCCACCTTTCCATGCAATCCACCCACTCTATCGTGTTGTCATATGCATTTTCTCGACTTCCCACTCCAGCAGCATCAGCTCAGCCTCCATGGTAGCTGCTGTGGACATCTTCTGTCATCTCATCTGTCACTTTCAAAAAAAGCATGGCAAGACAATTCTGATCAGGGTTCTCCACCAAAAACAACCTGTCTTTAACTCTTTCAGGTGCTAAGGTGCTTGCTGTGTAATTTCAGCATTTTCTCCTTTTATATTGAACTGGGGACCCTCTAGTCTGTAAGCCTCAGTTTCACACTGGCCTTACCAAATGGTTCTGTGCCACAGTTACCATCTTCAGTGGTTTCATCTAGAGCCCTGCCACCTGCATTCTAACCCATGTTAAATTCTACTCACCTACCACTCCCCTCTTCAGTGACGTCTACTGCTTCCGCATGCCCCAATGCATTGATTTCAAAATCCTTGTTCTCATTTACAAATCTCTCCATGGCCTCTATCTCTGCAATCCCCTCCAGTCCTACCTCTCAGCTCAAACTCTCAACTCTTGAGAGTCAGGACTACAGTTCATCCGTCCCTTCCTCCTCTCTACCATTAGTGGCAGGGTCTTCACCCATTGCAACCTTGTTCTCTAGAATTCTTCCAAAACCCCTCCACCTTGCTTCATCTCTTCATATCTTCAAATGCCTCCTCAAAACATACCTGTTCAACCTCACGTTCAATTCCTCCCACTCCCCCTTTTCCATTGGATGTTCCGCTATGTCAAAGGTGCTCCATAATTCTAGGTTATTAACAAGGCTATACTCTCTGCAGAATCTGGATTAAAGAACAAGGCATAGTATATTATTGACTGGCCAAAAAAAAACACTTTATATTGGTTGATTACCTGGATAATGAAACTTAATCAGAGAAACTGTACACTCACAGGAGGGTTATATCCTCCTAAAAGATCTCTACTTATCTCTCCTTTTATGCATTGCATTATTTATTTTTATATAGATTTCACTCCAATTTTCATTTCTAAGGTGCTGACTCTTGTTGGAGCGTGGTTCAATCAACAGCCCACCAGTATCTAATTTGTGGTTAAAGACGCTATATAAATACAAGTTGTTATTGTTTCTATCATCACTGATTATTAATGAGAATATTTAATGTACTAATATAATAATCTCAAAGGATCTGGAAAAAAAAAGGATCAACCATTCTCTATTTCGTAAATTCTTTACTGAGTAAGTAATCAACAGTTAGAGACACACAAGGTTAATTCAAACAATTCAATTAAAGCCATCAGCAATCAGACTCCATATAGATGAATACTTTTCACTGAAGGTATTTCCAAAAGGCAGAATCAACAGCTCTACCTGCTCCATGTAAAACAACTAATGACCGTTGACAGCCCAGCAGTACCAATACTAATTCGAATGTTCATTGGTGTTTATAATTCGGGAGTTGTCACGGTACAATGTCTTAAAGTGGTGGCCTTCGAAACTAGTTCTGAACATCTACAACAGAAGTACCATCTATTATTCCCCAGACCCTATGAAAACAAAGCAGGGCATCAAAATCCAAATAAGTTTTTTATTACTTTGCCTATGTTTCATTCAAACAGAGATGACAAATTGCACCCCTAACGGGAAAAAAATTAACATAGGCATGTATTCAGTATTACATAACCACATTGCTAAAACTCCAAATGCTGTGGCTTTTATGTGGTGGTCTGTGTATATAATATCTATGGGTGCCTGAAACATGCCCCAAGCATAGGCAATGAGAACAATTATGACCTTCATTGCTACTAGACAGATGTGTCCCTGTGAGGGAGCATTAAGCAGAAACCAGACATTTTCTTACAAAGAGAGGCAAAATAAGAGAGTCCTGGGTGTGTTGATTCAATGCAGTGCTGGTGAAGGTTGAAGACAATTTTGCAGTAGAGTGAGAGGTTCTGCAGTATAGGCAATATCGAATTCACTGGAGGTTTCAGTTTTAATGTCTGTTCAAACTGGATGAACTTTGGGAAATGAAGAGAACATTGGTCTTTAACGCTCCCAACAAGTGGATGTTCTGATGACCATGGATACAAGATGTGTAATAGGTCATCCACGTTGGTTGTCTTAAGATAAGTGCGAGCATTTGTTCAAGGTTACATAACGGTAAGGCCCAGTACCACACCACCAAAACTCTGAACACTGGATCTGGTACTGTTACCTCACCTGGCAAAAAATCTGGCTTACCCCTATTTTTCCAGGTGAACTAGTGGAAAAGCACATTTTAACGGGAGCAAATGAGATGAAATCTATTTAAGCTAATACAGTAAAAAGAGTTAAATCCATCCTGAGACCAATCCAACAAAATCTGGTATTAGTTAGTATATGTTTAAAGATTAAAAAATAATCTTACCACTTAAGCATTTTAATTTAATATACGAAAATGTCATAATGGAATATCGATGAATGTTATAATGAGAAAAGAATTCCTTGTCCAAACAGGCCTATCTCAGTTTGATCCAATACCACAAGTCTCTCTCAAACTGTATGCAGCAACCATCAGAAAAACAATTAACAGGAAAAAGCATAGATTTATTGCAACACCTTTTCTACCAGATACCAATGTCCAATTCCAAATTCCCATTTGCTGTGCATATAAGACAAATCTTTAATTGCTACAGGTGTCACAGGGAGAAAGGGACCTACTTTCTGCTACATATTCGGCCAGTTCCAATGGATACTGTGCATTGCATTTTTACTTTATTTTAAGAGCAGAAGCTTGTCGCTCTCGCTCTCTCAATTAGACATGGAAGTCACCTGCGTGTGGTTAAAAACAGCAACTTTTATTTGCCACAAAAGTGGCTTCATCCAGTTTGGGCCCACATGATCATTGTGAAATAAATAGATTGTTGGAAAATAGGCAATTTCTTAGTAAACCAAAAGTTAGATATTAAATAATCTGCTTTACAATTTCTTCCATGACTCCTGCATGGTTGAGTGAGAAAGAGAAATTAGAAAGTTTGAAACACTTCCTTGGCTACTCTTTGATATATTCTAGTTGTCAATTATAGAGACACCTTGGCAGATGCCAGTAAGTGTTTGGGGAGGGAGAGATGGAAAATTAAGAAAACCATTTTTTTTTTAAATGGATTGGTCCTGCTTGCTACTCAGTTCGTGGTCTGTAAAGAGAGTGGGAGGACAGACACCTCTCCTCGGGAAAGAGAAAATTGGATAAAGAGTACAATATAGTGGTCGGTTCAGGGAGGCAGGATGGATAACTGGGCTCAGAAATTCTGAGAAACATGGTTTGCTAAATTAAAAGGGTGACATGCAGTTACTCAAACTAACTTGTTCCAAAATTTGGAGGGTCAGAGAGAAAGGTTTAAAGTACCCAAAAAGCCCAGTGCAGTAACAATCAAAACTGTGCAGGAAAATTGATTGTACTCTTCTTGACTAAAATAGAATCATCTGGTAGTTCTTTGCGGTCACAAGCACATTTGTCATAGAATATCCAGACATGTGGAAAATTTGTTAGTACTTTCTTTTGGAGAGATTATTTGCTTGGGTGAATGCCATGAATTCAGAATTCTGGCAGTGTTCTGCTTTCCTGCCAAATGTTTGGCAATCAAAGTAATTTTTCTCTTGAGGCATCAAAAGAGAATCTGCAAGCAATAGTAACAATGAACGTGATCTTGTGCTATCTTGATCTTTAAACTTTGCTGCATGTTGTCTTTCTTGAGAAGGATCATTTTCCATGTTAAAGTGAGAAAGTAAGTGTGTCTAGACAATTAAAGTTGGATATCTTCTTATATTAGTCTATAAAAACCTGATCTATTTATTGGCTAAGAGAATTGTCCAATCCTCTAGGGCTTGGGTGTCCAAACTATGGCTTGGGACTATATGTGGCTCATAAGCTCTAGTAATCCAGCCCATTGAGCTCAGGCAACTCAGTTCTATTTGTGTTTATACTTCTTTCTGACCTCTGAATTTCATTGCCCCGTTCTAAGCACTGTTTCCACATTGATGGATATATCCTAAATCAGTACACCAAGACCTAGGAGCAATGAGATATATGTAAATTAATCAGAACATGAAAGAATGGCTTGCATTTATTTAGCACCTCTCAGCTCAGGACATTCAGAGCACTTCACAGCCAATGAGTTATTTTGTCTTTGTAGACAAATGCAGTGGCCAATTTACACACAGCAAGATCACACAAACAGCAATGCGATGAATGACCAGTTAATTTGTTTTCACAGTGTCACGGGATCTTTTGCAGCCAACTGAACAAGCAGTTATCTCATCTGAAAGACGGCACCCTCCAACAATGTAGCACTCCCTCAGTACTACACTGAAAGTATCAGCCTAGATTATGTGCTCAAGTGGGACTTGAACACGCAACCTCCTGATTCAGAATGAGAGGGTTACCACTGAACCAAGCTAGCATATGGATTTAAGCGTTATATGTGGCCAACAAAGCTCTGTGGTATGCACCTAAAAGGCCCATGAAGTCAAAAAGCTCGGGCATTCAGACTCTCCAGGGAACCATTCATGACTAACATTCACACAGGTAACCTATAGTCAAGGGGAAAACTTGAATTTCAACTGGCCAGAATTGTTTACTATGATAAATATTGGTAGAAATATGGAGATATTAAAAACCGTGTATGTGAGCCTACCACTAAGAAGGTAGGATTTTGGTTTCCATAACAAGTTGTGCATGGGGTTATTATGTAGCTAACAAACCTAACTGAGAAAAATATGGCCTGCAAACACCATTTGGTGGAATGAGAATGTTCTGGTGACTGAGCCTTACTTAGCCAAATAACAATACACGTGTCCTGCCTCCTGTACGGGTATTCATTAAAGAAACATTCTATGAACACTTGCAGTTAGTGTTAAAGAAGATCTGCTAGCTTTATAAAAACAGAAACTGTAGGAAACACTCAGCAGGAGGGCAGTGAACCACCGCTCCCATTTTCTCGAACAGCAGGTGCTGGTAATGGTTCTGCTGAAACTATTTACACCTATAATCATACAATCATAGAAATTTATGGCACAGAAGGAGGCCATTTGTGTCTGTGCCGGCCGAATAAAAGCCACCCAGCCTAATCCCACTTTCCAGCTCTTGGTCCGTAGCCTTGTAGGTTATGGCACTTCAAGTGCACATCTAAGCACCTTTTAAATGCAAAGAGGGTTTCTGCCTCTACCACCCTTTCAGGCAGTGAGTTCCAGACCCCTACCACCCTCTGGGTGAAAAATGTTTTCCTCAGCTCCTCTCTAATCATTCTACCAATTACTTTAAATCTATGCCCCCTGGTTATTGACCCCTCTGCTAAGGGAAATAGGTCCTTCCTATCCACTCTAATTTTATTCACCTCAATTAAATCTCCCCTCAGCCTCCTCTGTTCCAAAGAAAACAACCCTAGCCTATCTAACCTTTCCTCACAGCTAAAATTCTCCAGCCCTGGCAACATCCTCATAAATCTCCTCTGTACCCTCTCTAGTGCAATCACATCTTTCCTGTAATGTGGTGACCAGAACTGTACGCAGTACTCAAGCTGTGGCCTAACCAATGTTTTATACAGTTCTAGCATAACCTCTCTGCTCTTATATTCTATGCCTCGGCTAATAAAGGATAGTAACCCGTATGCCTTCTAAACCATCTTACCTATCTGTCCTGCTACCTTCAGGGATCTATGGACATGCACCCCAAGGTCCCTCTGTTCCTCTACACCTCTCAGTATCCTCCCATTTCTTGTGTATTCCCTTGCGTTGTTTACCCTCCCCCAAATGCATTACCTCACACTTCTCCAGATTGAATTCCATTTGCCACTTTTCTGCCCACCTGAGCAGTCCATTGATATCTTTCTGCAGTCTACAGCTTTCCTCCTCACGATCAACCACACGGCCAATTTTAGTATCATCTGCAAACATCTTAATCATGCCCCCTACATTTAAATCTAAATCATTTATACCACAAAAAGCAAGAGACCTAGTAATGAGTCCTGTGGAACCCCACTGGAAACAGCCTTACAGTCACAAAACCACCCGTCAACCATTACCCTTTGTTTCCTGCCACTGAGCCAATTTTGAATCCAACTTGCCATTTTCCCTTGGATCCCAAGGGCTTTTACTTTTCTGACCAGTCTGCCATGTGGGACCTTGTCAAAAGCCTTGCTAAAATCCATGTAGATGTTGGACTGGAAAAATAGGCTTGCGCCAAAAATTCAAGTCTAACATAGACTACACCAAACATGCTACCCTCATCGACTCCCCTTGTTGACTTCTCAAAAAATTCAATCAAGTTAGTCAGACACGACCTTCCCTTAACAAATCCATGTTGACTGTCCTTGATTAATCCATGCCTTCCTAAATGACGATTAATACTGTCCCTCAGAATTGTTTCCGATAATTTGCCCACCCAGGTTAGGCTAACTGGCCTGTAATTACTCGGTCTATCCCTTTCTCCCTTTTTAAACAACGATACAAAGTTAACAGTCCTCCAATCCTCCGACACCAGGGAGGATTGGAAAATGATGGTCAGAGCCTCTGCTATCTCCTCCCTTGCTTCTCTTAACAGCCTTGGATACATTTCATCCAGGCCTGGTGATTTATCTACTTTCAAAGATGCTAATCCTTATAATATTTCCTTCCTCACTATGTTTATCCCATCCAATATTTCACACTCCTGCTCCTTAACTACAATGTCTGCAACGTCTCCCTCTTTTGTGAAGACAGACGCAAAGTATTCATTAAGAACCATACCCACATCTTTCGCCTCCACACATAGGTTACCTTTTTGGTCTCTAATAGGCCCTACTCTTTCCTTAGTTATCCTCTTGCTCTTTATGTATTTATAAAACATCTTTGGGTTTTCCTTGAGTCTACTTGCCAATATTCTTTCATCCCCTCTCTTTGCTTTCCTTATTTCCTTTATAATTTCACCCCTGCACTTTCTATATTCCTCTAGGCTTTCTGCAGTATTGAGCTCTCGGTATCTGACATACCTCCTCTAGACCTATCTTTCGTTTCTTTGCTTGTCCCACTATCACCCTCTTTTGCTTTGCACCATCATCCTTTTTGTCATTTAATCACTCTACTCTCCAATCTATCGTCTTTCGTCTGTTTCCCCCCTCCCCCCCTCCCCCACTCACTCACCACCGCCGCCACTTTCCCTGGCTCTGTACTTGCTTATAAACTTTTGAATCTCTAACATCTTCCAGTTCTGATGAAAGGTCTTTGACCTAAAACGTTAACTCGGTTTCTCTCTCCACAGATGCTGCCTGACCTGCTGAGTGTTGCCAGCATTTTCTGTTTTTATTTCAGATTTCCAGAATCCGCAGCATTTTGCTTCAGCTAGCTCTATAAAGGGATATCAAATCAATGGTAATAAGAGCATTAAAGGATTACAGATATTCAATTTCCCATTGTAGAGATTCACTAGTCGAAGTGATAGGTTCTAGATGGGCCAGCACCACCTATATAACAATAGAGACTGCGCTTCAAAAGTAATTTGACATTGTCATTAGACCTGCTGACAAGGGCGGCACTGTTGTTGTTTGGCAAACAGACCTCTACCTCGCAGAGGCTGAACGCCAACTCTCCGACACCTCCTCCTACCTCTCCTTGGACCATGACCCCACCACCGAACATCAAACATAGTTTCGCAGACCATCACTGACCTCATCTCCTCTGGAGATCTTCCTCCCACAGCCTCCAACCTCATCGTCCCCCAACCCCTACTTCCACCTCCTTCCCAAGATCCACAAACAGGACTGCCCCGGGAGACCCATTGTTTCAGCCTGTTCTTGCCCTGTGGGAATTATTTCTTCCTAACTCGACTATTTTTTTCTCCCCTTGTCCAGTCTCCTCCGACCAACATCCACGACTCTTCCGATGCCCTCTGTCACTTTAACAGTTTCCAGTTCCCCAGCCCTAACCGACTCCTTTTCACCGTGGATGTCCAGTCCCTCTACACCTTCACCTCCCACCAGGATGGCCTGCGGGCCCTCCGCTTCTTCCTTGAACCAAGGCCCAACCAGTCCCCATCCACCACCACCCTCCTCCGCCTGGCTGAACTTGTTCTTACATTGAACAACTTCTCCTTTGACTCCACTCACTTCCTCCAAATTAAAGGTGTTGCTATGGGAACCTGTATGGGTCCTAGCTATGCCTGTCTTTTCGTGGGATATGTGGAAGATTCTTTGTTCCAGTATCACTCAGGTCCCCTTCCTCACCTCTTTTTCCAGTACATTGATGACTGTATCGGTGCTGTTTCCTGCTCTCACCCCGAACTGGAAAATTTCATCAACTTTACTTCCAATTTCCTGCCCTCCCCCACCTTCACATGGTCCATTTCTGACTCTTCCCTTCCCTTCCTCGACTTCCCTATCTTGATTTCTGGGGATAGGCTGCCAACCAATATCTACTATAAGCCCATCAGCTCCCACAGCTACCTTGATTACATTTCCTCCCACCCCGCTTCCTGTAAAGACTCTATTCCATTCTCAAAGTTTCTACATCTCCATCACATCTATTCCGATGGTGCCATCTTCCACAGCAGTGCTTCTGATATGTCTTCCTTTTCCCTACACTGTTCCAATGAAGCTCAACGGAAGTTCGAGGAACAGCACCTCATTTTTTGATTAGGCATTTTACAACCTTCTGGACTCGACACTGATTTCAATAACTTCAGATCGCAATCACTGCTCCCATTTTTTTGGACAGCAGGTGCTGATAGTGGTTCTGCTGTTGCCATTTACAGCTCCTCTAGACCCATCTTTTGTTTCTTAACCTGTCCCATTACCAACCACTTTTGCCTTGCACCATCATCCCTTTTATCATTTAATCACTTCTGCCCTTCAACTTACCACAGATCTTCCCTTTTGTTCTTTCTACCCCCTCCCCACCCCCCTTTTCCCTGGCTCTGTACTTGCTTCAAAATTGTTAAATCTTCAACTTCTTCCAATTCTGACGAAAGGTCATTGACCTGAAACATTAACTCTGTTTCTCTCTCCACAGATGATCCCTGACCTGCTGAGTGTCTCCAGCATTTTCTGTTTTTATTTCAGATTTCCAGCATCTGCAGTATTTTGCTTTTGCTTCAAAAGTAATTAATTGCTTGTGAAACACTTTGAGTTGTCCTGACAATCTAAAAAGGTTGTTGCCTAGTGTAGTTTGTTCTAGTGTGAACACATCACCATCTACTGGTAAATGTGAGTTATGGCTTTTTTGGCTATTAAGTGGGTTAAAAGCAGAGCAACAACAACTGGCATTTATACAGCGCCTTTAATGCAAGAAAACGTCCTAAGGCGAGTAACTGGAACATAATCAGACAAAAATTGATACCAAACAAAAAAGAAGACATTAATTTGGTCAAAGAGGTAGGTTTTAAGGAGGGTCAAAGGAGGAGAAAGAAGTGGAGAGGCGGAGAGGTTTAGGGAGGGAATTCCAGAGCTTGGAGCCCAATTGGCTGACAGCACACCTGCCAATAGGTGAAGGGAGTAGGGGATGCATAAGAGACCAGAGTTGGAGGAACGCAGAGTTCTGAGAGGGTTGTAGAGCTAGAGGAGGTTACAGATATAGGGTGCAGCGATGCCATGGAGGGATTTGAACACGAGGATGTAAATTTTAAATTTGAGTCATTGGTCGACCAGGAGCCAATGTAGTTCAGTGAGCACAGGGGTGATGAGTGAGCTGGACGGTGTGAGTTAGGATACAGGCAGCAGAGTTTTGAATGAGCTCAAGTTTGTGGAAGATGGAAGATAGGATGCTGGCCAGGAGGATTTCAGCAGCAGATGAATATGGGGTTGGAAGCTCAGCTCAGGGCCAAGTAGGATCCTGAGGTTGTGAACAGTCTGGCTTAACCTTGGATAGTGGCCAAGGAAGGGTATGGAATCTGTGGCTAGGGAGTGGAGTTTGTGGTGGGGGCCGAAGATAATGGAGTCTTCCCAATGTTTAATTGGAGGACATTTGGCTCCTCCAAGCCTAGATGTCATACATGCAGGTTGACAAAACAGAGGCGATGGAGGGGTCGAGGGAGGTGGTGGTGAGATAGAGCTGGGTATCGTCAGCATACATATGGAACCTGATGTCATGTCTTCAAATAATGTCGCTGACGGACAACATGTAGATGAGAAATAGGAGGGGGCCACGCATGGATCCTTGGGGGACTCGAGATAACGGTTCAGGAGTGGGAAGAGAAGCCATTGCAGGAGATGCTCTGGCTATGATTGGATAGGTAAGAGTGGAACCAGGCGAGGGCAGTCCCCACTTTGCTGAACACAGAGGAAAGGCATTGGAGGAGGATAATGTGGTCGACAGTGACAAAAGCTGCAGGACTATTCTCCACTTCAGGGCAGAAGTTCCAGCAGCTCTTCCACCCTCCCCTCCATAACTGCCCGTCCCTGACCCATTTTCCTAGGTTGGGGCTCATCTAATATACCCGACAAACTCCCTGTAGGATTTCCACTGTCAAGAGGGAACTCGCCAATACAACCAAGGCAATTCCGGCAGTGCTGCAGAGGGACTGCTACTGCAGCACCTAAAGAGGCAGTGAGGGAATGTTAAAGGGGCAGAAGTACCCAAAGATTGGATAAAAGCTCCCACTGAAGGCCCCTGGCTGAGTGTTTGGGGTTGAAAGGAGGGAGAGGAGGCTACTGCAATGCTCTCTCCCTCTATTAGGAGAAACTTTGGGCTTTTACTGCTGCTTCCCAGGGTCTACTGCCACCATCGATATGGTGGCCCTGGGAAGTCACCGTAACCTAGGTGGAAAGGAGGGAATTCCGCCGTGTCCTGGGCCTTGCTCCCCTTCCATCACCACCATTTGCATATGGTGTGTGGAAAAGGAATAACCAGTGGCAGTCCTAGCAGGGCAGGGGGAGAGGAATCCTGCACAAGGCGGCAGTAGGCCTCACTGCCTAAATTGTCTTGTCATTCTCCGCCGTGATCCCACCTGATTGATGAGGAGAATTCCCTTCAGGAACTCCTACATTGAGTAATTCAAGGATCATGGCACCATCTGCTGACAGCTGTGTGTTATGGCTTTTTTTGTGTATTAGGGATAACAATAGTATGAAGCCAAAGAATGCTGTAATAAAAACAGATGTGTCAAAATTTTGCACCATTTAAATCAGGACTAGGCAAATGGTGGACCATGAGGAGTCTGGATATCATGGACAGGGATTCTGCACTGCAACATAGGAATAGCTGCGCATTTGCACATCATCATAAGGATGGTGGGAAGGCAGAATGTGGTGAAGTAAGTTAGATGAGGTGAATCTCGGCTCGAGAATGGGCTGTCTTTTTACTTAGAACAGCAATTTCTTTTTAAGTAAATTGGAGATCTGAGTGGCTAATTAAAACAGAGCTACTTTATTTGTTGCTTTGAATCTGGCATTTGTAAAATAAAAATGTTCTTGGCTTCGACAACTGAGTCACAAAATCTCTCGAAATAGGGAGACTTAGCGAAAAATTATGTTTCACTGCGATAGAAAAACAGCTGAGTAATTCTTTCATTTGGTTCATAAGAGAATTTATACACTTATAGCAGTCTTTGTGGCTAAATCGCACTGCAATATAGGCAACAAAACTATTTATATGAAATTTTTCTTTTAGCTATTTTAGCAAAATCACTGACCCACTCAAAATCAGAATGTTAACAGCTTTGTAAAAGTAGCAGTTAAAGGAATTTTATACAAACACGTTAATGCGTTCAACGCGAATATCACACAGCACAGTTCTACTTGTATTTATTTGGTGATTCTGGTCCCCAAGCTCACTGATATTTTTCTTACATGGAGCTCCAATCAAACTAATTGAACATCCCTCACGTGTATAATAGACATGGGAAGGCAACAGCATTATCCATTTATCTTCTCAGAAGCCAACACAACATTTTCAGCCCACTGTCTAATTCCATTCACATCAGATTGAAGAGATTCTGTTGCCGATTGCCTTTCAAATGGGGAATTAATCATTCTGTATAAGACTGCATCACCATCAGAATGATCAATGTTATTTCTGAAAACATCCATAAGATCATTGATGAAACTGAGAAACAGAGATTCCTGAGTGACCTTTGGAAATGTGGACCTTATTATGATAAGACGACAAACATCCATTTAATCAAGGGTGATGTTTGCATCCCCAGAGGAAATCCAATTCAGCAGCTTATCAGATACGCCGATGGTGTCAACATCTCAAGGTTGTCACGAACAAATAGAACAAAAGCAGCAGCTTATTAACAGGCAGAACGATTGACAAACAAAACAAAATTGTGGCTCCACTCTGCAGAACAGCAGTAACTTACAGAAAAGTACAGGCAGGTAGATTCTAAGTTGCAGCAGTTCCACTATCAAAAACAAACAAATTGTGCAGATCTTTGTTCAGGTAATATTACATAGAATGTACGGAATCTTACAACACCAGGTTATAGTCCAACAATTTTACTTTAAAATCACAAGCTTTCGGAGATTATCCCCTTCGTCAGGTGAGTCGTGAATGAGAGCTTCTCAAATCGCATATCTTATATTAGGCTGGGAAACCATCACACCAATCAAAAGGTGTCGCTGGTGTTCAGACAGGTTAGCCACGGAAAACAGAAGGTCCCAGTATACTGAATACACATTGTGTCAAATTACACAGACAGAGAGAAAGAGACCCAAAAGGCAGAGAGAGAAAGAGAGAATATTAAAAAGATAACTTTTTTTTCCCCCCTTGCTGGTGGGGTTACGTGTAGCGTGACATGAACCCAAGATCCCGGTTGAGGCCGTCCTCATGGGTGCGGAACTTGGCTATCAATTTCTGCTCGACGATTTTGCGTTGTCGTGTGTCTCGAAGGCCGCCTTGGAGAACGCTTACCCGAAGATCGGTGGCTGAATGTCCTTGACTGCTAAAGTGTTCCCCGACTGGGAGGGAACCCTCCTGTCTGGCGATTGTTGCGCGGTGTCCGTTCATCCGTTGTCGCAGTGTCTGCATGGTCTCACCATTGTACCATGCTCCGGGGCATCCTTTCCTGCAACGTATGAGGTAGACAACGTTGGCCGAGTCACAGGAGTATGAACCATGTACCTGGTGGGTGGTGTCCTCTCGTGTGATGGTGGTATCCGTGTCGATGATCTGGCATATCTTGCAGAGGTTGCCATGGCAAGGTTGCGTGGTGTCGTGGACGCTGTTCTCCTGAAAGCTGGGTAATTTGCTGCGAGCGATGGTCTGTTTGAGGTTGGGTGGCTGTTTGAAGGAGAGTAGTGGAGGCGTGGGGATGGCCTTAGCGAGGTGTTCGTCGTCATCGATGACATGTTGAAGGTTGCGGAGAACATGGCGTAGTTTCTCCGCTCCAGGGAAGTACTGGACGACGAAGGGTACTCTGTTGGTTGCGTCCCGTGTTTGTCTTCTGAGGAGGTCTATGCGATTCTTCGCTGTGGCCCGTCGGAACTGTCGATCGACAAGTCAAGCATCATATCCCGTTCTTATGAGGGCGTCTTTCAGCGTCTGTAGGTGTCCATCGCGTTCCTCCTCGTCTGAGCAGATCCTGTGTATTCGTAGGGCCTGTCCATAGGGGATGGCCTCTTTGACGTGGTTGGGGTGGAAGCTGGAAAAGTGGAGCATCGTGAGGTTGTCCGTGGGCTTGCGATAGAGTGAGGTGCTGAGGTGCCCGTCTTTGATGGAGATTTGTGTGTCCAAGAAAGAAACCGATTCTGAGGAGTAGTCCATGGTGAGTTTGATGGTGGGATGGAACTTGTTGATGTTATCGTGTAGTCTCTTTAGTGATTCTTCGCCGTGGGTCCATAGGAAGAAAATGTTGTCGATGTATCTGGTGTATAGTGTTGGTTGGAGGTCCTGTGCAGTGAACCATCACACGCGAGGACACCACCCACCAGGTACATGGTTCATACTCCTGTGACTCGGCCAACGTTGTCTACCTCATACGTTGCAGGAAAGGATGCCCCGGAGCATGGTACAATGGTGAGACCATGCAGACACTGCGACAACGGATGAACGGACACCGCACAACAATCGCCAGACAGGAGGGTTCCCTCCCAGTCGGGGAACACTTTAGCAGTCAAGGACATTCAGCCACCGATCTTCGGGTAAGCGTTCTCCAAGGCGGCCTTCGAGACACACGACAACGCAAAATCGTCGAGCAGAAATTGATAGCCAAGTTCCGCACCCATGAGGACGGCCTCAACAGGGATCTTGGGTTCATGTCACGCTACACGTAACCCCACCAGCAAGGGGGATAAAAAAGTTATTTGTTTTTAATATTCTCTCTTTCTCTCTCTGCCTTTTGGGTCTCTTTCTCTCTGTCTGTGTAATTTGACACAATGTGTATTCAGTATACTGGGACCTTCTGTTTTCCGTGGCTAACCTGTCTGAACACCAACGACACCTTTTGATTGGTGTGATGGTTTCCCAGCCTAATATAAGATATGCGATTTGAGAAGCTCTCATTCACTACTCACCTGACGAAGGGGATAATCTCCGAAAGCTTGTGATTTCAAAATAAAATTGTTGGACTATAACCTGGTGTTGTAAGATTCCTTACATTTGTCCACCCCAGTCCATCACCGGCATCTCCACATCATAGAATGTACAGCACAGAAACAGGCCATTCAGCCCAACAGGTCCATGCTGGTGTTTATGCTTTGCACAAGCCTTTTCCCTCCCTACTTCATCGCACCCCATCAGTTTATCCTTCTGTTCGTTTCTCCCTCATGTGTTCATCTAGCTTCTCCTTAAATGCATCTATGCTCGTTGCCTCAACTACTCCTTATTGTAGCGAGTTCCACATTCTAACCATTCTCTGGGTAAAGGAGGTTCTCCTGAATTCCCTATTGGATTTATTAGTGACTATCTTATATTTTTAAGAAAGGAGAGAGAGGGAAACTGGGGAATTATAGACCAGTTAGCCTAACACCTGTTGTGGGGAAATTGCTGGAGTCTATAATTAAGGATAGGATGACTGAACACCTTGAGAATTTTCAGTTAATCAAAGAGAGCCAGCACGGATTTGTGAAAGGTAGGTCGTGCCTGACAAACCTGATTGAATTGTTTGAAGAGGTGACTAAAGTAGTGGACAGGGGAATGTCAATGGATGTTATTTATATGGACTTCCAGAAGGCATTTGATAAGGTCCCACATAAGAGACTGTTAGCTAAGTTAGAAGCCTATGGAATCGAGGGAAAAGTACGGACTTGGTTAGGAAATTGGTTGAGCGAAAGGCGACAGAGAGTCGGGATAATGGGTAAGTATTCACATTGGCAGGATGTGACTAGTGGAGTCCCGCAGGGATCTGTCTTGGGGCCTCAATTATTCACAATATTTATTAACGACTTAGATGAAGGCACAGAAAGTCTCATATCTAAGTTTGCTGATGACACAAAGATTGGTGGCATTGTAAGCAGTGTAGATGGAAACATAAAATTACAAAGGGATATTGATAGATTCGGTGAATGAATTCCATCTGCCACAGTTTTGCCCAATGTAGACAAATGTGAGGTCATCCACTTTGGATCAAAAAAGGATAGAACAGGGTACTTTCTAAATGGTAAAAAGTTAAAAACAGTGGATGTCCAAAGGGACTTAGGGGTTCAGGTACATAGATCATTGAAGTGTCATGCACAGGTAATTGGAATGCTGGCCTTTATATCTAGAGGACTGGAGTACAAGGGGGCAGAAGTTATGCTGCAGCTATACAAAACCCTGGTTAGACCGCACCTGGAGTACTGAGAGCAGTTCTGGGCACCGCACCTTCGGAAGGACATATTGGCCTTGGAGGGAGTGCAGCGTAGGTTTACTAGAATGATACCAAGACTTCAAGGATTAAGTTACGAGGAGAGATTACACAAATTGGGGTTTATTCTCTAGAGTTTAGAAGATTAAGGGGTGATCTGATCGAAGTTTAAAAGATATTAAGGGGAACGGACAGGGTGGATAGAGAAACTATTTCCGCTGGTTGGGGATTCTAGCAGTAGGGGGCACAGTCTAAAAATTAGAGCCAGACCTTTCAGGAGTGAGATTTGAAAACATTTCTACACACAAAGGGTGGTAGAAGTATGGAACTCTCTTCCGCAAACGGCAATTGATACTAGCTCAATTGCTAAATTTAAATGTGAGATCGATAGCTTTTTGGCAACCAAAGGTATTAAGGGATATGGGCCAAAGGCAGGTATATGGAGCTAGATCACAGATCAGCCATGATCTTATCAAATGGCGGAGCAGGCACGAGGGGCTGAACGGCCTACTCCTGTTCCTATGTTCCTATTTATGGCCCCTATGGTTTCCCCACAAGTGGAAACATCTTCCCTATGTCTATCCTATCAAACCCTTTCATAACCTTAAAGAACTCTATCAGGTCACTGCTCAGCCTTCTCTTTTCTAGAGAAAAGAGCCCTAGCCTGTTCAATCTTTCCTGATAGGTATAACCTCTCAGTTTTGCTATCATCCTAGTAAATATTTTCTGCACCTTCTCCAGTGCCTCTATATCCTTTTTATAATATGGAGACCAGAACTGTACACAATACTCCAAGTGTGGTCTAATCAAGGTTCTATACAAGTTTAACATAACTTCCCTGCTTCTCAATTCTATCACTCTAGAAATGAACCCCAGTGCTTGATTTGCTTTTTTTATGGCCTCATTAACCTGTGTCGCTACTTTTAGTGATTTGTGTATCTGTATCCCTAGATCCTCTGCTCCTCTGCCCCATTTAGACTCTTATTATCCAAGTGGTATGTGGCCTCCTTATTCTTCCTACCAAAATGTAATACTTCACACTTATCTGTATTGAAATTCATTTGCCAATTACACTCTACAAATTTGTTAATGTCTTCCTGTATTTTGTCGCAGTCCTCCTCAGTATTAATTACATCCCCCAATTTGGTGTTGTCCACAAATTTTGAAATTGTACTTCCGATTCCAGAGTCCAAATAGTTTATGTAAATGATGAACAACAGTGGTCCCAGCACCGATCCTTGTGGAGCACCACTTCCTACCTTTTGCGAGTCTGAGTAACTACCTTTAATCCCTACTCTGTTTTCTGTTTTGTAGCCAGCTTGCTATCCATTCTGCTACTTATCTCCTGACTCCACATGCCTTAGTCATGAGTCTACTATGTGGTACATTATTGAAGACCTTTTGAAAATTCAAATATATTACATCTACTACATTACCCATATCGACTCTTTCTGTTACTTCTTCAAAGAATTCAATAAGGTTGGTCAAGCATGACCTTCCATTTTGAAATCCGTGCTGACTACTCTTTATTATATTTTCGGTTTCTAAATGTTTTTCCAATATATCGTTGAGTAAAAGATTCCATTATCTTTCCTACCACCGACATTATGCTAATTGGTCTACAGTTCCTTGGACTGGTTCCATCTCCCTTTTTAAATATAGGAATCACATGAGCGGTCCGCCAGTCCTCTGGCACTATTCCCTTTTCTAATTAATTTTTAAATATATATGTAATAGTGTCTCCGCTATTAATATGCACGGATGCTTTTAACATGCGTGGATGCAATCCATCCAGACCAGGGGTTTTATCCTCTCTAAGTCTGATTAGTTTATCAATTGTCTCCCTCCTTCCTTTCTTAAATGTTTTTATATCTTTTTTGATCTCTTCTTCTAATGTTATGCCCAGCATGTTAGTCACCCTGGTAAATAGTGAGGTAAAGTAATTATTTGATATTGCTGCCATTTCGCTGTCAATACCTGTGAGTTTATTGTGTGTATCCCTTAGTGGCCCTATCCCTATCCTGATTTTTCTTTTGTTATTTTTGTGTCTGTGGAACTCTTTACAGTCCTTTTTATAGTCCTTGATAATTTAATTTTGTAGTTCCTCTTTTCCTTCTTAATAGTTTTTTTTAAACTTCTTTCCTAACCTTTTCGTATTCCCTTTTGTCATCCTCTCCTTTGTTATCTATGTTCTTAGTGTATTCCTTTTTCTTTAGTTTCAATTTTGCCCGTATTCAAGCATGGTGTGTCATTACTGGCTAGTTTGTTCTTGCTTTTTAGTGGGATGTATTTCTCCTGGACTCTATTGATCACCGTTTTAAATGTTTCCCACTGCTGTTCTATTTCTTTGTTTATCAGTAAATGTTTCCAGTTTATTTACCCTAGTTCCATTCTCATCCCCTGAAAATCAGCTTTTTTCCAATTTATTGCTTTGGTATTTGTATTACTTATGTCCTTCTCAATCTTTATTTTAAACCTTGTTATGTTGCGATCGCTATTGTCCAGATGTTCCTCTACACTTACTTCTCTTATCTGTTCTGGTTCATTTCCCATTACTAGATCCAGCAATGCTTCCTCTCCTGTTGGGCTTTTTACATACTGGGTAAGAAAGGAGTTCTGAACACATTGTAAAAACTCCATTCCCTGTACCCCTTTACCTACCAGTTTATTTGGGGATAGTTAAAATCTCCCATGATTATTATTCTAAGTCCTTTACTCATTTCACATATTAGCTTACATATTTCTTCCTCCACCTCCTTTCCACTATTAGTTGGTTTGTAGTACATCCCTATTAGCGTGATCGATCCCTTCTTATCCTTTATTTCAACCCATATGGATTCTGTTTCTATCCTTCTGTTAGTTATGTCCCTTTTTTCTACTGTCACTATGTTATCTCTAATTAGTACGGCTACGCCATCCCCTTCTTCCTTCCCTATCATTTATGATTATGTTATAACCTGCAATATTTAGTTGCCAGTCCTGTTCTTTATGTAGCCATGTTTCAGTTATTCCTACTATATCTGGTTCCTTGCTAGGGATTATTGCCTCCAGTTCCCCCCTTTTATTTTGGACGCAGTGTGCATTACTGTACAGGCAGTTTAATTCATATTTAATAGTTGTTCCTTTTACTTTATTTTTAACAGTTCCTTGACCATTTATGTTATCTTTATTCCTTACCCTGGTCTGACTTATACACTCATCTCCTGCTTCTTTTATTTTTCAGCTTTTTTATTGCGATCAGACCCCCTCCCCCAACTTGCTAGTTTAAAGCCTTATGCACCACCCTAATTATCCTTTCTGCTAGGACTCTGGTCCCATTCCGGTTCAGGTGGAACCTGTTCCAGCGGTACAGCTCCTTCCTGTCCCAGTACTGGTGCCAGTGTCCCGTGAAATGGAACCCCTCCTTCCCACACCAGCCTTTTAGCCACACGTTCACCTTCCTAATCTGCCTATCCCTATGCCAATTAGCACGTGGTTCAGGTAGTAATCCTGAGATTACCACCCATGAGGTCCTGCTTTTTAATTTAGTTCCCATCTTCTGATATTCCCTTAGCAAGAACTCCTCCTTGTTCATCCTTATGTCATTGATGCCGACATGGACCACGACAACTAGATCCTCCCCCTTTTTTTCCCAAGTTCCTCTCTAGTTGCTCCAAGACGTCCTTTATCCTTGCACCAGGTAGGCAACACACCCTCTTGGACTCTCGGTCGCGACTGCAGAGGACACTATCTATCCCCCTAATATGCTCTTACACTGTCATATCGCATTGGTTACTGCTATGCATTCCTTCGCTTCATGCTATCACATTGTACAGTTACACGTGCTAATACTATAGATTCTTTCATTGTAATCTAGAGATAATTCTTGGTTTATTATCTGAGCATTTAGAAATGAAAGGGACGGGAGAGTATGGGCGATATAAGCAAAAGGGACAGCACAGCTCGGGGCAAGGTGCCTGGAAAATACCTCCACAAAGGGAGGCATGATTAGAACTGGACTAGAATCAGATTGAGTAGCAGACAGATGAGTTCTCTGTGGAGTTGAGGTAAAATGAAATGTGAAAATAAGTGAGTCAGAAGTAGTAATCTGTGCCAGGTCAGAGAGATCCTCGGAAGGCTTACAGATAGATTAGTCCAGATAAGGTAGACAAATCCTTAGAGCAGACAAGATCCTACTTTCATTTAAAGGATGAAAAACATTGAATTCAAATTAGTCTCAGTACAGTGTTCTGGAGAGGAAGGAGGCATTCTGCCTAAAGGTGTAAACTGATGTTATTTCTATAGTAAAAACAGAAAATGCTGGAAATGCTCAGCAAGTTAGGCAGGATCTGTGGAGAAAGAAACTGAGTTAACATTTCAGGTCACTGACCTTTCATCAGAACTGGAAGAAGTTAAAGATATAATAGGTTTTAAACAAGTACAGAGCCAGGGAAAGGTGGGAAGAGAGGAAAGAACAAAAGGAAAGTCTGTGATAGAGTGGAAGGCAGGAGTGATTAAATGACAAAAGGGATGATGGTAATGGGACAAGTTAATAAACAAAAGATGGGTCTAGAGGAGCTGTAAATGGCAACAGCAGAACCACTACCAGCACCTGCTGTCCGAAAAAATGGGATCAATGGTTATGATCTGAAGTTATTGAAATCAATGTTGTGTCTAAAAGGTTGTAAAGTGCCTAATCAAAAGATGAGGTGCTGTTCCTCGAGTTTCCGTTGAGCTTCTTTGGAACAGTAGAGGAGGCTGAGGACCGAGAGGTCAGAGTGAAAGTGGGACGAAGAATTAAAATGGCAAGCGACCGGAAGCTCAGGGTCACGCTGGAGGACTGCTCGGAAGTGTTCAGGAAAGTGATCACCTAATCTGCTTTTGGTCTCCCCATTGTAGAGGAGACCGCATCGTGAGCAGCGAATATAGTATACTAAATTGAAAGAAGTACAAGTAAACCGCTGTTTTTGTAGACTGGGTAGTTATGATCTCTGGAATACAGCTCTTATGATTATCTGCAGGGACGTAAAACCTTAAGGGGAAGAGTGATGTAATGGTCCTAGAATACACTACTGTATTTAGAAAAATCAGAAGGTCAGAATTTTAAGACTTTGAAATGCTATGTTCAGCAAATCTGAAATCTGTAAGAGAAAGACTTTTGAAATAGCTGAGATTTCAGATTTAACCTGTGAACATAGTCATAAGTGTTAATGGTTCTATTAAATCAGTTAAATCGATGACCGTACTACTCAAGGTGTGGGGGGTGTCAGTAATGCAGACCAAAACTTGGCTGATTATTAACAGAGATTGACTAGCTGTGATAAATAAAAAGGATGCATTCATTGGATTTGGGCCAAGAGCAACTTCCTCATTTTGGAGAAACTGAAAATGTGCTCGTGGGTTCTTAGAATATTCAAATCCTCAAGCTTCTAAAAGATATGGCATTTTATGCAGAATTTTTTGAATATTCATCAGACCCTTTTGTAATTTTTCAGATAGCTTTGGTGTTTTATTACTGTAAAACTCATTTGAAGTACATTTTCATAAAACGGATTGATAAACATGGTTAGAAAATCACTCATAACAGGGAATGACCTACTGATCCATCAAGCTCATCTAATCCAGACATGAGGCAGACCACAGGCACCATCAACCCACCTCCCCTAGTCACGCAATCTCCTGGGAGAAGCAAGAAACTGAGAAAAAAAACCCAAGGCCAGTTTAGGAATAAACTCTGGGGAATTGCTCTCTGACCCCTGAAGTCAATCAAGCAAGCTCCAGGAGACCTCAGTAGCTCACAATGATTAATAGCTACCCTCATCTACTGCTATTACGCAAGATGTCTTCCTCTCTCAGGGACTTATTCAGCTCCTTTTTGAAGGACTGCAAGAAACCTATACTTAACACACATTTTGGTAATCTGTTCCAGAGGCTTATGACTCTCTGTGAAAAGAAATAATTCCTGGCATCTAACCCAACTTCTTGCTTTTGTATTTTATACTTATGCCCTCTAGTTCTTCCATCCCTATCCAGTTCAAATAACCTATCCACCTGGACAGAATCTATTCCCTTCATCATGTTAAAAACCTCAGTCATATCTCTTCTACGTCTACATTTCTCCAATGAAAAAAAGCCAGAATTCCTTGAGCCTGTCCTGATGGCTCAGAGCCATTACCTACCTAAAGTCTAAAGTTATAGCAAAAATATACATGGACCTACTATTTTAAAAAGTGTAAAATATACTCAGTTTCATTTTTTAAAAAATTTATTTTTTCCCATCTCTCCAGTGTGGCACAGCTCCACTTCCGGATTTGCTAAGGCTGCTGGCAGGGAAGATCCATTTTTACTTGGTTTTCCTGGCTGCCAGCTGCAGCAAATCCCAGCAATTTTACTTTCAGGTTTTTTTTTATTCGTTCACGGGATGTGGGCGTCGCTGGCGAGGCCAGCATTTATTGCCCATCCCTAATTGCCCTCGAGAAGGTGGTGGTGAGCCGCCTTCTTGAACCGCTGCAGTCCATGTGGTGAAGGTTCTCCCACAGTGCTGTTAGGAAGGGAGTTCCAGGATTTTGACCCAGCGACAATGAAGGAACGGCGATATATTTCCAGGTCGGGATGGTGTGTGACTTGGAGGGGAACGTGCAGGTGGTGTTGTTCCCATGCGCCTGCTGCTCTTGTCCTTCGAGGTGGTAGAGGTCGCGGGTTTGGGAGGTGCTGTCGAAGAAGCCTTGGCGAGTTGCTGCAGTGCATCCTGTGGATGGTGCACACTGCAGCCACAGTGCGCCGGTGGTGAAGGGAGTGAATGTTCAGTGTGGTGGATGGGGTGCCAATCAAGCGGGCTGCTTTATCTTGGATGGTGTCGAGCTTCTTGAGTGTTGTTGGAGCTGCACTCATCCAGGCAAGTGGAGAGTATTCCATCACACTCCTGACTTGTGCTTTGTAGATGGTGGAAAGGCTTTGGGGAGTCAGGAGGTGAGTCACTCGCCGCAGAATACCCAGCCTCTGACCTGCTCTCGTAGCCACAGTATTTATATGGCTGGTCCAGTTAAGTTTCTGGTCAATGGTGACCCCCAGGATGTTGATGGTGGGAGATTCGGCGATGGTAATGCCGTTGAATGTCAAGGGGAGGTGGTTAGACTCTCTCTTGTTGGAGATGGTCATTGCCTGGCACTTATCTGGCGCGAATGTTACTTGCCACTTATGAGCCCAAGCCTGGATGTTGTCCAGGTCTTGCTGCATGCGGGCTCGGACTGCTTCATTATCTGAGGGGTTGCGAATGGAACTGAACACTGTGCAGTCATCAGCGAACATCCCCATTTCTGACCTTATGATGGAGGGAAGGTCATTGATGAAGCAGCTGAAGATGGTTGGGCCCAAGACACTGCCCTGAGGAACTCCTGCAGCAATGCCCTGGGGCTGAGATGATTGGCCTCCAACAACCACTACCATCTTCCTTTGTGCTAGGTATGACTCCAGCCACTGGAGAGTTTTCCCCCTGATTCCCATTGACTTCAATTTTACTAGGGCTCCTTGGTGCCACACTCGGTCAAATGCTGCCTTGATGTCAAGGGCAGTCACTCTCACCTCACCTCTGGAATTCAGCTCTTTTGTCCATGTTTGGACCAAGGCTGTAATGAGGTCTGGAGCCGAGTGGTCCTGGCGGAACCCAAACTGAGCATCGGTGAGCAGGTTATTGGTGAGTAAGTGCCGCTTGATAGCACTGTCGACGACACCTTCCATCACTTTGCTGATGATTGAGAGTAGACTGATGGGGCGGTAATTGGCCGGATTGGATTTGTCCTGCTTTTTGTGGACAGGACATACCTGGGCAATTTTCCACATTGTTGGGTAGATGCCAGTGTTGTAGCTGTACTGGAACAGTTTGGCTAGAGGCGCAGCTAGTTCTGGAGCACAAGTCTTCAGCACTACAGCTGGGATGTTGTCGGGGCCCATAGCCTTTGCTGTATCCAGTGCACTCAGCCGTTTCTTGATATCACGTGGAATGAATCGAATTGGCCGAAGACTGGCTTCCGTGATGGTGGGGATATCGGGAGGAGGCTGAGATGGATCATCCACTCGGCACTTCTGGCTGAAGATGGTTGCAAACGCTTCAGCCTTGTCTTTTGCACTCACGTGCTGGACTCCGCCATCATTGAGAATGGGGATGTTTGCAGAGCCTCCTCCTCCCGTTAGTTGTTTAATTGTCCACCACCATTCACGACTGGATGTGGCAGGACTGCAGAGCTTTGATCTGATCCGTTGGTTGTGGAATCGCTTGGCTCTGTCTATAGCATGTTGCTTCCGCTGTTTAGCATGCATGTAGTCCTGAGTTGTAGCTTCACCAGGTTGGCACCTCATTTTTAGGTATGCCTGGTGCTGCTCCTGGCATGCTCTTCTACACTCCTCATTGAACCAGGGTTGATCCCCTGGCTTGTTGGTAATGGTAGAGTGAGGAATATGCCGGGCCATGAGGTTACAGATTGTGCTGGAATACAATTCTGCTGCTGCTGATGGCCCACAGCGCCTCATGGATGCCCAGTTTTGAGCTGCTAGATCCATTCTGAATCTATCCCATTTAGCACGGTGGTAGTGCCACACAACACGATAGATGATGTCCTCAGTGCGAAGACGGGACTTCATCTCCACGAGGACTGTGCGGTGGGCACTACTACCAATACTGTCATGGACAGATGCATTTGCGACAGGTAGATTGGTGAGGACGAGGTCAAGTAAGTTTTTCCCTCGTGTTGGTTCGCTCACCACCTGCCGCAGGCCCAGTCTGGCAGCTATGTCCTTCAGGACTCGGCCAGCTCGGTCAGTAGTGGTGCTACCGAGCCACTCTTGGTGATGGACATTGAAGTCCCCCACCCAGAGTACATTTTGTGCGCTTGCTACCCTCAGTGCTTCCTCCAAGTGGTGCTCAACATGGAGGAGGACTGATTCATCAGCTGAGGGAGGACGGTAGGTGGTAATCAGCAGGAGGTTTCTGTGCCCATGTTTGACCTGATGCCATGAGATTTCATGGGGTCCAGAGTCAATGTTGAGGACTCCCAGGGCCACTCCCTCCTGACTGTATATCACTGTACCGCCACCTCTGGTGGGTCTGTCCTGCCCGTGGGACAGGACATACCCAGGGATGGTGATGGAAGAGTCTGGGACGTTGGCTGAAAGATATGATTGTGAGTATGGCTATGTCAGGCTGTTGCTTGACTAGTCTGTAGGACAGCTCTCCCAATTTTGGCACAAGTCCCCAGATGTTCGTAAGGAGGACCTTGCAGGGTCGACTGGGCTTGGTGTTTTGCCGTTGTCGTGTCCGGTGCCTAGTGGTCCGATGCCGGGTGGTCCGTCCGGTTTTATTCTTATTATGACTTTTCGTAGCGAGATTTTACAACTGAGTGGCTTGCTAGGCCATTTCAGAGGGCATTTAAGAATCAACCACATTGCTGTGGGTCTGGAGTCACATATAGGCCAGACCGGGTAAGGATGGCAGGTTTCCTTCCCTAAGGGACATTAGTGAACCAGATGGGTTTTTACGACAATCCGGTAGTTTCATGGCCATCATTACTGATACTAGTATTTTAATTCCAGATTTTATTTCATTAATTGAATTTAATTAATTAATTGAATTTAAATTCGCCAGCTGCCGTGGCGGGATTTGAACTCATGACTCTGGATTTTAGTCCAGGCCTCTGGATTACTAGCCCAGTAGCATAACCACTATGCTACCGTACCATTTCAGGTTGATGCCAGCCATGCTCGACCCGTGCATTGGGAGCCAGTGCTACTAGCAGGTGCCTCATGCAATATAAAAGCAGCTTTTCAAATTATTATAGATTTTTCGAATACATTTGTAGTAGATACGCACTGTCACTTAGCTGTTTGTCCTCTTTAATCAGACAATCACTAACAAGGCAACATTGATGTTTTATAAATAAACCAGGGAGATTTTCCAGCATAACTCATATGAATGGGGCATAAAATTGGATGGGAACCTGTTTTTCGGTTCTCTATTCATCTCTGCCCCATAGCAATCTTTTGCCATCACTCTTGCTGGATGCTGAAGAGCCCAGCTAAAAAGGGGCAGGCATAACCAAATAAGGTCACAGAGTGACATCATATGACACATCTTTTAATCACCAATGCGTGATGTTTTTAACACTGGCATGTTATTGGCATCCAGTTTTGCCAAGACCGGCGGAGGGTTTTCAAACTTTAAATCCCTCCCCCAGCGAGTTCAAACAATTGCGACCCAATATATGTGCTCATGCACCCCGACAGAATTTGCTGGACTTTTCAAGGTGGCTGGACTTTATCCTCCAATGGACAGGGGACCATTTAATGTGCTGCAGGCATCTGAATCCTGCAAGAGGTATGAATTTCAACAACAACAACAACTTGTATTTATATGGCACCATTAATGTAGAAAAACATCCTAAGACACTTCAAAAAGATGTAATCAGAAAAAAAATGAACACGAGCCAAAGCAGCAGATATTAGAAGAGGTGACTAAAGAAGATACGGGGTCAGAAGGTCAGCTTGGGGTCAAATAGGATGCCAAGGTTGCAAACAGTCTGGTTCAACCCAAGGCAGTGGCTGGGGAAGGCTATGGAATTAGTGGAAAGGGTATAGAGTTTGTGGCAGTGGCTGAAGACAATGGCTTCAGTCTCCTCAATTGTGACGTATCCAAGGCTGGATGTCAGACAAGCATTCTGACAACAAAGAGACATGGAGGCGTCAAAACATTTGTGCAGAGATAAAGCTGGGTGTTGTCAATGTACATGTGGAAGCTGACCCCATGTCTTCTGATGATCTCGGCAAGGGACAGCATGTAGATGAAGAGGAAGGGGCCAAAGATAGATCCTTAGAGGACTCTAGAAGTAATAGAATGGGGTGGAAAGCGAATCCATTGCAGGAGTTGTTCTGGCTATGATTAAATAGGTAAGAGTGAAACCAAACGTGGGCAGTCCCACTTAGCTGGGCAACGAAGGAGAGGCATTGTTGGATGGTGCAGTCGATCGTATCAAAGGCAGCATAGACGTTGAGGAGAACAAGGAGGGATAGTTTGCCATAGTCACAATCACAGAGGATGTTCCAGTACTGGGGCAGGGACAGAAACCTGATTGGAGATTAACAATGGAGCTGTGGGAAAGATGGGCATGGATTTGGAAGGTGGACAACATGTTTAAGCACTTTTAGAGGAAAGGGAGGTTGGAGGTGGGCAGTAGTTTGCAAGGACAGGGGGTTTCAAGGGTGGGTTTTTGAGGAGGAATGTGATTTTGAACAGGAGGGGGACAGTGCCTAAGGAGAGAGAACCTTACATTTAAAATGTCAGCTAACATGAAGGCTAAGAAGGGAAGTCGGGTGGTCAGCAGTTTACTGGGAATTGGATCTAGGCAGCAAGAGGTGTGCCTCATAAACAAGATGAGCTCGGCGAAGGAGAGAGGGTAGATAGGAGAGAAACTAGCGAAAAACACAGGTTTAGGGCTAGGGCAGGAGGTTTGGCTTCATGGACAAGGTGAAGTTGGGGCGGAGGGGGAAAGCAGCAGAGGCAACTGAACAGATGGTCTCAATCTTAGTGGCAGTCCATAAACTCCTTGCACTTGTTGTTGGAACTAAGGATGGAAGGAGCAGAGGAGAGGGGTTTAAGGAGATGATTGATATTTGAGAAAAGAAGCTGGGGGTTATCTTTGCTCTCCAGTATGATCCTGGAGTAGTGAGAGGTTTTGGCAGAGGAGAGTGAGGCCCGATGGTGCTTGATGTGATCTAGCCAGATCTGGTGATGGATGGCTAAACCAGATGTGCACTAGATATGCACTAGTTTTGGACTTGAGCAAATTAAGATTATGGCTATAAAAGGGGAAAAACCAGGATGGGAGAGAGGAAAGGTTTTACTGGGGACAAGGACAACAAAGGTGGAGGAGAGGGAGTGGTTTATCAGATAGACAGTTTGAGTGCTGCAATATTTCTCTGTCACATTATGGGGTGGCTACCTTATTTGCAATGAAGTTGGGGCCTAATATGTCTAGAAAACAGCTTGTGCACAGGCTCCAAGATCCCTTTGTGATTACTACCCCCATTGAGGCTGAGTGCCTCAAGCACTGTAGACTTCAGGCCTCCACACCTGATTTATGTCCAGGCAGCTACTTCAGCATTAGCTTTATCTAACAAAACATTCTCAAGAATGCAAGAGTTGGTTTAGCCACAAAAGTATTCTTTTTAAATAATCAGTTCTTCTGTGGTGTTCTCACAGTAGGTTTGGAGCATAGTTTTGATGTTTAGTTGCTAACCTGGCCTGTTCCTTTAAAGCCACTACTCAAGTACTTCCTGTACGAATCCAGGTATTTGTACTTGCATGTAAATTTCTCAAATGAATTAGGGGGGTCAGTAAATGGCATGTAAATTTCAGACTTTAGGTACAACTTACTGCCCCAGCCATAAACTCCCATCCTTGTCCACTCATTCAGATTGAAACAGACCATTTGAAACTTTGACGTCCTGTTCAACCCAGATCTGAGCTATAAACCCCACATCCTATCCATCACCACGACTGCCTATATCCAGCTGTGCAACACCGACTGCTTCCACCCTACCTCTCCATCACTGAAAACCTTATCCATGCTTGTGTTGATTCTAGACTCAATTATTCCAATGTCCTCTTTTTGGCCTCCGTACTTCATAAGGTCCAAGTTGTCCAAAGCACAACTCCCCATATCGTGTCCTGCACTAGGTCCCACTTGCCCATTACCCCCATCTTTGCTAACCTATGCTGACTTCCTATTCCCCCAGCTTGTTAAATTTGAGCTCTTCACCTTGCCCCGCCCTATCTTTGCAACCTTTTCCAGCATTACTTCTCCCGTGCATCATTTGGTTCCCTGACTCTGGCATTTTGTATATCCTCCCTCCCCACTGCCCCACCATTGGTAGCAAAGCCTTCAGCCACCTGGGCCCCATTCTAAGGACAGCAATTGAAAGCACTGTGAAGAGAGTGGTGCTCCAGACCTTTTGTCAGATGCCTGCTTCGGCAACTTCTCATCCAGTTTCCTCTCCTACCCCTTGCTTCCATTGTCTTCCCTATCCCTTCCCCTTTGCACCCCACTCTCTCAACCCCTTTATTTTGCCCTCCTCTCTCCCTTACTCCCATCACTGTACCGCAACAAGAATTAGCATTTTCAGGAGAGGAGTAAAGGGAAAGAAATTAGAAAATACTCAAAATACTCTTACTAACAATATTTAAAGAGTACGTTCATTATGCTATTTTGGATAACATTAAATTAATTATTCTAATTCAATATAAATTTGTTTTGCAAATTAGATCGCTCAAGAAATAATTTCCCATAAAACATGAGGGGCATATACATTATGTCAAAGTGAGAAAATATTAATGAGATGTTCCTAATTAGACAGAGGTTAAAATGATTACAAAACTGAATCTCCTCTGGATCTCATATATCATAAATGACAGGTAAAGTTAGAGAGTTAGGTGTAGAATAAAGTGTGATCTATTACAGGTCTTTAAGATTACAATGAGGTAAAAAGTAACAGATTGTTTCCACTAGTTGGTAAGACAGTAACGAGAGGGCATAAATTTAAGAAATAAAGATTAGAAAAATTTTCTTTACACAGGAATTGGTTCAAATGTGGAATTCTCCATAAACTGTTGTTGATGCAGAGTCCAAAATTATTTTAAAAGGGAATTAGTTGCTTGAAAAAGTGGAATATTAAAGGGTATGGAGAGCGAGCAACAGAGCGAGATTAGAGGTTCACGTGGAGAATAAAAAGTACTGGCACAGACTTGATAGTGAATGCAATGTTCTATAATTCTCCTGAAAAATACTAAATGTTGCACTACAATGCTCTCCATGGACTGCAGCTAGCCAACAGATCGAGAAAACCAGTTCTGGAGAACAAAATCCTGCAGTAAACATAGAAACATCGAAAATAGGAGCAGGAGTAGGCCATTCGGCCCTTCGAGCCTGCTCCGCCATTCAATATGATCATGGCTGATCCTCTATCTCAATACCATATTCCCGCTCTCTCCCCATACCCCTTGATGCCTTTTGTGTCTAGAAATCTATCTAGCTCCTTCTTAAATATATTCAGTGACTTGGCCTCCACAGCCTTCTGTGGTAGAGAATTCCACAGGTTCACCACCCTCTGAGTGAAGAAATTACTCCTCATCTCAGTCCTAAATGTTCTACCCCGTATCCAGAGACTGTGACCCCTCGTTCTGGACCCCCCAGCCAGGGGAAACATCCTTCCTGCATCCAGTCTGTCTATTAGTATTGACCTAATAAGGCGGGGGTTGGTTTATTAATGCATTATGCCATATTACAGTACGACTGGGATTTGCGGTTGTTAGGAGGCACAAAGCAGAGCTCAGACAAATCCCAGAGAGAGCAAAATAAAATCATCACGGAGTCACCTTGAGTTGCTTTTTTGTTATTACACTTGCGAAGCGCTTTGAAATGTTTTTCCAACATTAAAGGCACCACAAAAATGCAAATTGTTATTGCTTTTGCACACATTTCGACAGCTGACCAAGATGCCAGTTGAAACTGAAAAAAGTTTGAAGGAAAGAGAGAAAAGAGAATACTCTATGTAAAAAAGATAAATATTTGCTGATCCAAATTAATAATAATATGCTGGCTACATTTTTAATTCATTGGCTAATCTGCATTGCCACACTCACTCAATTCTTCATTTGGTGTTCGCCTGAATGTATCCTTTATTGCCCCCTTTGAATCAGCCTCAAATAGAAATCTTCACTCCAGAATTTGCCACCTATGTTCCTCTTCAGCATTCCTTCAGATATAATCTGTATCAAGAAATAAACAGACATTTTGAATTGCTTTTAATACAATAAAAAGGCAGAAATGCCAGATGAATAAACAAAACAGACAGAAAACAGAAAATATTTCAAAAGTATCTCCAAATTCTCATCGATTAGATTTATAAAATATTTGTTTAAATGATCACAATATTAAGCTTATGTTTATCCAGAGAATCAGATCCAACAACTTCATAGCACTGCCCAGTATAAGAGGGAAAATCAATTTCTTTTCAACATCCTAAAACAAATATGCAGTAGAGCAGTTCTAGAATTGCCATCAATCTTCAGGGAGGCAGTGTATTAACATCAGAGAAGAACATGTTTGGATATACTGCATAAGGAAAGGTGCCATCCCTTGCACCCGTTTGCATTTGAATTGCAGCTCAACATTTTTCACCTCCCATCCTAGAAAAACATAAATGGCTTTAATTTTTGAGCGCAACCTACTGTGAGGATTTCTTCTTTCCATGGGTTTTTGATGAAAGGCCAACAAAATAAAATGTTGAGTTCTTGATAGAAAAGCTATCACAAAAACATATGGGGGTGGGAAGAGAGAAATGATGACTACATGTGTATTAATTCAAGAACATGACTCTAAGCTGCTACCATTAGTTCTTTTTCTCCAACCAGCAGATGCAACCTTAAAATTTGCACTGCCGCATGGTGGTTACAGAACATCACTGTTCTCACCCAAGTTTCTTTTCAAGCTCTCCAGATAACTTACCCACCATATAGAGAGTATAACAATTAAACAAAATAATACTGTAAAATAATTTGGGAACTAAGTTCAATATAAGCTTTGCTAGTACAGTATACCATGAAAAACAAATCAAGGAGAGTGGGCAGTACACTGGTATAGCATAGCCCTTTCACTCTGGGATACAGGTTGGGCTCCACACTGATCAAAAATTTGGGGCACTTCCCCAAGTAACCCAGCTCCCTGTGGGTGCAAGTCCACAGCACGACACAGTTAAACACAAAGCAGCGATCTCACTCAGAGAAGGCAAGAAGAATGACTGGTTTGGGAAATCCTTTTTTTAATATTCATAATAGCACAGCAGAGGATGCTTTATTCTGCACCTGGCTATGCTACGCCTGACTTGAGAGAATGATGTCAAACAGACACTTGAGGCACATAACACAAGAAACTCCCAGGGGGCAACTTTAACAATGCCTAATAAAAAAAGTGATGTAGTGAGTACATGTAAACCTATTGATGGTTTTTAAAAAGAAAGCAGAAGCCAGTCATCAGTGTTTAGTACCTAAATAAAAATACAGTAACCTTAGGGGCTGTAATACATTTTGCAATAAAAAAAACTATCATATTTAATGTGTCATTTCCATTCCAGTATTTATTAGGTTATTGTATGACTTTTAAAATCTAAACAATACAGGTGTATATAATGGGGCTATTATTTCAAGGATTCATTAAAAAAATTACATAAATATTGCAAGGAAGGGTCCACATGGAAGTATAACTGGTTATTTCTAGTCAGTGACCCACCCAATTTGAGAAACCCACTCTTTTCTCCCAGAGGCTTGCAACTCCCCTTGTGAAATGATTCACAAACAACTTGGATGTGTCTGCCAACACCTCTCCCCAGGCTTTATATTTATCAGACATAATCCTGTCCCCACCTTGAAAAATGGACACAGGTGTCTCACTATTATTTTCTATTCTATGTATATGTCACATCACTGAACGTAACTATCTGCAAATGGGTCGTATTCCCAGATATGCAATACAGCTGTTACCGTCTCTCAAATCCTAAATAAAATGTTTTAAAAAATTATACCCCACACAAAAACGGCAGATACCAAGTTCATGATTTTATTACACAGCTCAGAAATTTTAAAAAACACATTACACAGTATTTATATTGACATATCAGCACAAAAAGTAGACTTCAAAAAGCATTAAATTATAACTGCATGTCTAACAGCAGGCTGGATCACGACACAATCAAGTTAAATTCAAAATTATGAGGAAGTTCATCTAGATAAATTAAGTTGGCAATAATTACAATTTATTTAAGGAATAAGGTGTAAAAATGTCTAACTGAAGTATATCTTCAGATTTTATGTACAGTACTGTAACTTGCCCATTTTGTAATCTCAGCAGCAATTCTGCCTTTTATAAACACAACACAATTTAACATTTGCAAAAGAAGCTCCCAAGTTTGCAAAAAAGGTAGTGTTACAATGGAGAGACTTTTGAGGCAGAACCATGCAATTTTCACCTTTTTGCAATTTAAACCACCAGGAAGCCAGCCGCAGCTCTTAACAATCGGAGGCATTAGCAAGTGATTAGCAATTGACTGAGGAGGAACCCAATACTGTCACAAGTGAAGGGGAGACAGCCTTAGTGTATTTAAAGTGAGAAAAAAAGGTAAAATGATTTCTCGTGTCATGTGAAATTCTGATATCTCAGTGGGTAAAAATCTGAGGCAGGGACAAGGTTTCTACTATCCTCATATCAAATGAGGTAGAAGGTAACAAACCCTTTAATTTGAGCTAACCTGATCTGGCCTCCTTGTTGTGTTACATACAAAAGCTTAAACCTACAAAGTTACAGGTTTTGGAAAAAAAAGTCAATTTATACAGAATAAGATCAGGGAGATAGGTGGTACTGCCTGGTCAAGCTAAATCACACCAACGCTGGCTGTGGAGTTTCATGGTAAGGGTTTAGCAATAGGGACGATTACTGCTCTTACGACTTAGGAAACCTGATTTACCCACCCCCCCCACCTCCCCCTAGACCACTTTTTAGGGTGGGGGGGGGGGGTGGTGGGAAGAAAGGAAAAAAAAAATAGGTATTTCCTAGCACTTTAGCAGCAAGCTTTACCTGAGTTATGCTTGTTTGAGGAATTGAATGTTTAAGGCTGAGCTCTTCAGTAGCAGAGGAAAAGGAGCCCCTGCCACCACATTCATTTCACGTATTGGTTTCCTCTGGTCTTAACTGTATTTATCACAGAAACAGAGCTTTCAGCCATACCTAGGAAGCTACTCAGACTACAAAGTGAGGCTTTGGATGAAGGGAACGTATCTGAAGTAATATGTGATCATCAATATGGAGAACTAGTCATACACTTTGATTTTGGCATATTCAAAACATTTATTCACTTTCAAGGTAAACTCCCTCCTGTTTCCCATCCCCTCTTAGTTGATCTGGGTCACATACCAACTGTGATTGAGGGGACAGATGATCAACCTGCAGTCAGGCTCCATCACTGCTCCTTTGACTCAACCATGAAAAATTACACTAGTGGCATAGTGGTAACTTTCCTGCCTATTTTCACTCCCTCTCTGGGGAATTGCCTGGTCTCCAATTGCCACCTCGTTGCAGAGAAGGAATTGAATTCAGAAATAAGTGATGTGGGGGGAGGGCAACATTTCAGTACTCAATGTAACAGCAGGCTGGCGTCCCAATGTGCTACCCTGATATTGTTATGGCCATTGAGGCTTTTTTTAAATTAAAGATATTGCTTGAACACTTACCCTTAGTGTTTGAGTAAAATAAATGTAAAAACATGATGATTTAATGTATCAATCAACAGGACCTTTCTATATAGAAACCATATTCCAAGATAGTGGTTTAGCAATGTTGGCGAAAAACAGAGCGTCATTTAGCAGAGTTTATTTTCAGACAGGGTTTAAACATGAAAAGGTGCCAATGATTTTTTTTACAGCTTTCAGCTTCTTTGAAAATCTGATGCAGTTTACACAAAAAACTGTAAAAAAAGTTTAGAACAAAAACTCCACCTTAAAAGATGGCAAAACTATGCAATATTGGTTGAATAAACTTTCTCTTGCAACAGAGCTACTACTGGGCTCTCAGTGCCGGGACAAGATCACATGGTTCTACCTTCAGTCTAATAAAAGGGTACAGTGTCGCTTTGATTTAATTCAGTTGGAAAGGCAACCTAATCCTACAAAAAGAACGGGAAATGGATTTTACTGTACTTAACAAATTGACTGTAGTTAATAGGTTACACCGAATAATGCTTTCTGTACACAGTGGCGATGTGAAAAAATTTGTAGTTTTCTAGGTATCAATTTTTAATCATCAAATTTGTTCACCCCAAAGATTTTACAGCAAATGAGAAAATGCTTACTGTACACATTCACAGATAAGATTCTGTAAATTTGTTGATATTTTTCATGATGCATTTTTCATCTATTAAAATATTTACAAAAGCTAATTTTACCAAGCAAGTTATCCTCCAATTCACATTTTTCCAAAACTACGCCTCAACTGATCTACCAAAAGTCTTTGCCAACTGAAACCCTTGATACTAATATTTTCCTGACTATTGTGCAAACCCACTTTACTAATTCTTGGTAATGTACAATAAAAGTGGATTGCAACTGTTTGTACATAATTTGTCAAGACAGACAGACTGCATGCCTTCACAAGACACCTGTATTTTTCTTTTGGCTCCTTAAGCAGGTTTTTGGACCAGTTGTCAGCAACAGAAAATCCAAGATGTGTCATAATTAGACACTGAAGGGTCCTGGTCTTTAGAATGTTAAACGATAGTGCTGCATAATTACATACATCATCATTCTGTAGGTTTTTGCTCTGGAATAAAATAAAAATAATTAAAATATACAAAAAAATACAAACAAAAGATTCAATGCAGAAACCTGTACAATTTTATCCTAGTGTGATTTAATAAACTGGACATTTTAGGGTCGCCCCTCCTCCAATTTTCTAATCTTCTCTCATTCTTTCCCAAAATCACTGCCTGCACCAATAATCCTCCAGTAACTCGTTCAAGTGGTCATTCTTTATGGGTGAGCCTCGAGTGTCAGCTTTGTTCAGACGGCTCCAGTTTCAAGCCCTACTCCGAGAATTGAGCACACAATCTAGGCTAACTGCATTATTGAGTGTAAGATGGCCTTCTAGAATGATGAGAGCAAATAAGCCAAGGGGCATTATTCATCCAAACTCATTTAAAAATAAACCATAAGACCTTTTTAAAAATATAAAATAGACAATGAGTAAAACAAGCTGCTCAATAGTAGAGGTGACATAACTGATTCTAATGACATTATTGGCCAACATTCATACATGCACTTGCCAGCAGGGTTCACTAGGTAGTTCTCAGCAACAAAAGTCCTGGCTGATTTTTTTCTAATTCCAAGGGGTTTGAGGCTAGTTATTAACCTCCCTACTGCTGCTCCATTATGATGTTTAAAAAAAAATTAAAAATTCTTCATGTGGCTCCATTTTTGGAGCACCGTCTGCTCAGGTTTCTCACTTGCTGTTCATGATACAAATTTGTGATCTCAAAGAGTGCCATTTGGGGAATTGGCTAGCAACGGTGAAGGGTCAAAAAAGAAACAGAAATCACCTGCCCACGTTGCTTTCAAAACCCTCCTAGTGGTTAGGGTTGCCAACTCTGATTGGACGTATTCCTGGAGGTTTTATGACATGACCTCCCGCTTCCAAATGCCCATCCAGTCCTTTTTCCCCATCTCCAAAATTATTATAACCAATCAACTACAGTTTTTTTTTAAAAATGGATAAAACTTTTTTTTTAATGCCCCCATGATTTTTCTCCTGGGTTGCTTGGAGCAGTGTCCAGGGGATTAATCTTTAATTCTTGGGAGACTCCAGGACTATCTTGGAGGGTTGGCAAACTTGCTGGTGATCAGTTGCAGAGTTGTATCAGTTTACACCTCAGAACAGTATGCAGAATTCTGAAACAGAAAGGTATTTGGAAAGGTCTGGTGGAAGAAGGGAACCATTCTTCCCTTACCACAGAAACTAAATAATCACATTCACTCCCTTTTTCATTTGAGAGCCATAATAATATATCTTGTTTGGATTTAACCCAATAGATATTAATGGAATGTACTCCAATTAAACCCTACAATTGTCTTATTGAGAAACTGGGAAGTATTTAATCTTTTAAAGATAATGAGCACCGGGAGCTGGGGATAAGTGAAAGAACCAATGTTTCCTAGTTCAGTCTTGGAAATGGCAGGTAACAGTGGGAAGCCAGTCACCATTTCAAGTTTAAAAAACAATTTTGGAAGAAAACTATTCTGAAGAGATGTTTTAATGACACTGCCCTAAAAATATAATACACAAGATGAAACATAAAATAAAAAACTTTAAATAACTAGTTACTTGTTCTAAGGAGGTCTAATTAATTTATAGACAGATCATGTTACAAGTTCCAACAGGAAACAAAATAGGACAAGCATCAACAGGATTAACAGTAATTAACTACTGGCATAACTGAAAACTAGGTAATTAATAACTATGAAAGACACACAGAACTCAGTGTGTTTATTGACATCCAGTACAAAACTCTGAATGGTGAGCAAAATTATGCAGGCCAATTCACTAGAGATTTATTCTAAAAATTAACCAATTCTGCTATGTTTGGTCTACAGTACACACTGAACCAACACAACAACTCTCTTGATAGCAAAGTAATTAAAGGCACTGCTCATTGTGAAGTAACTGTTTTATTCAGGATGAAGGTGGAAACTGATTAACCAATTAATTGTCCCATTAGCCTAACTGAAATCACAACTGGTAGAACCAAGTTGAAGGGTTACAATGAGACTTTAACTTATCTTTTCTCTTTACAGCTGTTGGTTGATCTGCTGTGTTTCCATCATTGTCTGATTGTGAAACACAGCTAACTGAAATGCTGGTAAGATCACCAAATCAAACAGAATAGTCAACTGACTCAGGTGACTACTGTTTATGGTATGTCCAACCTACCAGCATTTCAGTTGGCCCAGACGCTTGGCGGTTCTACTGGCACACAACAAAGCCAGGGGCGGGGGCGGGGGAATGTTATTATCAGCCACGCTTCCTGTTCCTGATCACTATTCATTGACTCCTGCTGGAAAGTACACATGTAAATATCAGATAAGGAGAGCATCAGGCTTGGTCATGGTGGGCCCTCCATGATCACATGGCCTCCCAACGCTCACTGCCTACATTCTTGTGTGACTCATCAATTGGACAAGAGGACCATTGACATGTGTGGAACTGAATGCCAACAAAATACAAATACCGTATTCTTTTGAGACTCACCACGGGGGAAGGAAGGTACAGGGTACAAAGTTCCTGAACTATTGTGTAGTCACATGACAATTGGCAAGCTCAGTGATTGGTAGGTATACAAATTGCACACAGTTAAAACATTCATCTTTTTCTTCAAGAAATCGCTGTTATAGCACAGATTAAATTGCAACTGGTATAAACTGTGAGGGAGTACAATTTATGTAAAAGGCTCTATTCATTTTGTTTCCGGGTATGTGTGTATCTCTTGCCCCCTCCCCCACAAAAGAAACTTCTATAATCACCACAAACAAACTAGCAATCTGCAGTTCATAGATGCAATAGAAAAATAATTCTTATCAATGTTCCATAAAATCTAGAACTCAAGCCTCACAAATCAACACAAGTGTAACTACAGTCCAGGGTGGTCGGGGTTAAAACCTATGTCCCAATACAACCAATCTTTTGCTCAATGAATAAAAAGTCATAGGCGTAAATTGTGATACCTGCACTGTGATTTTTTTTTCAAATGGTAATACCAGATAGAAAAACAATGGCAGATTTGGCTAATTCACACTCTTGGGGAATGATTTAAGCCTGGAAAAACAGGTGGGCTAGGGGCAGGAGGGGCAGTAGCAAATACAAAAATCTAAAACCTGCTCATTTCCAGTTTTCATGGGGGCGGAACGAGGGGCGGGCAACCAACCCGCTCTCAGGTGGTGGGTCGGGCATTAAAAGCTTCTCAGGAGGCTGCAGGCCTCCATTTTCAAAGCTTTTTTTGATTTTAGCCTTGGGGGGCCGGGATTCTCCGGCCTTCTACTTCAAGCCACGTGAGAGGAGGCGAGAAGGCCCGATAAATGCAAGTGCCTTTATAGCACAGCTTGTGGGCCCAGAGGAGCAGGAGTGCTTCTCCCAGGTCCAACAAGCCTGCCTGCAGTGACCCCCCCCCCCCAACCATGATCGCTGACCCCCCCCATCCCATCTAACACTTACCTGATCACATCCTCTTCTCCCGTCTGACTGAGAGTCAGCCTGTCAATCAGGCTGGCCTGTCGGGCGACAAACTGGCAAAAAAAGATGACGTCCTTACGCCAAAATCGTAAAGACATCCGGGAAACCCATATTTCTGGGTTTCCCCATCAGGAATTCCATCCCCCCCACCCCCTTCCTGGTTCTAGGCTAAAATCATGCCCCTGATGTGAGAATTAGTAACATCTACCCTTATATTCCCATCTAGTTTACTGTTTTGAACTGGCCAATATTCTTAAAATTTACCTTGTAACTTCTAATAAGTTTTTTACCACCACCAAAAACCTAGCAATCAAATTTTAATATGCAACACCGCAAGTAAAAATTCTGTTCATTCCATCTAATAAGTGAGACATAAGCAGCTTCACCTTTATCAGGTGGTAATGCTACTGTGTCATCTGTAGCTGAAGAGATTTCTTTATTCTCGCTGGTTGTGCCGTCTGTACCCGTTTTAAGAGGACAATGTTCTTCCTGGTTTTGCACCTCACATACAAAGACATCAATTGGTCCTTCAGTACTTTTTATATGAACCTGGATTGTTTCCTATGCAAACAAAAACATTTCTTTTAGAATTCTGAAAAGGGAATAAAATGCAAATGCTATAAAGAAAAAGAGAGATTATATTTCAACATGGTCCACTTAATCTTCAGTTGTTCTACAAAAACTGTGTGAAATTGTCATTTAACAGAAAAAAAGTCAAAGGCAGCAATGAGTTTATGAAATAGTCCCACAAAGTCTTATAACTAACTGCAGATAAAACAAAAGTTGTATCATACACTTTTAGTTTAGCTTGCATTATCGTCTGCCTGCTGCTTCATTAATCCAGAAATGTGCTCCCTTGGCAATAAAAGATGTAGTCCACAAAGCTGGACCCCTACTCCATTACAACTCTGGTTAAACTTAATGGTTAATATGAAATACTCTACTGTTCCCATTGATGGGTCAATGGGTAAAAATGACACTGAACCAAACATACCAGAAAGTTCCTGTGTTCAATCACAGGTAAGAGCTTTGTAGTCTGGAGGATGACTGATGACATATGGTCGCCTGAAATATCCAACTTCTGAAAAAGGCAGCACAGACAAGGTGCCCCAAGGTGGTATACAACAGTTTCTTTTTGGTTCCAGAGCTTGTGTTCTAAACCAACTCAATTGGATAGGATGAAAAGTCTTTCATCTTGAAATTAGTAATCCTGAGAGAAATGAAATCTGCAAAAGGACCGTTTTAGTCCTTCTACTAACTCCAAACAGGTTCAATAATGAACTAAAGGTTTGCACTGTACATTCCTCGAGTCTAGTGTTGGCAGCTGAATGGAGGGAATGAAACTGGTAGACCTCTTGTGTTCAACTGATTTGCCTCCTCATGGAACTATTAGTTCTAGAGCACCAATTTCCCACGTGTCACTGCAAACTCTTCCCAGGAACCCTCCAACTCTGAATGTTCTTCCCTGCTCATCCTGCTCCTCAGTTTCCCACCAATGGACACCCTGGAGCAAGGTGTAAGAGCTTCCCCCACCTACACAAACAATCTTGTCATGACCTCCAGGAAGCCACAGTGACAATGTTAATACTGAGATTTAAACTTGGGTCCTCTGATTGAAACCATGAAGTTGCAGCTACTGGTCATTAGAATCATCCCATTCCTATTTTTTTTGTGTTCACAGAAGCCATGAATCTCTGTTCTGGAAAATGGAACACATTCCCATTCTGGACACCCAGTATCAGCACTGAGTGTGGCCAAGAACCCATCAACATACCTGAACTCCATTTTCATGAGAGTACTCAATAGTAATCTTTAGAATGGTCAATGTACTGAGAATTTGTGTGGACCCATGGAACATAACTATGCACAGAGATGGAAACTTAACTGTGATGGATTTAAATGCAAAAAATTACCATTTGATTTTTAAGGATGGCAAAACACAGATACACACATGCATTTTTTGTCTTCCCTTTTCTACTCCCTGGGACACACATCTCCCTGCATTTGAAAGGGCAGGGTTAGTAGTCTGCTCCCAAACCACTGCCAATGTTTCGCTTAGCCGTTTGACAGGAAATGCAGGACAGCAGTCAGTGGAGATGATCCATTTTAAGATGCTAATTCAACATTAGCTTACAACTGTATTCAGACAGCTCCAGGCCAACAGATATGCTACAAAAACTCAGTACCCACGGACCAGTTGAACCAGGAACACTTCTCACCACGATGGACGTCTCGGCACTATACACCAGTATCCCCCACGATGACGGCATCGCTGCGACAGCATCAATACTCAACACCAACAACAGCCAATCTCCGGAAGCCATCCTACAACTCATCCGCTTCATCCTGGATCACAATGTCTTCACCTTCGATAACCAGTTCTTTACCCAAACACACGGAACAGCCATGGGGACCAAATTCGCACCCCAATACGCCAACATTTTCATGCACAAGTTCGAGCAGGACTTCTTCACTGCACAAGACCTCCAACCAACACTATACACCAGATACATCGACGACATTTTCTTTCTATGGACCCACGGCAAGGAATCACTAAAGAGACTACACGATAACATCAACAAGTTCCATCCCACCATCAAGCTCACCATGGACTACTCCTCAGAATCAGTTTCTTTCTTGGACACACGAATCTCCATCAAAGACGGGCACCTCAGCACCTCACTCTACCGCAAGCCCACGGACAACCTCACGATGCTCCACTTTTCCAGCTTCCACCCTAACCACGTCAAAGAGGCCATCCCCTATGGACAGGCCCTGCGAATACACAGGGTCTGCTCAGACGAGGAGGAACGCGATGGACACCTACAGACGCTGAAAGACGCCCTAGTAAGAACGGGATATGACGCTCGACTCATCGATCGACAGTTCCGACGGGCCACAGCAAAAAATCGCATAGACCTCCTCAGGAGACTAACACGGGACGCAACCAACAGAGTACCCTTTGTCGTCCAGTACTTCCCCGGAGCGGAGAAACTACGCCATGTTCTCCGCAGCCTTCAACATGTCATCAATGAGGACAAACACCTCGCTATGGCCATCCCCACACCTCCACTACTCGCCTTTAAACAGCCACCCAACCTCAAACAGACCATCGTTCGCAGCAAACTACCCAGCTTTCAAGAGAACAGCGTCCACGACGCCACACAACCCTGCCACGGTAACCTCTGCAAGACATGCCAGATCATCGACACAGATACCACCATCACACGAGATGACACCACCCACCAGGTGCATGGTTCATACTCCTGTGACTCGGCCAACGTTGTCTACCTCATACGTCGCAGGAAAGGATGCCCCAGAGCATGGTACATTGGCGAGACCATGCAGACGCTGCGACAACGGATGAACGGACACCGCGCAACAATCGCCAAACAGGAGGGTTCCCTCCCAGTCGGGGAACACTTCAGCAGTCATGGACATTCATCCACCGACCTTCGGGTAAGCGTACTCCAAGGCGGCCTTCGAGACACACGACAACGCAAAATCGTCGAGCAGAAATTGATAGCCAAGTTCCGCACCCATGAGGACGGCCTCAACCGGGATCTTGGGTTCATGTCACGCTACACGTTACCCCACCAGCGAACAAATGTTATCTGTTTTTAATATAATGGGTCATTTGCTGGCTCTCTCTGCCTTCCGGATGTTTCTGCCTCTCTCTGTGTTTTTTTTTCTCTGTTTTTTTTTCCCTGTTTGTTTTTTTGTTGAATGTGTATTCGGGGGTTCTGCAGATGACACCTCTCTGTCTGAACACGGTGATTGCCTTGGCAACGGGCAGTTGCAGGGGCAGTCTGTAAACACCATGTATTATTCAATATGTATAAATGCGTAGGCTTCAAGGAGATCTTGAAACATTTACCTGAGGAAGGAGAAAATCTCCGAAAGCTTGTGAATTTAAAATAAAATTGCTGGACTATAACTTGGTGTTGTAAAATTGTTTAGAACAAACTGAAAAGGTTAACATGCATCTTACCTCTTTAGGAACAGGTACTTCCAGTTTGGTTTCTTGGGGAGCTTTGATTGCAATTACAATCTGTTCTTCGAAGGCCTGAATGCTGTGTATGTCCTGGTAAGTTACATATGCTAGCGTATTCCTTTGTTAAGTTAAACTAATTGCAATACAAGTGGAAAATAGAGTGATTTTAATGATACACTGATGTAATATTTCAAATAAACATTTACATGAAAAGTTGTAGAAGCTTTGCAAACACACTAAGGTGAATTCAAGTTTAATCATACTAGTTTGATGCAGGTTTATCCCAAAACATAGCTAAATAATATCAACAGATTTTAAAGGTAATTATGCAACTAGTTTCTTCCAGTTACTGAAAATTATTTCAGGAGTGCAAGATAAAATGCAGAGGAGACTTAAATACACTCTTAACAACATGACTATTTAGTGTGACTGGGTTCACCAAGATGAGGGATGTTCCTTATCTACAAATTTCCCCATGGCCTCACTTCACCCCTACAACCCAGCTCAGACCCCCACTCATTCAAGTCTGGACTAGTTTGTGTTCTCTCACCCCTGTTCCACCATCAGTGCAAAGTCTTCAGCCATCACAGTCTTCATTTTATTCAGAGGCTATACCATGACTAGAGTGGGGAAGGGAAAACATCATGCTGATGCAGTGGCAGCTGTTTTTCTCTCAATTCCAGCTCAGTGGCATAATAAGTATATCTTATTAATATCTGTGCTAGGGAATGGAATGTCAGCATCAAACACTCCCAGATATGGTATAATGCAGTTGGATGCACAATGAAGCTCCGTCTACCCTGTCCAACAATATGCCTTAGCTCCAACTTTACAAGCATCCCAATTGCATTAGCACGGCATTTTCCATTTCTTATACAAGCAATGCTGTGGTTTAGTGCCAAATTAGTTCTGTAGACTCATCCAAGCAGGATTAAGACTACTCAAACTGATTTCCCATAGGATCCTTACAGTCAGAAGACAGAAAGACTTTCATCCCATCAGTGTGGGCTGGATATTAAACCATTTCCTGTGGTGAAAGGCCAACTGCACCATCCACCCCCACTTAATACACATTCTAACTAGTGATGGGTTTCACATCTTGCTCAACATGCATCATTATAGTATAATTAAATACTGTAGCCCTGTTTGACAGAATCCCCCCCAAAAAATTCTGTTTGTGGGGTCAGTACAGTGCAATAACCAGTCTACTTGAGGATCATCCACCTCATGCTAGCATCCACACTCTACAACAGAGACCTGCCCTAGCTGTCAGTTGAGTTGACTGGAGCAGTACAATACCTGCTAGCACTCTAGCTAGGAACACATTAGCTGCTACAACAGCACCCCAATGTTTTCTCCGCCACCCCAAAAAAAAACTACACAAAAAAGAGTAGCCACAGAGTGTTTCCTACTTTTCCTAAACACTGTGGCTACCTGAAACTCTATCCCTTGTATGTCAAAGATCAAATGCAAAAATAATCACTACTTATTGTACAAGGATTGCTAAATATATACGAGGCTTCAGGAAATGCAATTGTCCCATTGGTACTCTAACTACAATTTTTTTCCAAGTCTTTCAACATTTCCAGCAAGTGAAACCAGGAACAAATCACATTATTCTCACATTTTTATGCTAGATATATTCTCATCACCAGCTATAAGCGGACATCACATCCTCTACAATCCAGAGCATGCCCAATTATCTAACTAAATGCACAGCAACTATTGGAATGTACCAGGTGCTACTAAAAGATTCTCCTCTCTCCAAAAAGCAGACTAAATCTACACTCGTATCAGACAGACATACAGCCTCTAAACCAACGGTAAAACAGGTAAAGCAACAGTAAAACACAGTCAAATCATACCCATCACTATCCTCTTTGATAAATAAAATAATAAAGGTGCCATTCACTTCCTCTTTATATATAAGACTTCAAACAGAGGCTCCCAACTTACATTACAAAACAGGTAACAGCTTTTCAACTGACCTAGCTTCTCTGCAGTGTTAAACACAAAACTTTGCTGCTGGCTGGAAAGCTGAAACTGACTCTTGAGCCCATGAAGCCCAGTATAATCCAATCATTGGAGGCCCCTGGCTACAAACTATCCATCAAAGACGTCTATGGCCAATCAATGACCGTGTTCCCTTCTCAAAGGTCTTAGAAACAGCTGTCCATCAAACCCACTACCCCAGGCTCAACCTGATTCTTTGATCAGTGCCGAGGTGACTTGGGAGTATATTCAGAGTCACATCTGAACGAAAGATGACCATTCCCTTGGCAATAATGATCAGATGGCCAATTTTGGCTGACAAAAAAGTCTGCGAATGAATGCAATTGCTCTGGCCATTTATACAATTAAGACCTTATGACACCATACTGCGTTTTCCCCAGTACTTCACACCTGGTGAAGACGACTGTAACCAGCCTGATGATTTCTGAGCTTGTAGCTTTTCCTTTGAGAAATACTTGGTGTGTCTGTGCGATTTGAACTCCTCATATGCTGTTTCTAGTCATAATGAGTCCCAATCAAAAATTTAATACAGACAAAAAGTACATTTGTCATATCTACCTCCTTGAGATTTTTCTCCAATTATACTGCTACAAAACTTTTTTTTGTAAATAGGTGCCGTCCGAACAATGTAAAGAACTTCAAAGCTTTCAAAATAAAAGCAGACATGCAGTAGTAATTTCCTTAAGAACCAAAAGGATATCTTGCATTTTCTTTGTCTTCTGTTAATCTGTACAACTGATGAGCACAGTCTTTGATTAATTCATCTAGTGAATCCTCTACCGTGGTCAGGTCAGCCAGTTCTTTCTTCAGTTTCCGAGACTGAGCTTCATATCCTAGTCTTTCATGTGGATTTTTGCCTCTAAAATCAGAAATCGGAAAAATTATAATTCCACACTGGTTTTTAGACTAGGTATAATTTTTTTGTTTTCAGCAAGACTTTCAAGTATTGTTTCAGAAAGTAAAGCAATTGGTTAACTTTATTCAAAAAGTTGCAAGTGAAAATTATGTTAACACAAACAAATCCATTAAGTATAGAAAATTTACAAAGTATGTCTATTTAAAAAAAATAATTTATTGCTCCCCTGATGACTCAGTAGATAAAGACACCCCCAGGTGTTGTACTGAATCATATGGACTGAGCTCTCAGATTTCATTTCCTGTCTGTGCTCAGCTGAACTCAGCTAAAACAGCAACAGTCGTTGCGACGTCAACCATGAGCCTCAGCATCTCTGGGTGAGGAAGGAGGATGAAAAAAAAGACAGGGTTTTTATCCTGATTGCTATCCAGATATGCCTGCTGGAAAATGCGAATGCATGGACATCAGATGAGGACAGAATTGGGCTAGGTTGTGATTATCTCCATACTCAAATAGCCTTTTGAAGCTCGCCATCCAAGTTCAAAACGTGGAAAATGGCCACTTGAGCATGGTACTAGATTGCTTCCCGCAAGATAGAGAGGAAGGACAGAGTTACACGAGCTGTAACCTCCAAACAAACTAAAGCAAGACCAAAGATGAGTAAAGTAATTAATAAAGCCTTGCTAGTTGGAGATTCCATTGAGACACACTGATAATGAGATGAGTAAAGGGAAGTTCATCAGTAGAGCAGTTATGTGTTTTCCAGGGGCTAGGGTTTAGCACAAATATTGCAGATTAAAAAATTTGAAGAGAAAGAAATGTTTTTACATGCTGGTACAATGGTATAATGGACAATTATCAAAGAACTAATTCATCAGTACTCTTCCATGTTGAACACCACTTGAAGGAAGCACTGAGGGTAGCAAGAGCACAGAATATACTCTGGGTGGGGGACTTCAATGTCCATCACCAAGAGTGGCTTGGTAGCACCTCTACTGACTGAGCTGGCCAACTCCTGAAGGACATAGCTGCTAGATTGAATGTGCAGCAGGAGGCAAGAGAAACCATAAGAGGGAATAACCTACTTGACCTTGTCCTCACCAATCTACCTGTTGCCGATGCACCTGTCCATGATGGTATTGGTAGGAGTGACCACCGCACTCGTGGAAAGGAAATTCCGTCTTCATCCATTGTGTCATGTGGCACTACCACCTTGCTAAGTGGGATAGATTAAGAACAGATCTAGCAGCTCAAAACTGGGCATCCATGAGGCACTGTGGGCCATAAGGAGCAGCAGAATTGTATTCCACCACAATCTGTAACCTCATGGTCCGGCATATCCCTCGCTCCTCCATCACCATCATGCCTGACGACCAACGGTTCAAAGAGGAGTATAGAAGAGCATGCCAGGAGCTGCACCAGGCGTAACTTAAAATGAGGTACTAACCTGGTGAAACTACAACACAGGACTACATTCATGCTAAACAGCAGAAGCAGAATGCTATAGACAGAGCTAAGTGATCCTACAGCCAACAGATCAGGTCAAAGTTTTGTAGTCCTGTCATATCCAGTCATGAATGGTGGTGGACAATTAAGCAACTTACAGGAGGAGGGGGCTCCAACATCCACAATGATGGCGGAGCCCAGCACGCGAGTGCAAAAGACGTTCACAACCATCTTCAGCCAATAGTGCCGAGTGGATGATCCTTCTCGGCCTCCATCATCACAGATGCCAGTCTACAGCCAATTCGATTCACTCCACGTGATATCAAAGAACAGCTGAGTGCACTGGACACAACAAAGGCTACAGGCCCCGACAACATCCCGGCTGTAGTGTTGAAGACCTGTGCTCCAGAACTAGCAGCACCTCTAGCCAAGCTGTTCCAGTACAGCTACAACATTGGCATTTACCCGACAATGTGGAAAATTGCCCAGGTATGTCCTTTCCATAAAAAGCAGGTCAAATCCAACCTGGGTAATTATAGTGCTATCAGCCTACTTTCAATTAGCAGCAAAGTGATGGAAAGAGTCATCAGCAGTGCTATCAAATGGAACTTACTCACCAATAACCTGATCACCGATGCTTAGTTTAGGTTTGGCCAGGACCACTCAGCTCCAAATCTCATGACAACCGTGGTCTATGCATGGACAAAAGAGCTGAATTCCAGAGGTGAGCTGAGAGTGACTGCCCTTGACATCAAGGAAGCATTCAACTGAGTGTGGCACCAAGGAGCCCTAGTAAAACTGAAGGCAATGGAGATCGGGGGAAAACTATCCAGTGGCTGGAGTTATGCCTAGCACAAAGGAAGATGGTAGTGGTTGTTGGAGGCCAATCATCTCAGCCCCAGGACATTGCTGCAGGAGTTCCTCAGGGCAGTGTCCTAGGCCTAACCATCTTCAGTTGCTTCATCAATGACTATGCAATCATCAGCGAACATCCACATTTCTGACCTGATGATGGAAGGAAGGTCATTGGTGAAGCAGCTGAAGATGGTTGGGCCTAGGACACTGTCCCGAGGAACTCCTGCAGCAATGTTCTGGGGCTGAGATGATTGGCCTCCAACAACCACTACCATCTTCCTTTGTGCTAGGTATGACTCCAGCCACTGGAGAGTTTTCCCCCTGATTCCCATTGACTTCAATTTTACTAGGGCTCCTTGATGCCACATGGTCAAATGCTGCCTTGATGACTAGGGTAGTCACTCTCACCTCACCTCTGGAATTCAGCTCTTTTGTCCATATTTGGACCAAGGCTGTAATGAGGTCTGGAGCCGAGTGGTCCTGGTGGAACCCAAACTGAGCATCGGTGAGCAGGTTATTGGTGAGTAAGTGCCACTTGATAGCACTGTCGACGACACCTTCTATCACTTTGCTGGTGAGTGAGAGTAGAATGATAGGATGGTAATTGGCCGGATTAGATTTGTCCTGCTTTTTGTAGACAGGACATACCTGGGCAATTTTCCAATTGTCAGGTGGATGCTAGTGTTGTAGCTGTACTGAAACAGTTTGGCTAGAGGCGTGGCTAGTTCTGAAGCACAAGACTTCAGCACTACAGCCGGGATGTTGTGGGGGCCCATAGCCTTTGTTGTCTATTGTTGTATGTAGTTGACCAATAAACACAAGTGAGTGCATTTTGCAGAATACATGTAAATGGGAATTGCATTATATATGAAAAAAAGATTAACAATAATTCAAGCTGTGGAAGGAAAAATGCTACCCATTAAATAAAGTTAGCCAAGTCTTCCACATATCTTTTTTCACATATAGATTAAATTACCATTCAACACAACACACCATACCATCATACTCAAATTGGCCACCTAAGGACAAGACAATACCTTATCATCAGTGCTGCGCTAGCAAGAAGCAACACAGTACTGACACTTCATTGGATGTCATGTTGAGCAATGTCACTCAGGCATACGCAATGGCAGTAATCACCTGTAACTAAATCTACATGGTGGCTCTCAATTTTTGCTTAAATGATGCATCTTTGCAACGTGAGAATCTTGGATGCCTCAATCTAGAGAGAAAATTAAGTTTGCTAAAATCTTTCTATAGCCAGCCAATTCTTTTGGTTCTTGAAGTAATGCAATTCAAAATTATATGCAATCAGCAAAAGACATTGACCTGTTTTTATATCCTTTCCCATCCATACTGGGACACCAGATGTATTACGTTATCAAAACAGGTGGGGGGGGGGGGGGGGAGATCTGCTGCAAGAGAAACAGTACAATAGCAAAGAAAGAATCAGTTGAGGTGGGGTAAAATCAAAAACTGGGCAAATGTTATACTCAGTGGGATGAGAAACCCAACACTGAAGAATACAATCTAATATCATTGAGCACTTCCAGAATGGTTCCAGCACAAATGTGCCTTCCCACACCAGCGTGACATTTCCATTTCACATTATGGCCATCTTTGTGTACTCCAAGTAAGGCAAATTAGTCCCAATAATTGAGTAGTCTGTGCTGTAGACCTACTCATTGAGAATTAGGTTGAGATTGCCCCAATTACATATTTTGTGAACTCTTGCAGCAGCAGGTAAAGAAAATAAACTTTCATCTAGGCTGAATTCAAACCTGGACTCACAACAAATAAAATGTTTACAAAAGGTTTCAGTGAATAATAATGGGTTTCTGCTTGTTAGCTGCATTCACCTCAAAGTAAAGGGAACGTCAAATTCCAGTCAAGGTTATTTCGGGACAAAAATCAGGAAAGCATCAAATACCATGTGGTTTAGAGCCCACCTTTTCAATTGACAAACTGAAGTAGAGGTATATCCAATGAATATGGTTGAATCTCAAAAGAAACCAAACAATTTATTATAAAATGTCACTTACATCCATTCAATTAAGTTTTTGGATTTTTTTCTCACAAGACGAATCCCATCCAGTACATTGGTAATATCATAAACTCTTCTCTTTCGTACCCCAAGCACCCTTGCTACATCGTTCATGTCAAGAACACCATCAGGAGCTTCCTTCACAAGTTCCATAAATTGTTGAGTTAGGCGTACTAAGGATACGTCAAAACGTGGCTTTCTTACTGTTAAAAAGAGGAATATTAGATTACTCTTCAGTTTTCAAAACTAAAGCACTGGAAATATAATACTGAAATAAAATTCAATGAAAATGCAATTCAAATTAGACACTGGTATATCCATAAGAATGCTAAAAATGAGAAACATGTTGTTGTCAATGGTAAGGGCTGCCCACTCCAAATAATTCCATTTAGAAACAGAATATCCATAATGTGGAACTAAGGTATTTTTCTAATGCTATCACTTAAAGGGCAGACAGTATAATGTGTTATCACCAAACATTTTCAAAAGATTAATGGACTAGCCAAGTAGAAAAGGTGGGGAAGGTGAATGTAACCCCCATCAATGGAAATGGTGGAGTGCCATTACCATCACACAAATGTTAGCTGCCTTGTCAGCATCCTTGGGAAAGAGGGCAAATGTAAAACCATTTTTCAAGGTGAAAGACTGAAATATATATCTGTATATTCATCACTGTACACGATTTTCTCTATCTGCTTATCACAGGCTGAGTAGTGTCCACTCTTGATACTCATCCTCCTGAAGCAAAAAGGCACCTACAATATTTTTTTCTCCTCTTCTTCCTTTTTCAGTTGATTTTGTACTCTCTCTTCCAAAAAACATTGTCTCCTGGCTGGTTCCACCTGTACTATGCCAAATGACCATTCTTCATGTTTGAACTTAGATAGCAAAGGTTGGAATGCTATTCTACCCATGTGGGGCACAAAGTTGCAGCCATCATATCTTCACCCACCATATCTTCACTAGAGGCTGCTGATCAGAGGAAGCCCTGGCTGTTTGCTCCTTCTACTCAGGGGTGCTGAGGCCAATTGTAGCATCTTACTACTACCCTGAGTGAGCACACGTAACTCAGTAGAGGCTAGGGATTCAACATGAGTATGTCAGCTAATCACTCCCGTAACTAGCTAAACCATCAGGGGAATCCACTAACCAACAGAGTCTACCCTGTGCACTTCATTTACCTCTACATCAGCAGACAGCACAGAAAATCTGAACAGGATTGCTTGTCAGGCAACAAAAGAAGAATGGGACATGCTACAGAGACAGTCCCTCAACCTCCAAAATACTTCACTGGCCGTGAAGCACTTTAAGATGTCCGGCGGTCATGAAAGGGGCTACATAAATGCAAGTTTTGTTTTACGGTGAACTGATACTGGGATCAGCTCCCAGCCATGCCTGCAACTGCACACTTGTACCACCAGATGGGGCTTCAAAAGCTCTAGTTCCTAGGTTTCTGGACATTTTCAAAGACCGAGGAGGAAAAGTGAATTTTAAACAGTTATAAAATGATTATTGTGTGTTTCTGAATGCTTTTCAATAATAGAATATAAACTTTCCTCTACGTTTCCCCCCCATACACAGTGTTCCCTGCAGGAAGCATCTGCTATTCCACTGCATGGTCTTTGATGAGGCTGCCGTGGGTCTTTTTTCCTCTGAATTTGCTGTTTTATGCAAATAGTGGGGATTTCAGTTAGGGGCCTGCTCTGCTTTTGCTTCTGGGGACAGTAATATAGTGCTTATGTTACTGTACTAGTAATCCAGATGGACTAATAATCCATAGAACGCAAGTTCAAATGACACCATGGCAGTTTGAAAATGTGAATTCAGTTTAAAAAAAAATTGGAAACAATAAACTGGTATCAGTAAAAGTGACCATGAAGCCGTCGGATTATCATAAAAGCCCAACTAGTTCAGTAACGTCCCTTCGAGAAGAAAACCTGCCACCCTTAGCTGGTCTGGCCTATATGTGATTCCAGTCCCGCACCAATACCCTCTGAAGTGGCCTAGCAAGCCACTCAGTTGTATCACACCTCTACAAAGAATAGCATTGCAGGGGCACCTTCAACTCAAGCGCTGCAGCAATTCAAGAAGGCACCCACTACGACCTTCTTGTGGCAACTAAACATGGGCAATAAATCGCCTTGCCAGTGATACCCACATCCCATGAATTAATTTTTTAAAAATCTGGTTACTTATGCGCGCTGCTGACTGCTCCCATTGGCCGTGGCTATTTCTCCACTACCATTGTGGTCTACCTCTGCGCCCACCCACTGCTACCCTTAATCGTTCCGCTGGCTTGCCAAGCCTGTACTCAACCAGCACTGTTCCGTGCTCCTGTCGGCCTCGGCCATTTCTCAATGCTGCTGTGGTCATTGACTGTTTCTCCTTCTGCACTCAGCCAGATAAATAGCTATAATGATCATCCCTTGAAGAGATTTTAAACTACTAGACATTTTAAAGCAAAACCTCAGCTACTAAGGACCAAAAGTGGCTTAACAAACAGCTGCCTCCACATTCTTTAAACTTCAAACAACCTTTGCGTAACCTTAGTTACTTAGGGATGCCACCCCTTGGTTAATACAATATAAAAGAGCACAAGACATTAAAATGCCATGCATATGTATAAAACATGACCACTCCTGCAAATGTTAAAATGGGAAATAGGTAAGCTACATTTTTTAACTCTAGATATATTTTCATCTTCTGTGTATCAGACTATTCTTGTAAGTAAATCCTTGCACCCTTAATAATGATTACACTTGGCCTGATAATTTGGTAAGTTTCATTGGCCCCAATTTTCAAAAGAAATTGCGGGTGTGTTGGGGGCTGCGAAAATTGGGGAAATCCCCAGCAGGTGAGGAAGCCGGATCCAACCCGCCGACTTCCGGGTTCCCCACAGACGCGTCTGTGTGCACGTGCCTCACGAATGCCAAAGTCCCGCCGGCAATTATAGCCGGCAGGATGATGGTTAAAGAACCAAATGTACCTCATTGAAGTACTTAAGGTACTTTATTTCTTACGTAGTAGATAGTTAAAATGATTTTAAACTTACCTGGGTGGTTTTCCCACAGCTTCCGATTCATGCCTGGTGAAACCAGGCATGAAGGGCCGGATCAGGCAAAAATAAACTAAATAAATTAAATATAAACACTGCACAAAGTTAAAAAACAAAATAAACCTACCTTTCCACCCTGTTCCGATATCTCCATCTCCGATGTCCCTCTCTGATCTCCCCCCTCCCCCCCACTCTCTCTGTTCCAGTGCTGGATAACATCCCTCTCCTCTCCTCTCCTCCCACCCTGGCATTGCAGCTGCTGTCGGCAGCCAGCCTGTCAATCAGCGTTTCCAGAATAACAAACATTAAACCCTTCTTTAGATTGCTTTAGCTACTGATTCTATTGCATACTTCCACAGCATCCTCTTGGTTGTTATAAAATAGCAAATCATCTGACTCACCATGAATAATGTCACAGGAGATCTACTACTGTACATACAGAGTGTGCTAAAATCATGTACATCACATTTCATCATACCTTTTTGATGATATAGTTATGCATGTAAAACATTATGTACACTAAACACAAAAATAAAACCGTAGCAAATTAGAGCCAATTCAGAATGAGTCCTGAACTGTAATCCAATCACAGGAGTTCAGATGACAATTAAGTAATCTGAACCATTTTACTAAATTACATTTTAAATTGACTCCAAGATATCAATCACAGTTTAAAAAGAGTCAATTTTACCATTTATGTTGCAATTATATTCAACTTATAACATCTTCCATGACACAAAACATACTAACTACAAATAAGTGTTTACTTAAAAGGAGAACATCATGGGGAAGTACTTCAGGGATACGGTCAAATGTGTCAAATAACTTCTTCACTCTTCCCTCTCTCCCCTTTTAGGTCTCCTTTCAAGCTAGTCCATCAACTTGGGTGACAGCTGCCTCAAGGAGATCTTCACTCATTTCAAAATTATATAGATTTTGGGGCAAGTACTTTGCACTGAAAGGAACCCCATTCCAAAATATCCTATTTTATAACCTGACATCAATGCAAAAGCAGAAAATGCTGGAAACAAACAACAGGTCAATCAGCATCCACAGAAAGAAAAAAAGATTTGGTGTTCTGACTGAGACCAATTTTAGATAGTAAGTGACTGCCAAAAGCTACTTTTCAACAACAACTTGCATTTATATAGTGCATTTAACATAGTAAAATGTCCCAAGGCATTTCACAGAAGCATTATCAGACAAAATCTGACACCAAGTCATATAAAGAGATATTAGGACAGGTGACCAAAAGCTTGGTCAAAGAGGTAGGTTTTAAGGAGCGAATTTACGGGGGAGACAGAGGTTTAGAGAGGGAATTCCAGAAGGACTTTTCATGGGTTAGTAGGAACAATAGTTTCATCAGGAACATTAGTTTTAGGCCACCTTTTCTCATCAAATACCAAAATTAGATTGCAAGGCAGTACTGTACAGATTTCTTTTTGATGGGGCATGAAGTGAGAATGAAGCAGACTTAAAAATGTTGTTTAAAATCGGAACAATTACAGCAAGGGGCATGTGAAGTAAGCAGTAGAGACAGCTCATTTGTTATAGTCGCTGCCAGTCAGAACCCACCCACCATGTTCTGAGAAAAACCAAGTGTGACTACACAGGGAAACACGTAAGTGATTGGTTGGTGAGTAATTGACTCGTTTAACTTTCAAAACAAGTGTAACTTAGTAATTGTAAGGTTTTAGTAGTAGTAGAAGGTTTACTAGCAGTTGTAAAGCTTATTGGGAGAAATAGGGTTTATAAATTATAAATTTAAATAAGAATAATAATTAATACATAATAAAGATCTTATTGAATGGCGGAGCAGGCTCGAGGGGCCGATTGGCCTACTCCTGCTCCTATCTCTTATGTTCTTATGTAAGGTGGCAGGGCAGGTGATGTGTAGCAACTGCAGAATGTGGGAGCTCCTGGACGCCAGTGTGATCCAGGGCAAATACGCCTGCAGTAAGTCTCTGCGACTTGAGGAGCTTCGGCTCAGACTCATTGAACTGGAGGTCGAGCTGCAGACACTGCGACACATCAGGGAGGGGGAAAAATACCTGGACATTTGGTTCCAGGAGGTGGTCACACCCCATAGGATAAGGTCGTCTAAATTGGTCAGGGACAGGAGGATGTGACTGTGAGCAAGGCAGGTAAGGGGATCGAGAAGGTAGAAGTGGAGGAGCCTCAGCCTTGTCCAACAGGTTTGAGGTGCTTGCAGCCTGTAAGGACGAAAGCGGGGGCTGCAGGTTGGATGAGCAAACTGACCATGGCACCATGGTACAGGAAGCCATTCAAGCAGGGGGAGTTAGTTGGAATGTAATAGTAGTAGGGGACAGTATAGTCAGGGGGATAGACACAGTTCTCTGCAGCTGAGAACAAGAGTTCAGAAGGCTGTGTTTCCTGCCTGGTGCCAGGGTTTGGGACATCTTCTCTGGGCTAGAGAAGAACTTGCAGTGGGAGGGGGAGGATCCAGTTGTTGTGGTCCACGTAGGTACCAACGACATAGGTAGGACGAGGGAAGAGGTTCTGCTTAGGGGGTATGAGCAGCTAGGGGCTAAGTTAAAAAGCAGAACCTCAAAAGGTAATAATCTCTGGATTATTACCTGAGCCACGAGCAAATTGGCATAGGGTAAATAAGATTAGAGAGTTAAATTCGTGGCTCAAAGATTGGTGTGGGAGAAATGGGTTTTGATTCATGGGGCACTGGCACCAGTACTGGGAAAAGTGGCAGCTGAACTGTTGGGACGGGCTTCATCTGAACCATGCTGGGGTCAGTGTTCTGGCGAATCGTGTAACTAGGGCGGTAGAGAGGGCTTTAAACTAAATAGTGGGGGCGAGGGATCAAGTAAGGGAAGATGTGATAAATTAAAGAAAGAAGACAAGGCAAGAGAGCAAGGTAGCAATAAGGGAAATGCTAATCAGAGAGTGGCAGGAAGGGACAGAGCATGCCAACTTAAGAGTGCGCCTGCAGATAAGACTAGAGGTTGCAAAAATAGTAAAAAGACAGCACTAAAGGTTTTGTACCTGAATACGCGTAGCATTCATAACAAAATGGATGAATTGACAGCTCAAATAGAAATAAATACGTACGATCTGATAGCCATTACAGAGACATGGCCGCAAGATGACAAAGGCTGGAACCTGAATATTCAAGGGTACTTGACATTTCGGAAGGACAGGAAACTAGGAAAAGGTGGAGGGGTAGCTTTGTTAATTAAGGATGACATGAATATAATAGAGAGAAATGACCTTAGTTCTAAAGACCAAGATGTAGAATCAGTTTGGGTAGAGATAAGAAATAGTAAAGGCAAGAAGTCACTTGTGGGAGTAGTTTATAGGCCCTCTAACAGTAACTGTAGGACAGGGTATACTGGAAGAAATAATGGGGACTTGTGAGAAAGGATCAGCGATAATCATGGGTGATTTTAATCTACAAATAGATTGAAGAACCTGATTGGCAAAGGTACCTTGGAAGATGAGTTCATAGAATGCTTTCAGGACAGTTTCTTACAGCAGCACGTTCTAAAGCCAAACAGAGAGCAGGCTATTCTAGATCTGGTAATGTGTAATGAGACAGGATTAATTAATGACCTCATTGTAAAGGAGCCTCTAGGTAGCAGTGATCACAATATGATTGAATTTCACATTCAGTTTGAGGGAGCGAAGAGTAAGTCTAAGACTAATGTTTTAAACTTAAATAAGGGCATTTATGAGGGCATGAAGACAGAGCTGGCTAAAGTGATCTGGGAAATTAGGTTAAGGGATAGGTCAGTAGAGATGCAGTGGCAGACATTTAATGAGATATTTCATAACACTCCGCAAAGATACATTCCAGTGAGAAAGACTCTGGGGAAGGACATACCATCTGTGGCTAACTAAGGAAGTTAAAGACAGTATCAAATTGAAAGAAAAAGCATACAATTCCACGAGGATTAGTGGCAGGTCAGAAGATAGGTCAGAATATAAAAAACAGCAAAGAATGACAAAGAATAATGAGGGGGGAGAAATTAAGAGTACGAGAGAAAGCTAGCTAGAAATAAAAAAAGATAGTAAGAGTTTCTACTGGTATTTAAAAAGGAAAAGAGTAAGTAAAGTGAGTGTTGGTCCTCTAGAGAGAGAGTCTGGAGAATTAATAATGGAGAATAAGGAAATGGCGGATGAATTGAACAGATATTTTGAGTCCATCTTCACTGTAGAGGATACAAATAATCTGCCAGAAATGATTGTGAATCAAGAGGTGAAAGGGAGGGAGGAACTTAAAACATTTACAATCATCAGGGAAAGGGTTCTGAAAAAAATATTAGAACTAAAAGCTGACAAGTACCCAGGTCCTGACGGACTTTATCCTAGAGTCTTAAAAGAAGTGGTTGCAGAGATAGAAGATGCATTGAGTCATAGAGTCAGAGTTATACAGCACAGATAGAGGCCCTTCGGCCCATCGTGTCCGCGCCGGCCATCAAGCCCTGTCTACTCTAATCCCATATTCCAGCATTTGGTCCGTAGCCTTGTATGCTATGGCATTTCAAGTGCTCATCCAAATGCTTCTTGAATGTTGTGAGGGTTCCTGCCTCCACAACCCTTTCAGGCAGTGAGTTCCAGACTCCAACCACCCTCTGGGTGAAAAAGTTCTTTCTCAATCCCCTCTAAACCTCCCGCCTTTTACCTTGAATCTATGTCCCCTTGATATAGAACCCTCAACGAAGGGAAAAAGCTCCTTAGTATCCATCCTATCTGTGCCCCTCATAATCTTGTACACCTCAATCATGTCCCCCCTCAGCCTCCTCTGCTCCAAGGAAAACAAACCCAATCTTCCCAGTCTCTCTTCATAGTTGAAGCGCTCCAGCCCTGGTAACATCCTGGTGAATCTCCTCTGCACCCTCTCCAAAGCGATCACATCCTTCCTGTAGTGTGGCGACCAGAACTGCACACAGTACTCCAGCTGTGGCCTAACCAGTGTTTTATACAGCTCCATCATAACCTCCTTGCTCTTATATTCTATGCCTCGGCTAATAAAGGCAAGTATCCCATATGCCTTCTTTACCACCTTATCTACCTGTTCCGCCGCCTTCAGGGATCTGTGAACTTGCACACCAAGATCCCTCTGACCCTCTGTCTTGCCTCGGGTCCTCCCATTCATTGTGTATTCCCTTGCCTTGTTAGTCCCTCCAAAGTGCATCACCTCGCACTTTTCCGGGTTAAATTCCATTTGCCACTGTTCCGCCCATCTGACCAACCCATCTATATCGTCCTGCAGACTGAGGCTATCCTCCTCGCTATTTACCACCCTACCAATTTTTGTATCATCAGCGAAATTACTGATCATACCTTTTACATTCATATCCAAGTCATTAATGTAGACCACAAACAGCAAGGGACCCAGCACCGATCCCTGTGGTACCCCACTGGCCACAGGCTTCCAGTCACAAAAACAACCTTTGACCATCACCCTCTGCCTTCTGCCACTAAGCCAGTTTTAATTTTCCAAAACTCCCTAGATTCTGGAAGGGTCCCATCAGATTGGAAAATAGCAAATGTAACTCCTCTATTCAAGAAAGGAGGGAGACAGAAAGCAGGAAACTACAGGCCAGTTAGCTTAACATCTGTCATAGGGAAAATGCTAGAATCTATTATTAAGGAGGTTATAGCAGGGCACTTAGAAAATCTTAATGCAATCAGGCAGAGTCAACATGGCTTTGTGAAAGGGAAATAGTGTTTGACTAATTTATTAGAGTTCTTTGAGGAAGTAACAAGCAACGTGGATAAAGGGGATCCTGTGGATGTGGTATACTTGGATTTCCAGAAGGCTTTTGACAAGGTGCCACATCAAAGGCTACTACACAAAATAAGAGCTCATGATGTAGGGGGTGACATATTAGCATGCATAAAGAGAGTAGGCACAAATGGGTCATTTTCAGGTTGGCAAGATGTAACGATTGCAGTGCCACAGGGATCAGTGCTTGGGCCTCAACTATTTACAATCTATATCAATGACTTGGATGAAGGGAAAAAATGTATGGTTGCTAAATTTGATGATGACACAAAAGTAGGTAGGAAAGTACATTGTGAAGAGGACAAAGGAGTCTGCAAAGGGATATAGATAGGTTAAGTGAGTGGGCAAAAATTTGGCAGATGGAGTATAATGTGGGGAAATGTGAACTTGTCCACTTTGGCAGGAGGAATAGAAAAGCAGTATATTATTTAAATGGAGAGAGATTGCAGAACTCTGAGGTACAGAGGGATCTGGGTGTCCCAGTACATGAATCACAAAAAGTTAGTATGCAGGTACAGCAAGTGATTAGGAAGGCAAATGGAATGATGTCATTTATTGCAAGGGGAATGGAATATAAAAGTAGAGATGTTTTGCTACAGCTGTACAGGTGTACAGGGCATTGGTGAAACCACATCTAGAATACTGTGTGCAGTTTTGGTCTCCTTATTTAAGAAAGGACATAATTGCTTTGAAGGCGGTTCAGAGAAGGTTCACTCGACTGATTCCTGGGATGAGGGTGTTATCATGAGGAAAGGTTGGACAAGTTGGGCCTGTATACGTTGGAGTTTAGAAGAATGAGAGGTGATCTTATTGAAACATATAAGATCCTGAGAGGACTAGAAGGGGTAGATGCTGAGAGAATGTTTCCCCTTGTGGGAGAGACTAGAACTAGAGGTCACAGTTTAAAAATAAGACGGAGATGAGGAGAAATGTTTTCTCTGAGGGTCGTGAGTCTGTGGAACTCCCTTCCCCAGAGAGTGGTGGAGGCAGGGTCATTGAATATTTTTAAGGTTGAGTTAGATAGATTCCTGATTAACAAGGGAGTCAAAGGTTATAGTGGGTAGACAGGAAAGTAGGGTTGAGGTCACAATCAGATCAGCCATGTTCTTATCAAATGGCAGAGCAGGCTCGAGGGGCCAAATGGCCTACTCCTGCTGTTAATTCATATGTTTGTATGTACTTACATGGGCATTCAGGGCTATAATCAATGTGCGCCCAAATAACTGAAATAAATTTCAGTAGCACATCTTGCCGTTCCAGCACTGATTTCCTGGCGCATTAATTAAATATTGCATTTTAGAAATCTGACCCAACTCCCAAAACATGACAGAACTGTGACAAAAAAAGTTTAAAAATTGGAGGTTGTTACTCTGTAAACGCATTGCAGAGAACACACTGTGTTCCAATGACCAGGCCCAATATGCTGCAGAACTCCGAGAGCCAAACAAAAAAGTTAATGCATAAGCCTATCCATGCATTGAATACATCTTTACAAACCCACACACACACAGGCTTCCGTTTACTGCCCTCTATTATGCAATTCAAAGCCAATCTACTCTTGCCAACGTTTTACTTCATGGTGGAGTAAACACTGTGTAGCGAACGTAAACACTCCCAACGTGTTGTAGACATGTGCACATGGATTTTTTTAAAAAAGCATAACAATTATATTAAAATAAGACTGTCCGTATTATGTCAGGTTAAAACTTAATGAGGCCCAAGGGAAGCAGTGCCATCTGGGTGTTGAGGGTAGACAAAGTGTTACACGGGGTTTTACACATGTAAACACGCCAGGCATGAGCGGCAGGAGGGAGGGGAGCTCGCACGGAAGAAAGGAAGATGCACGATCTGGCTGGTACCAAACCTCAGTAACAAGACTCACTGTGACTGGGCGCTGCCAGCATCCGTCTGAAATCTTCATCCATGTTTTTCGTTATAAAAAGAACTTCTCGACTCTGGCTGACGACAACTCCCAACCGCCGGCTCGGCTCGGCTCGGCCCAGCCCGGTCGGACACGGCCGTCCGCCCGCCTACCCAACTGTTCCGTGCGGCGGCCTCTGCCGCCGGCCAATTTACAACAAATGGAACCGAACGAGCCCGATTCCGATCGCCGCCCCCAGCCTGAGGCCGGGCTCCGCCGCCCGCTGGTTACCCGAGAGCCGCCCGCTGTCAAGGCGAGCGCTTTTTCTCTCTCGCTCTCCAACGCAAACGGCAATATGGTGCCGCGCATGCCCAGAAAACACCACAATAAGGTTCCGCGCGTGCGCTCTGAGCCACCCCACGCTCTCCCGTTGTGTCTTTCCTTGTCGCAAAGGCGCCGTTTCCCGTGACCCAGGCGCCATGTTGTTCGTCTTCTGATCTGAAGAGTTCGCTAACCTGCCAGCACTTTTCCTGGAGTCTCCAGGAATTAAAATTCGATCTCCTGGACACCGCCGTGAGAAACCTGGGAGAAAAAAATTCGAGCGATTTTAAAAAAAAATTGTGTTTTTTTACCCCCCATTTTCTGATAAACACTTGTTTATTAGAAAATAACGATATTGGAGGTGAGGGGGGAGAAAAGGCTGTTTGACTGGACGGTGGTTGGACGTCGGAGGTCATTTAATGAAACCTCCAGGAATATATCCAACCAGAGTTGGGAACCCTAGAGTAGGAATGGGAAATACTGACATTGAGGTGCTCATTTTTAGACCCTTTAGATTGTAAAATATGACCTATTTTTATATCTATCTTTTATAGAAGGTCCATTCACTCTTTTTAAATCGTTGCTGCAGTGCTGATTCAAACTATAGGAGACAATACATTGCAAATCCATTGAAATGAATAGTTTTTTTTACAGCAGGACAGACTGATATAAGTAAAGGTTACATTTTGTTACGAAGACTATGAACGCTGGAAGTGACTTGTTGGATCTGGTTTTCAAACTGCCTCTTACTACAGTTTAACAAATGTAAGGAGTCTTACAACACCAGGTTATTCCTCTGTGTATATTTAACCCTTTATCAACTTTTAAACAAAATCTTTCAAAATTAAACTTAAAGTTAGCTTTCAAATGTATGTTTTAACAGTAAATGAGGATAAATAACAAAACGTTACAACGGAAATGCCATGGATAACTTGAGGGTGAGCTTCAGAGAAAGCTCAGAATAATATTTGACAAATTAAACATTTTCCTCCAAAGGCATTAACTCATTCTGTGGTATTTTTCTGCAGGTGCCAGCAACTTTCAGTACTTCCATCAAGTGATCATTCTTTTGATAGTGAGTTAGGTTGCAACCTTTTGTCCAACAACGCTGTTACTTTTAATATACAAAATTTTCCAAGATGCTTTACAATTTGGATGTGATTATTAGTATTAGCCATTAATTGTAAGTATAGCAAAATGAAGAGGGCTAATGAAATAATAGGGTTTTTAAGATTATAAATCAAAACAGATTACTTTAACCTTGTGTTATTCATTAGGATGGTCTGATTTAGAAGATTGTGTACAGTTTGGGCACCCTACCATCAAAAAGACAGGGATGCATTGGAAACAGTTTAGAGAACATCAAAGATAGTTCCAGAACTTAGTGCTGTTAGTATGGAGGGACACTTAATGGAACTTGTTTTCATTGGAGGAGAACAACAACAACTTGGATTTATATAGTGCCTTTAATGTAGTAAAATGTCCCAGGGCACTTCACAGGAGCGTTATCAAACAAAATTTGACACCAAGCCACATAAGGAGACATTAGGTCAGGTGACGATGTGGGTTTTAAGGAGCATCTTAAAGGAGGCGAGAGAGGTCTAGGGAGGGAATTCCAGAGCTTAGGGCTCAGACAGCTGAAGGCACAGCCACCAATGGTGTAGCGATTAAAATCAGGGATGCACAAGAGGCAAGAATTGGAGGAGCATAGAAATCTTGGAGGGCTGGTGGAGGTTACAGAGATAGGGAGAGGCGAAGCCATGGAAGGATTTGAAAACAAAGATGAGAATTTTAAAATCGAGGCGTTCCCGGACCGGGAGCCAATGTAGGTCAGCAAGCACAGGGGTGATGGGTGAACGGGACTTGGTGTGAGTTAGGATACAGGCAGCAGAGTTTTACATGAACTCTAGTTTATGGAGAATGGAAGATGGGAGGCTGGTTAGGAAAGCATTGGAATAATCAAAGAGATTTGAGTCTCTAAAATTCTGAGAGGAATGGATAATGAAGCTGTAAGCAGGTTATTTACTTTCACTGTGACTGCAGAACATGAGAACAAAACTGACTAGTCTGGAGGAAGACTAGAATTTTTTTCCATAGAGAAATGGACATATGGAATGAATTTCAAGCAAAAGCAGTTAATACTATATTTGTTGATTCGCCATGTTTTTACAGTTTTACATTCTCAGGTTCAGCATCACCGGCCCATAAGTGGACCTTGAATCCCCTATGATCTGGAGTGTCGTAATTTGCCTGATAGCTAGAGATTGCAACAGAGAATACTTCTCCGTACAGGTTACTGGAATGTTTCATATTCTGCCACATCTCTTCAAAAGGTGGACTGAAATATATGAGTTATTAGACTGTGACTCAAGCTCCAAACCAACAGGTGGTTTTATTTAAATAAAACAGATAAATGAACAGTATAACGTGGTAAATCATATACTTGGCTATTCTCTCTGATGCACAAAACTAATAAGGACACACAAACAAAGTTTAATTGCTGTAGTTTCAATCTGGCATAGCTTCTCTGCTGGGTCAGTGTGAACTAAAAATACAGAGCTTTTCTGGCTGGAAAGCTGAAACTGACTCAGGGTAAACAGGCTATCTGTACAATTTCAATCAAAACCCCTTTGAAGTTATACTGAACCAAAAAGCAACAGACAACTACCCCTCATAATTACATTAGATCAATGGCTGTTCACAGGCTATTAATTACTTCAAATGTTTGTCCACCCAAATACAATTGTCACTTCCAGTAAACTATGGAGACATCTCATAGTCTAACTGTAACCTAAGTATCAATCTGAGTGAATTGAATAGATCAATACCTGAGCAGCAAAGTGTCACAAAGTGCTTCTGAGAAACAATGAATCTGGTGCCTCTTTTATTTGCTCAACTGTAATATAAATTGCCTCCATCTTACAGCAAATACTAGCCATAACGATCATAACTTTGTATTTTAACCCCTTTTTTTTTAGTAAGAAATACAAGTTAAAAATTCAACAGGCAAAATGTATGTTTTTGTCACAGCTATGTTTGTTGATTAATTTATTTTTAAAAGATCTGAGTAAATACTTGTTTAAAAACAGATTTAAAACTTATAAGGATAGACATAGATCCTCTGTGACATGAAAGTCCTCCTGCTGCAAGTTCTCTCTGGAATGGAGCTGGTGATACTTGAATCTTTTGGGATGGTCATCCTAACACAAGTTCACAATTTTTTTGTGAATTTATGCATTTAAATGACACTATTCATATTTAAAATTGCAGAGGGAGGTAAGGGGGATAAGTCTTATAGGACTTGGAGTTCAAGATTTCCGAAGCCATTTTCAGAATTCGAGGAGTACGTGGTTCCTGAAGTAACTTTTGGGCAGGAGGAACTTCAAGATGTGGGGATCTTTGGTGATGGCACAAGGAAAAGGAACATTTTTCAGTCTCTCGGAGAGCCCTGTAACATTTACTGATAAGTTTCTAAATTAGAGCAGAGTGGGACTAAATTTCAGAGGGAATGGATTGTGACTGAATGTTTTTAATGTATATCACAATATGTGTCACCTTTTTTTGTTTATTGTGTGTGAAATAACCAGTCTTGTTAGAATTTTGATGCTCTGCTTTCAATCAGTAAAAAAATAATGTTCAGATCTGCTAACATGAATAAACTGAGATATAAATCCAAACATAATTATAACAAAAAGTACTGACATCTGTTCATTGTCTTATACTACCAGTCTCTTACAATCTCTTCCCTCTTAAATTCACACATACACACCCAAGTCTCACAATGACTTACACACCCAGGACAAAAAAAAGAGTGACAGGAATAGAAGAACCACAAATACACAGCAAAGAGTAAATTAATATTTTTAACATTGGCAGGATAGTGGTGTGTCCAAGGATCTATGCTGGGACCTCTTATTTTCCATTTACATAAATGTTTTGGAACTGAGCACAAAAGAAATTATATCAAAGTTTACTGATGATACTAAATTATGGTGCACGGCAAACTGGAATAATGCAAGATGACATAGGTGGGAAGATGGGTGATCGATGCATTTCAATACAGAGATGTGTGAAATAGCATGTTTTGGGGATGGGGAGGGGAGTGAAAATATACCCTAAAGGTAAGATTTTTAAAAGACTAGAGGAATTCTGTTTTTTTATGCACAGTGGCATTGATTCTAAAAGCAAAGAAGTAATGTTCACAGTTGGAGTGCTGAATGTAATTCCTAGTATTCCATTATGGGAAAGATAATACAATCATGGTAAGGGTACAGCAAAGATTTACTAGATTGATATCAGGAATGAAAGATTATAATTATCAAGAAACAAAAAAAATTGGGGATGTTCTCACTGGAGCAGAAAAAAATTACACGCTATCTAATAGGTTTTCAAAATTCAGAAAGGTTTTAAAAGGGTAAACTGAAAGATTGTAGCTGAATTGGGAACAAGAGGCTGAAGATTATCATTTGAAGAACAAAGAGGAAGTTTGAAGTTATTTTTTTCAACAAGTGGTTATTGAGGCAAAGACTATCTTAATTAAAGTGGAATTGGATAGGTATTTGAAAACAATGAATATATCAAGATATAATGTAGGTAGCTCTAGTTGAAGAACTAGCACTGACATAGGCACAGTGGGCCAAATGACCTCCTATGCTGTAATGTCGCAGAACCATAAGTACATCCTAGAACAGAAAGAAGCACAGGAACAGAGGGAAAGAGAGTTAAGATCACAGATACATAAGGTACTGAGAAGAGAATATTAAATAATCACTGGAACAGATACACAGGAACAGATAAGCACAGGAGCAGAGTGAGTGTTAGAACCACAGATACACACAGGGACGGAGGCAACCGCAGGGAATCAGAACCACCGGTACACAGACATAGCGAAAGAGCCAGCAGTGTACAGTGACAGATGAACCACACACATGCACGTACACACAGAAAGAGCTATCAATACAGAGAGAGCCACAGATATTCTCAAAGACAAAGAACTACCAATATACAGTGAGAGAGCCACAGAAACTAACAAAGCTGAAAAGAGAACAGCACAGGGCACAGACTTTTGTTGTTCACTGTCAAAAATGTGGAAGTTCTGTATAAATATCAAAAATAATTTATATTTCATTATGGAATAATTTTGTATTTATATTCATTATAAAAAGAACATATTTTGCTCCAGAACGAATTAATTTTGCTCCAACAAAATTGGCCATACCAATCCCTCAAGATGGTATATTGCAAGGTTACATTAATATCTTGCAATTTCATGTGGATACAACTTCAGATGCCATTTTGGGAATTTTTGTAATGAATTTGGCTGCCTCTCAGCTAAGTAAAGTCCATGACAGGTCAAAATTGTGTTAGCTGTGACTGGTATGGATGCTAGAAACATAGAAAATAGGAGCGAGAGTAGGCCATTCAGCCCTTCAGGCCTGCTCCGCCGTTCAAAATGATCATGGCTGATCGTCTAACTCAGTACCCTGATCCCGCTTTTTCCCCATATCCCTTTGATCCCTTTAGCATTAAGAAATATATCTAACTTCTTGAATACATCTAATGACTTGGCCTCCACTGCCTTCTGTGGTAGAGAATTCCTCAGGTTCACGACCCTCAGAGTGAAGAAATTTCTCCTCATCTCAGTTCTAAATGGCATACCCCGTATCCTGAGACTGTGACCCTTGGTTCTGGACTCCCCAGCCATCGGGAACATCCTCCCTGCATCTAGTCTGTCTAGTCCTGTTAGAATTTTATATGTTTCGATGAAATCACCTCTCATTCTTCTAAACTCTAGTGAATATAGGCCTAGTCGACCCAATCTCTCCTCATACATCAGTCCTGCCAACCCAGGAATCAGTCTGGTAGACCTTCGTTGCACTCCATGGCAAGGACATCCTTCCTCAGATAAGGAGACCAAAACTGCACACAGTACTCCAGATGTGGTCTCACCAAGGCCCTGTATAACTTTTTTTTATTCGTTCATGGGATGTAGGCGCCGCTGGCAAGGCCAGCATTTATTGCCCATCCCGAATTGCCCTTGAGAAGGTGGTGGTGATCCGCCTTCTTGAACCGCTGCAGTCCGTGTGGTGAAGGTTCTCCCACAGTGCTGTTAGGGACGGAGTTCCAGGATTTTGACCCAGCGACGATGAAGGAACGGCGATATATTTCCAAGTCGGGATGGTGTGTGACTTGGAGGGGAATGTGCAGGTGGTGTTGTTCCCATGTGCCTGCTGCTCTTGTCCTTCTAGGTGCTAGAGGTTGTGGGTTTGGGAGGTGCTGTCGAAAAAGTCTTGGCGAGTTGCTGCAGTGCATCCTGTGGATGGTACACACTGCAGCCACTGTGTGCCGGTGGTGAAGGGAGTGAATGTTTAGGGTGATGGATGGGGTGCCAATCAAGCGGGCTGCTTTGTCCTGGATAGTGTCGAGCTTCTTGAGTGTTGTTGGAGCTGCACTCATCCAGGCAAGTGGAGAGTTCCATCACACTCCTGACTTGTGCCTTGTGGATGGTGGAAAGGCTTTGGGGAGTCAGGAGGTGAGTCACTCGCCGCAGAATACCCAGCCTCTGACCTGCTCTTGTAGCCACAATGTTTATATGGCTGGTCCAGTTAAGTTTCTGGTCAATGGTGACACCCAGGATGTTGATGGTGGGGGATTCGGCAATGGTAATGCCGTTGAAGGTCAAGGGGAGGTGGTTCGACTCTCTCTTGTTGGAGATGGTCATTGCCTGGCACTTGTCTGATGCAAATGTTACTTGCCACTTATCAGCCCAAGCCTGGATGTTGTCCAAGTCTTGCTGCGTGCAGGCACGGACAGCTTCATTATCTGATGGGTTGTGAATGGAACTGAACGCTGTGCGATCATCGGCGAACATCCCCATTTCTGACCTTATGATGGAGGGAAGGTCATTGAGGAAGCAGCTGAAGATGGTTGGGCCTGGGACACTGCCCTGAGAAACTCCTGCAGCAATGTCCTGGGGCTGAGATAATTGGCCTCTAACAACCACTACCATCCTCCTTTGTGCTATGTATGACTCCAGCCACTGGAGAGTTTTCCCCTTAATTCCCATTAACTTCAATTTTACTCGGGCTCCTTGGTGCCACACTCGGTCAAATGCTGCCTTGATGTCAAGGGCAGTCACTCTTACCTCACCTCTGGAATTCAGCTCTTTTGGCCATGTTTGGACCAATGCTATAATGAGGTCTGGAGCCGAGTGGCCCTGGCGGAACCCAAACTGAGCAGGTTATTGGTAAGTAAGTGCCACTTGATAGCACTGTCGACGACACCTTCCATCACTTTGCTGATGATTGAGAGTAGACTGATGGGGCGGTAATTGGCCGGATTAGATTTGTCCTGCTTTTTGTGGACAGGACATAGCTGGGCAATTTTCCACATTGTCGGGTAGATGCCAGTGTTGTAGCTGTACTGGAACAGTTTGGCTAGAGGCGCGGCTAGTTCTGGAGCACAAGCCTTCAGCACTACAGCCGGGATGTTGTCGGGGCTTATAGCCTTTGCTGTATCCAGTGCACTCAGCCGTTTCTTGATATCACGTGGAGTGAATCGATTTGGCTGAAGATTGGCTTCTGTGATGGTGGAAATATCAGGAGGAGGCCGAGATGGATCATCCACTCGGCACTTCTGACTGAAGATGGTTGCAAACGCTTCAGCCTTGTCTTTTGCACTCACGTGCTGGACTCTGCCATTATCCCTGGTCCTGTACTCAAATCCTCTTGCAATGAAGGCCAACATACCATTTGCCTTCCTAACTGCTTGCTGCATCTGAATGCTCGCTTTCAGCGACTGGTGTACAAGGACACCCAGGTCTCGTTGCACCTCCCCTTTTCCCAATCTATCACCATTCAGATAATAATCTGCCTTTCTGTTTTTACAACCACAGTAGATAACCTCACATTTATCCACGTTATACTGCATCTGCCATGTTCTTTCCCACTCACCCAACTTGTCTAAATCACATTGGAGACTCTTTGCATCCTCCTCACATTCCACCCCAGCTTTATGTCGTCTGCAAACTATGAAATGTTACATTTAGTTCCCTCATCCAAATCATTGATATATATTGTGAATAGCTGGGGCCCAAGCATTGATCCCTGCGGTACCCCACTAGTCACTGCCTGCCACCCGGAAAAAGACCCGTTTATTCCTACTTTCTATTTCCTGCCTGTCAACCAATTCTCAATCCATGCCAGTATATTCCCCCCAATCCCATGTGCTTTAATTTTGCACACTAACCTCTTGTGTGGGACCTTATCAAAAGCCTTCTGAAAATCCAAGTACACCACACCCACTGGTTCTCCCCTATCCTACTAGTTAAATTCTCAAAAAACTGCAGTAGATTTGTTAAACATTATTTCCCTTTCATAAACCCATGCTGAATTTGTCTAATCCCATTAATGCCTTCCAAGTGTTCTGTTATCACATCTTTTATCATAGATTCTAGCATTTTCCCCACAACTGATGTTAGGCTAACTGGTCTGTAATTCCCTGTTTTTTCTCTGCCTCCTTTTTTAAATAGTGGGGTTACATTTGCCACCCTCCAATCTGTAGGAACTGTTCCAGAGTCTATAGAATTTTGGAAGATGATCACCAATGCATCCACTATTTCCAGGGCCACTTCCTTTAGTACTCCAGGGTGTAGATTATCAGGCCCTGGGGATTTGTCAGCTTTTCGCCTCATTAATTTCCCTAGCACTATTTTTTTTACTAATACTGATTTCCTTCAGTTCCTCCATCTCACTAGACCCTTGGTTCCCTAACATTTCTGGGAGGTTATTTGTGTCCTCCTTTGTGAAGGCAGAAGCAAAGTATGTGTTTAATTGTTCTGCCATTTCTTTGTTCCCTATTATAATTTCCCCCATTTCTGACTGTAAGGGGCCTACATTTGTCTTCACTAATCTTTTTCTCTTGACATATTTATAGAAGCTTTTACTGTCAGTTTTTATGTTCCCTGCTAGTTTACTCATACTCTATTTTTCCCCTCTTAATCATAGGAACATAGGAAAAGGATTGGCCATTCAGCCCTTCGGGTCCGCTATGCCATTTGATAAGATCATGGCTGATCTGTGATCTAGCTCCATATACCTGCCTTTGGCCCATATCCCTTAATACCTTTGGTTGCCAAAAAGCTATCTATCTCAGATTTAAAATTAGCAATTGAGCTAGCATCAATTGCCGTTTGTGGAAGAGAGTTCCAAACTTCTACCACCCTTTATGTGTAGAGGTGTTTTCTAATCTCACTCCTGAAAGGTCTGGCTCTAATTTTTAGACTGTGCCCCCTAGTTCTAGAATCCCCAACCAGCGGAAATAGTTTCTCTCTATCCACCCTATCCGTTCCCCTTAATATCTGATAAACTTCGATCAGATCACCCCTTAATCTTCTAAACTCTACAGAATACAACCCCAATTTGTGTAATCTCTCCTCGTAACTTAACCCTTGAAGTCCGGGTATCATTCTAGTAAACCTACACTGCACTCCCTCCAAGGCCCATATGTCCTTCCGAAGGTGCGGTGCCCAGAACTGCTCACAGTACTCCAGGTGCGGTCTAACCAGGGTTTTATATAGCTGCAGCATAACTTCTGCCCCCTTGTACTCTAGTCCTCCTGATATAAAGGCCAGCATTCCATTAGCCTTATTGATTATTTTCTGCACCTGTACCTGAACCCCTAAGTCCCTTTGGACATCCACTGTTTTTAACATTTTACCATTTAGAAAGTACCTTGCTCTATCCTTTTTTGGTCCAAAGTGGATGACCTCACATTTGCCTACATTGAATTCTATTTGCCACAGTTTTGTCCATTCATCTAATCTATCAATATCCCTTTGTAATTTTATGTTTTCATCTACACTGCTTACAATGCCACCAATCTTTGTGTCATCGGCAAACTTAGATATGAGACTTTCTATGCCTTCATCTAAGTCGTTAATAAATATTGTGAATAATTGAGGCCCCAAGACAGATCCCTGCGGGACTCCACTAGTCACATCCTGCCAATGTGAATACTTACCCATTATCCCTACTCTCTGTCGCCTTTCGCTCAGCCAACTTCCTAACCAAGTCCGTACTTTTCCCTCTGCTTAACCTTCTAAACTCTAGAGAATACTGCTGTAGAAAACTATCCCGGACACACTCAAGAAATTCGCTACCTTTCTGACAATTGCTAGTCTGCTTTTCCCAATCTATGTGAAGGTTAAAGTCCCCCATTAAGACCACTGTGCCTTTGTTACACGCTTGTCTAATCTCTGCATTTATACAATCTAGCACTTCAGAGCTGCTGCCAGGGGTCCTATACACAACTCCCACTATAGTCTTACATCCTTTCCTATTTTTCAATTCAACGCATAAGGTCTCTGTTAGCTGCTTACCCCTTCTTATATCCTCCTTTATCATTGAAGTGATTTCATCTCTAATCACTAAGGCTACTCCTCCCCCTCTTCCATTTTCCCTATCTCTCCTGTAGACCTTATAACCTGGTATATTTAGTTCCCAATCCTTACCATCCTGCAGCCATGTCTCAGTAATAGCTATCATGTCATACCCTCCAATTTGAATTTGTGCCTGTAGTTCATTTAATTTATTCCTTATACTCCGTGCATTTGTATATAGAACTCTTCATTGGGCCACACATCCTAGCCTGACCTTCAGCTTTGATGCTGGGTTAATCGCTTTACACCTTCTAGTTTTCACTTTATCTGTAGTGCCTAAAGTACACTCTCTTTCTGCTGCTCTACGCTTTTCCCTTTCATTTGTTCTTGAACAACCATTTGTATTGTAAATTGCCTCTGGGTCTTCCCCTCTCTTGCTGCTTTCAACTTTACTCTCTTCTGACTCCCCGTTCAGGTTCCCATCCTCCTGCCACTCTAGTTTAAACCCTCCCCAACAGCAGTAGCAAACCCCGCTGTGAGGATATTAGTCCCAGATCTGTTGAGGTGCAACCCGTCCGGCTTGTACAGGTCCCACCTTCCCCAGAATCGGTCCCAATTCCTCAGGAATCTAAATTGCTCCCTCCTGCACCAACCGTCCTGCACCAACCCTCCAGCCATGCATTCATCTGACCTATTCTCTTATTCCTATACTCACTAGCACATGGCACTGGGAGTAATCCTGAGATTACTACCCTTGAGGTCCTGCTTTTTAACTTATTTCCCAACTCCTTATATTCTGCTTGCAGGACCTCATCCCTCTTTTTACCTATGTCGTTGGTACCGATATGTACCACGACCTCTGGCTGTTCACCCTCCCCCTTCAGAATATCCAGCAGCCGCTCAGTGACATCCACGACCCTGGCACCAGGGAAGCAACATACCATCCTGGAATCATGTTTGCGGCTGCAGAAATGCCTGTCTGCTCCCCAACTATAGAATCCCCTAGCACAATTACTCTCTCGACCTTTCTCCTCCCCCCCTCCCCTGTACACCTGAGCCACCCATGGTGCTCTGGTCTTGGCTCTGGCTGCACTCTCCAGAGGAACCCAGAACTGAACACTGGTTGGAGAGTGAGATGCCCTCAGGGGACTCCTGCACTACCTGCCTGGTCCTCCTTGTCTGTCTGGCAGTCACCCAGTCCCTCTCTGCCTGCACTCTCTTAATCTAACGGGGTGACCATCAATCTCTTTGTTCTCCTTTGCTGAATTCTGAACTGCTCCCAATCCTCAGGCTTGCCGCTTTTTCTGGCAATTTTATATGTCTCCTCTTTGGATCTAATACTATCCCTAATTTCTTTTGTAAGCCATGGTTGAGCCACCTTTCCTGTTTTATTTTTGCGCCAGACAGGAATGAATAATTGTTGTAATTCCTGCACACGTTCTTTAAATATTAGCCATTGCCTATCCACCGTCATCCCTTTTAGTAAAGTTCCCCAATGTATCATAGCCAACTCGCACCTCATACTTTCGTAATTTCCTTTATTTAGATTCAGGACCTTAGTTTCGGATTCAACTACTTCACTCTCCATCTTAATGAGGAATTCTATCATATTATGGTCGCTCTTCCCTAAGGGACCCCGCACAACAAGATTGTTAATTAATCCTTTCTCATTGCACAATACCCAGTCTAGGATCGCCTGTTCTCTGGTTGGTTCCTCAATGTATTGGTCTAGAAAACCATCATGTACACACTCCAGGAATTCCTCCCCCACAGTATTATTGCTAATTTGGTTTGACCAATTTATATGTAGATTAAAGTCATCCATAATTATAGTTATACCCTTCTTGCTTGCGTCTCTAATTTCCTGTTAATGCCCTCCCCTACATCTCCACTACTGTTTGGGGGCCTATAGACAACCCCCACCAACGTTTTCTGCCCCTTGGTGTTTCTTAGCTCCACCCACAGAGATTCCACATCGTGATTTTCCGAGCCAATATCCTTCCTCACTATTGCATTGATTTCCTCCTTCACTAACAACGCTACCACACCTCCTTTCCCTTTTTGCCTGTCCTTCCTAAATATTGAATACCCCTGGATGTTCAGTTCCGATCCTTGGTCACCCTGCAGCCATGTCTACGTAATCGCAACTATATCATAACCGCTAATATCTATCTGCGCTGTTAATTCATCTAGCTTATTGCAAATGCTCCGCGCATTAAGACACAATGCCTTTAGACTTGTCTTTTTAAGATTGCTGGTCATCTTAGTTTTATTTTGCACTATGGACCTATTTGTTTATCGCCCTTGTTTTCTCTGCCTTCCACTATTGCTTCTTCCCTTTCTGTCTTTTGTTTCTATCCTTGTTTCCCCCTTCTCTGTCTCCCTGCTCAGGTTCCCATCCCCCTGCCATTCTAGTTTAAACCCTCCCCAATAGCACTAGCAAACACCCCCGCAAGGACATCTGTCCCGGTCCTGCTCGGGTGTAACCCGTCCCGCTTGCACAGGTCCCAACTTCCCCAGAACCGGTCCCAATGTCTCAGGAATCTAAATCCCTCCCTCCTACACCATCCCTGCAGCCATGCATTAATCTGGTCTATTCTCCTGTTCCTATACTCACTAGCACTTGGCACTGGTAGTAATCCTGAGATCACGACCCTTGAGGTCCTGCTTTTTAACTTATTTCCTAACTCCTTAAATTCACCTTGCAGGATCTCATCCCTTTTTTTTAACCTATGTCGTTGGTACCGATATGGACCACGACTACTGGCTGTTCACCCTCCCCCTCCAGAATACCCTGCAGCTGCTCAGTGACATCCTTGACCCTAGCACCTGTAATATCAAAGGGACATGATTTACCTGTATTGCCATCACAGTCGGCAAGGTACCATAAGGCTGCTGTTGCCCGTGAAACTGAACCCAAGAATAGCTTCTCCAGACAAAAGGGAATTAACGGGGACAAAACACTTCAATAAGTGATCTACACATCTTGGTTTATGTTGCGATGAAACAATGCGGCACTTCTCTCTCTTTCTCCATGACAAATGTAAGGAATTTTACAACACCAGGTTATAGAATCATAGAAGTTTACAACATGGAAACAGGCCCTTCGGCCCAACATGTCCATGTCGCCCAGTTTATACCACTAAGCTAGTCCCAATTGCCTGCACTTGGCCCATATCTCTCTATACCCATCTTACCCATGTAACTGTCCAAATGCTTTTTAAAAGACAAAATTGTACCCGCCTCTACTACTGCCTCTGGCAGCTCGTTCCAGACACTCACCACCCTTTGAGTGAAAAAATTGCCCCTCTGGACCCTTTTATATCTCTCCCCTCTCACCTTAAATCTATGCCCCCTCGTTATAGACTCCCCTACCTTTGGGAAAAGATTTTGACGATCTACCTTATCTATGCCCCTCATTATTTTATAGACTTCTATAAGATCACCCCTTAACCTCCTACTCTCCAGGGAAACAAGTCCCAGTCTATCTAACCTCTCCCTATAAGTCAAACCATCAAGTCCCGGTAGCATCCTAGTAAATCTTTTCTGCACTCTTTCTAGTTTAATAATATCCTTTCTATAGTAGGGTGACCAGAACTGTACACAGTATTCCAAGTGTGGCCTTACTAATGTCTTGTACAACTTCAATAAGACATCCCAACTCCTGTATTCAATGTTCTGACCAATGAAACCAAGCATGCTGAATGCCTTCTTCACCACCCTATCCACCTGTGACTCCACTTTCAAGGAGCTATGAACCTGTACTCCTAGATCTCTTTGTTCTATAACTCTCCCCAATGCCCTACCATCAACGGAGTAGCCATGATGTGGAGATGCCGGTGATGGACTGGGGTTGACAATTGTAAACAATTTTACAACACCAATTTTACAACACATCGTTGGACTATAACTTGGTGTTGTAAAATTGTTTACAATTAACGGAGTAGGTCCTGGTCCGATTCGATCTACCAAAATGCATCACCTCACATTTATCTAAATTAAACTCCATCTGCCATTCATCGGCCCACTGGCCCAATTTATCAAGATCCCGTTGCAATCCTAGATAACCTTCTTCACTGTCCACAATGCCACCAATCTTGGTGTCATCTGCAAACTTACTAACCATTCCTCCTAAATTCTCATCCAAATCATTAATATAAATAACAAATAACAGCAGACCCAGCACCGATCCCTGAGGCACACCGCTGGTCACAGGCCTCTAGTCTGAAAAACAACCCTCCACAACCACCCTCTGTCTTCTGTCGTCAAGCCAATTTTGTATCCAATTGGCTACCTCACCTTGGATCCCATGAGATTTAACCTTACCTAACAACCTACCATGCGGTCCCTTGTCAAAGGCTTTGCTAAAGTCCATATAGTCCAACTGTTTTATTTGAAAACCTGGTGTTGTAAGATTCCTTACATTTGTCAACCCCAGTCCATCACCGGCATCTCCACATCATTTCTCCATGACGGACACTAATGGTCTCTTTAGAAATATTTTCTCAGAGAGTTTTTTTGTAATTAACAATTTCAGCCGTAAAAAATGTAGCTTCTGACAGTCTGTGATCAAGCCAGAAGCTAACACTGTCTCTGCATCCCGCTCGGACTCCACCAAAACATGAGCGCACAATTGCTCATTTTCAGCTCTTCACAACGAGACCACCTCTCAAATATTATCCTGAAAGAGCATCGCACTTTATACCAATGGGGGAGGCGCCAACAGCTCGTAATATCGAACAACAGGTCCACAGTGTTTCCTCAGTTTGCAATAATTGTAACCTTTCAAAATCCGACATTCATTTTACAACAGAAATATTTCAGATGTGTGGAGAAATGTGAATAACTTTTTGCGGGCGATAAGATGATAAATGAAAACATTTTCCTTTTCACGGAGTGAAGAAGAAGTTTGAGCAACTTTTCTCTCCGCCCCGCCCCTATATTAATATTAATGAGTCGAACCTGGGCCGGCGTTCGTAGCCCCGCCTCCTACAGTGACGTTTCAGGGAGACGTGGATCACGTCGCACACGCGGCGCCGGTGACGTCGGGTTGAAGTATCCCTTTTGTGAGGCGAGTTGTCGCCGGGCGCGGTGGCGCGCGCCTGTAATCCGGCCGCTCGGAGGCTGAGGCTGTCGGATCGCTTGAGGCCAGGAGTTCTGGGCTGCTGCGGACTGTGCCGATCAGGTGTCCTCACTAAGTTGGGCGTCAATATGGTGTCCCCGGAGGAATCCAGGATCACCAGGTTGTGTAAAGAGGGGTGAATCGGCCCAGGTCGGAAACGGAGCAGGTCAAAGCCCCCGTGCTCATCAGTAGTCGGATCGCGCCTGTGAATAGACGTTGCAGTGCAGCCTGGTTGACACAGTGAAACATAGTCTCTTTTTATCCACCCCACAAGTAACATTTCCTTCTTTATTCTCACACAAAATTATTATCTCTCCGCCCCTCAAAATTACCACCACTTCAACAATGCAGAACTTTCATCCTTTAAAAACACAACGAAAGATCACCTGGAAAAAGATACATTCACCCAACAGTCTTACTTACATAAATATACACCTGTTTCTGAACTATTTCATTATTATCACATTGCTCCGATTTGCTTTTCAGGAATTATACTGCCGAAACGACACAACGTTCCTAATAATTATAAATGATTTTCATTCACATTTCAAAAACTTGCGATGGTGTTGTGTTTCCCGAGATAATAACGTGGAACTGAACTAAATTTACGGACGGAATTGCAAATTTGCAGCTTGCATTCAAGCCTGTTCAAACGGATCAATGTTACTGCTCTCTGCTGCTCAGTCATTTTATTGCACTAGAAAAAAATTGGTATTACAGCTGTTGTACCAGTAATGACACCAAGGGAGCGCCAACTTCATCCTAATCGTGCGACCTCGGCACTTACGCCTGCAGCAGACTCACTTTAAAAGTCAACCTTATAAGCATAACTGCATACATTTGCTACTTTACTATTTATAAAAGCTTCATAGAACAATTATCGAGGTGTAAATTTTAATGCTTCATTATGCTGAAAAGGAACGAGAAAGCATATAGACGTTATCAAAAAAGGCAGGAAGACTTGATAGCAGAGAGTAAGAGTTCAACCACGTACAAACACAAAATCAATACTTTATCTATATACTGATGGCTACGACTATATATAGTTTCGTCTATATTTCAAACTGTCCACAGAGGAACAATGTTACTGAAACGTTGCAAAGTATGTAAGTTAATTGATTCAGAAAAAATGATAAACGTGAGGGCAACAAGGACACAAGTTGGAACTTAATATTACCGAGAAGGTAATATAGTTACAAATAAAACTTGTTGATGGGCGTTTTCTTCACTGGTTATTTCTAAACACATCTATATTGAAAAAACTGGTTGAACAATATCATAGTTTAGTTTAAAGCAATTTGCCCCACTTATAATTTCAAAAGGTGAAGTGCAACATGCTCATTCTTGGAGTTCTTGACACTATTTAGGTATGCGAATTCTGGTTGGATGTATTCCCGGAGGTTTCATTACATGGCCTCCTGCCTCCAACTGCCCCACCTAGTCAGGTTTTCCCTTCTCCAATGTTTTTAAAGCTAACAAACAAAGGTGTTCAAAGAAAATGAAAAGAAACATTTTTTTAATGCGCCTATGATTTTTATCCTTGGTTGCTTGCAGCAGTGTCCAGGAGACTCCAGGACAATCTTGGAGGGTTAGCAAACCTAGATGGGAGAATAACAGGACCAGTGAGAGTGCTTGCTTTCCAGGAGTACAAGGTGACATTGACGGAACCCACGTTATTGTAAAAGCCCCTTTCATTGAGATGGCATCATTTATGAAGAGGGGAAGGTTCCACACTATCAATGTTCAACTTGTCTGTGAACACCAGTACCAGTCTGTGTGTGTAAATGTCCGATACTCTTGCAGCTCCCTTCGTTCTGAAGCAGCCAGCCATATTTCAAGGGCCTGCCTTCTACCAGAGTTGTATTTGAGCACACAATAGGGCTTCTGAAATCATGCCTGGACCACTCAGGATGAGCCTTGCAGACATCCCCTTCAAGGGTCTCCAGGTTAATTGTCATGTGCTATATGCTCTACAACCTGGCTCTGCCACGAGGAACAGACATTCAGGAGCCCAAAGAAGAGATGTCAGATGAGAGATAGTTTTCCGGGAGTTGAACAACCAAACTCCAGCTACAAGTGGATTCCCAGGGAGCACTTATGGCAAGCTCCGCACTGAACTGTGATCCTGACGAGGACCAGTTTCCGACTGCTGTTCCACGGTTGTTGCGGGGCCCTTGCGGAAGATCATCATCTTCATGAAAACTCTGCTTGGCCATGAAGGAGCTCACAGGTGTTTCACTGTTCTGAGAGGCAGCTGTATCACCAGGAGTCTTTGTGCCTGCTATCTGGCTCCTGGCACTACATCTGTCCAACCGCTGGATTGCTGATTGGCACTCGCAATGGCTTGACAGACATCAGACAAGGCATGGACTTTTACATTTTCTAATCAATCAAAATCCCTAGAGATTGCTTTTCCCACCCAGTTGCCCAAGGTTGCCAGTGTAGAGGGAAGGGATGCCAAACAGCAATCCATGCCAGCACCAGGACACCCTCCATCAGGGGTATCCCCCACTCTTCTTGTGACTGCCACTGCTCATGAAGTAGCCTGCAGTGACTGAAAGCCATCCCCAATTGCAGAGTTAATGTCAGCAGCTGAGTTGGAGGAGGGTGTCAAGGGTTGATAGATGTTTCTGAGTTTCAGGGACCAACTTGTTCTTCATCCTCATCCTCTGCTCTTCTGCATTTTCTTGGCTGGTCAAGGGACCGAAAGCATTACAATATTTTTTTTATTCGTTCATGGGATGTGGATGTTGCTGGTGAGGCCAGCATTTATTGCCCATCCCTAATTGCCCTTGAGAAGGTGGTGGTGAGCCTCCTTCTTGAACCGCTGCAGTCCGTGTGAAGATTCTCCCACAGTGCTGTTAGGTAGGGAGTTCAGGATTTTGACCCAGCGGCGATGAAGGAACGGTGATATATTTCCAAGTCGTGATGGTGTGTGACTTGGAGGGGAACGTGCACGTGGTGTCGTTCCCATGTGCCTGCTGCTCTTGTCCTTCTAGGTGGTAGAGGTTGCAGGTTTGGGAGGTGCTGTCGAAGAAGCTTTGGCGAGTTGCTACAGTGCATCCTGTAGATGGTACACACTGCAGCCACGTGCGCCAGTGGTGAAGGGAGTGAATGTTTAGGGTGGTGTATGTGGTGCCAATCAAGCTGGTTGCATTGTCCTGGATGGTGTCGAGCTTCTTGAGTGTTGGTGGAGCTGCACTCATCCAAGCAAGTGGAGAGTATTCCATCACACTCCTGACTTGTGCCTTGTCGATGTTGGAAAGGCTTTGTGGAGTCAGGAGGTGAGTCACTCACCAAAGAATACCCAGCCTCTGATCTGCTCTTGTAGCCACAGTATTTATGTGGCTGGTCCAGTTAAGTTTCTGGTCAATGGTGACCCCTAGGATGTTGATGGTGGGGGATTCGGCGGAGGTAATGCCGTTAAATGTCAAGGGGAGGTGGTTAGACTCTCTCTTGTTGGAGATGGTCATTGCCTGGCACTTGTCTGGCGTGAATGTTACTTGCCACTTATCAGCCCAAGCCTGGATGTTATCCAGGTCTTGCTGCATGCAGGCACGGACTGCTTCATTATCTGAGGGGTTGCGAATGGAACTGAACACTGTGCAATCATCAGCAAACATCCCCATTCCTGACCTTACGATGGAGGGAAGGTCATTGATGAAGCAGCTGAAGATGGTTGGGCCTCGGACACTGCCCTGAGAAACTCCTGCAGCAATGTCCGGTTGAATTATCCCTTTTGTGAGCCCAGTTATCGCCGGGCACGGTGGCACGTGCCTCTAATCCAGCTGCTCGGAGGCTGAGGCTATCGGATCACTTGAGGCCAGGAGTTCTGGGCTGCTGCGGACTGTGCCGATCAGGTGTCCTCACAAAGTTGGGCGTCAATATGGTGTCCCCGGAGGAATCCAGGATCACCAGGTTGTGTAAAGAGGGGTGAATCGGCCCAGGTCGGAAACGGAGCAGGTCAAAGCCCCCGTGCTCATCAGTAGTGGGATCGCGCCTGTGAATGGACGTTGCAGTGCAGCCTGGTTGACACAGTGAAACATAGTCTCTTTTTATCCACCCCACAAGTTACATTTCCTTCTTTATTCTCACACAAAATTATTATCTCTCCGCCCCTCAAAATTACCACCACTTCAACAATGCAGAACTTTCATCCTTTAAAAACACAACGAAAGATCACCTGGAAAAAGATACATTCACCCAACAGTCTTACATAAATATACACCTGTTTCTGAACTATTTCATTATTATCACATTGCTCCGATTTGCTTTTCAGGAATTATACTGCCGAAACGACACAACGTTCCTAATAATTATAAATGATTTTCATTCACATTTCAAAAACTTGCGATGGTGTTGTGTTTCCCGAGATAATAACGTGGAACTGAACTAAATTTACGGACGGAATTGCAAATTTGCAGCTTGCATTCAAGCCTGTTCAAACGGATCAATGTTACTGCTCTCTGCTGCTCAGTCGTTTTATTGCACTAGAAAAAAATTGGTATTACGGCTGTTGTACCAGTAATGACACCAAGGGAGCGCCAACTTCATCCTCATCGTGCGACCTCGGCACTTACGCCTGCAGCAGACTCACTTTAAAAGTCAACCTTATAAGCATAACTGCATACATTTGCTACTTTACTATTTAAAAAAGCTTCATAGAACAATTATCGAGGTGTAAATTTTAATGCTTCATTATGCTGAAAAGGAACGAGAAAGCATATAGACGTTATCAAAAAAGGCAGGAAGACTTGATAGCAGAGAGTAAGAGTTCAACCACGTACAAACACAAAATCAATACTTTATCTATATACTGATGGCTACGACTATATATAGTTTCGTCTATATTTCAAACTGTCCACAGAGGAACAATGTTACTGAAACGTTGCAAAGTATGTAAGTTAATTGATTCAGAAAAAATGATAAACGTGAGGGCAACAAGGACACAAGTTGGAACTTAATATTACCGAGAAGGTAATATAGTTACAAATAAAACTTGTTGATGGGCGTTTTCTTCACTGGTTATTTCTAAACACATCTATATTGAAAAAACTGGTTGAACAATATCATAGTTTAGTTTAAAGCAATTTGCCCCACTTATAATTTCAAAAGGTTAAGTGCAACATGCTCATTCTTGGAGTTCTTGACACTATTTAGGTATGCGAATTCTGGTTGGATGTATTCCCGGAGGTTTCATTACATGGCCTGCTGCCTCCAACTGCCCCACCTAGTCAGGTTTTCCCTTCTCCAATGTTTTTAAAGCTAACAAACAAAGGTGTTCAAAGAAAATGAAAAGAAACATTTTTTTAATGCGCCTATGATTTTTATCCTTGGTTGCTTGCAGCAGTGTCCAGGAGACTCCAGGACAATCTTGGAGGGTTAGCAAACCTAGATGGGAGAATAACAGGACCAGTGAGAGTGCTTGCTTTCCAGGAGTACAAGGTGACATTGACGGAACCCACGTTATTGTAAAAGCCCCTTTCATTGAGATGGCATCATTTATGAAGAGGGGAAGGTTCCACACTATCAATGTTCAACTTGTCTGTGAACACCAGTACCAGTCTGTGTGTGTAAATGTCCGATACTCTTGCAGCTCCCTTCGTTCTGAAGCAGCCAGCCATATTTCAAGGGCCTGCCTTCTACCAGAGTTGTATTTGAGCACACAATAGGGCTTCTGAAATCATGCCTGGACCACTCAGGATGAGCCTTGCAGACATCCCCTTCAAGGGTCTCCAGGTTAATTGTCATGTGCTATATGCTCTACAACCTGGCTCTGCCACGAGGAACAGACATTCAGGAGCCCAAAGAAGAGATGTCAGATGAGAGATAGTTTTCCGGGAGTTGAACAACCAAACTCCAGCTACAAGTGGATTCCCAGGGAGCACTTATGGCAAGCTCCGCACTGAACTGTGATCCTGACGAGGACCAGTTTCCGACTGCTGTTCCACGGTTGTTGCGGGGCCCTTGCGGAAGATCATCATCTTCATGAAAACTCTGCTTGGCCATGAAGGAGCTCACAGGTGTTTCACTGTTCTGAGAGGCAGCTGTATCACCAGGAGTCTTTGTGCCTGCTATCTGGCTCCTGGCACTACATCTGTCCAACCGCTGGATTGCTGATTGGCACTCGCAATGGCTTGACAGACATCAGACAAGGCATGGACTTTTACATTTTCTAATCAATCAAAATCCCTAGAGATTGCTTTTCCCACCCAGTTGCCCAAGGTTGCCAGTGTAGAGGGAAGGGATGCCAAACAGCAATCCATGCCAGCACCAGGACACCCTCCATCAGGGGTATCCCCCACTCTTCTTGTGACTGCCACTGCTCATGAAGTAGCCTGCAGTGACTGAAAGCCATCCCCAATTGCAGAGTTAATGTCAGCAGCTGAGTTGGAGGAGGGTGTCAAGGGTTGATAGATGTTTCTGAGTTTCAGGGACCAACTTGTTCTTCATCCTCATCCTCTGCTCTTCTGCATTTTCTTGGCTGGTCAAGGGACCGAAAGCATTACAATATTTTTTTTATTCGTTCATGGGATGTGGATGTTGCTGGTGAGGCCAGCATTTATTGCCCATCCCTAATTGCCCTTGAGAAGGTGGTGGTGAGCCTCCTTCTTGAACCGCTGCAGTCCGTGTGAAGATTCTCCCACAGTGCTGTTAGGTAGGGAGTTCAGGATTTTGACCCAGCGGCGATGAAGGAACGGTGATATATTTCCAAGTCGTGATGGTGTGTGACTTGGAGGGGAACGTGCACGTGGTGTCGTTCCCATGTGCCTGCTGCTCTTGTCCTTCTAGGTGGTAGAGGTTGCAGGTTTGGGAGGTGCTGTCGAAGAAGCTTTGGCGAGTTGCTACAGTGCATCCTGTAGATGGTACACACTGCAGCCACGTGAGCCAGTGGTGAAGGGAGTGAATGTTTAGGGTGGTGTATGTGGTGCCAATCAAGCTGGTTGCATTGTCCTGGATGGTGTCGAGCTTCTTGAGTGTTGGTGGAGCTGCACTCATCCAAGCAAGTGGAGAGTATTCCATCACACTCCTGACTTGTGCCTTGTCGATGTTGGAAAGGCTTTGTGGAGTCAGGAGGTGAGTCACTCACCAAAGAATACCCAGCCTCTGATCTGCTCTTGTAGCCACAGTATTTATGTGGCTGGTCCAGTTAAGTTTCTGGTCAATGGTGACCCCTAGGATGTTGATGGTGGGGGATTCGGCGGAGGTAATGCCGTTAAATGTCAAGGGGAGGTGGTTAGACTCTCTCTTGTTGGAGATGGTCATTGCCTGGCACTTGTCTGGCGTGAATGTTACTTGCCACTTATCAGCCCAAGCCTGGATGTTATCCAGGTCTTGCTGCATGCAGGCACGGACTGCTTCATTATCTGAGGGGTTGCGAATGGAACTGAACACTGTGCAATCATCAGCAAACATCCCCATTCCTGACCTTACGATGGAGGGAAGGTCATTGATGAAGCAGCTGAAGATGGTTGGGCCTCGGACACTGCCCTGAGAAACTCCTGCAGCAATGTCCGGTTGAATTATCCCTTTTGTGAGCCCAGTTGTCGCCGGGCATGGTGGCACGTGCCTCTAATCCAGCTGCTCGGAGGCTGAGGCTATCGGATCGCTTGAGGCCAGGAGTTCTGGGCTGCTGCGGACTGTGCCGATCAGGTGTCCTCACAAAGTTGGGCGTCAATATGGTGTCCCCGGAGGAATCCAGGATCACCAGGTTGTGTAAAGAGGGGTGAATCGGCCCAGGTCGGAAACGGAGCAGGTCAAAGCCCCCGTGCTCATCAGTAGTGGGATCGTGCCTGTGAATAGACGTTGCAGTGCAGCCTGGTTGACACAGTGAAACATAGTCTCTTTTTATCCACCCCACAAGTTACATTTCCTTCTTTATTCTCACACAAAATTATTATCTCTCCGCCCCTCAAAATTACCACCACTTCAACAATGCAGAACTTTCATCCTTTAAAAACACAACGAAAGATCACCTGGAAAAAGATACATTCACCCAACAGTCTTACATAAATATACACCTGTTTCTGAACTATTTCATTATTATCACATTTGCTTTTCAGGAATTATACTGCCGAAACGACACAACGTTCCTAATAATTATAAATGATTTTCATTCACATTTCAAAAACTTGCGATGGTGTTGTGTTTCCCGAGATAATAACGTGGAACTGAACTAAATTTACGGACGGAATTGCAAATTTGCAGCTTGCATTCAAGCCTGTTCAAACGGATCAATGTTACTGCTCTCTGCTGCTCAGTCGTTTTATTGCACTAGAAAAAAATTGGTATTACGGCTGTTGTACCAGTAATGACACCAAGGGAGCGCCAACTTCATCCTAATCGTGCGACCTCGGCACTTACGCCTGCAGCAGACTCACTTTAAAAGTCAACCTTATAAGCATAACTGCATACATTTGCTACTTTACTATTTAAAAAAGCTTCATAGAACAATTATCGAGGTGTAAATTTTAATGCTTCATTATGCTGAAAAGGAACGAGAAAGCATATAGACGTTATCAAAAAAGGCAGGAAGACTTGATAGCAGAGAGTAAGAGTTCAACCACGTACAAACACAAAATCAATACTTTATCTATATACTGATGGCTACGACTATATATAGTTTCGTCTATATTTCAAACTGTCCACAGAGGAACAATGTTACTGAAACGTTGCAAAGTATGTAAGTTAATTGATTCAGAAAAAATGATAAACGTGAGGACAACAAGGACACAAGTTGGAACTTAATATTACCGAGAAGGTAATATAGTTACAAATAAAACATAAGGACTTGTTGATGGGCGTTTTCTTCACTGGTTATTTCTAAACACATCTATATTGAAAAAACTAGTTGAACAATATCATAGTTTAGTTTAAAGCAATTTGCCCCACTTATAATTTCAAAAGGTTAAGTGCAACATGCTCATTCTTGGAGTTCTTGACACTATTTAGGTATGCGAATTCTGGTTGGATGTATTCCCGGAGGTTTCATTACATGGCCTCCTGCCTCCAACTGCCCCACCTAGTCAGGTTTTCCCTTCTCCAATGTTTTTAAAGCTAACAAACAAAGGTGTTCAAAGAAAATGAAAAGAAACATTTTTTTAATGCCCCTATGATTTTTATCCTTGGTTGCTTGCAGCAGTGTCCAGGAGACTCCAGGACAATCTTGGAGGGTTAGCAAACCTAGATGGGAGAATAACAGGACCAGTGAGAGTGCTTGCTTTCCAGGAGTACAAGGTGACATTGACGGAACCCACGTTATTGTAAAAGCCCCTTTCATTGAGATGGCATCATTTATGAAGAGGGGAAGGTTCCACACTATCAATGTTCACCTTGTCTGTGAACACCAGTACCAGTCTGTGTGTGTAAATGTCCGATACTCTTGCAGCTCCCTTCGTTCTGAAGCAGCCAGCCATATTTCAAGGGCCTGCCTTCTACCAGAGTTGTATTTGAGCACACAATAGGGCTTCTGAAATCATGCCTGGACCACTCAGGATGAGCCTTGCAGACATCCCCTTCAAGGGTCTCCAGGTTAATTGTCATGTGCTATATGCTCTACAACCTGGCTCTGCCATGAGGAACAGACATTCAGGAGCCCAAAGAAGAGATGTCAGATGAGAGATAGTTTTCCGGGAGTTGAACAACCAAACTCCAGCTACAAGTGGATTCCCAGGGAGCACTTATGGCAAGCTCCGCACTGAACTGTGATCCTGACGAGGACCAGTTTCCGACTGCTGTTCCACGGTTGTTGCGGGGCCCTTGCGGAAGATCATCATCTTCATGAAAACTCTGCTTGGCCATGAAGGAGCTCACAGGTGTTTCACTGTTCTGAGAGGCAGCTGTATCACCAGGAGTCTTTGTGCCTGCTATCTGGCTCCTGGCACTACATCTGTCCAACCGCTGGATTGCTGATTGGCACTCGCAATGGCTTGACAGACATCAGACAAGGCATGGACTTTTACATTTTCTAATCAATCAAAATCCCTAGAGATTGCTTTTCCCACCCAGTTGCCCAAGGTTGCCAGTGTAGAGGGAAGGGATGCCAAACAGCAATCCATGCCAGCACCAGGACACCCTCCATCAGGGGTATCCCCCACTCTTCTTGTGACTGCCACTGCTCATGAAGTAGCCTGCAGTGACTGAAAGCCATCCCCAATTGCAGAGTTAATGTCAGCAGCTGAGTTGGAGGAGGGTGTCAAGGGTTGATAGATGTTTCTGAGTTTCAGGGACCAACTTGTTCTTCATCCTCATCCTCTGCTCTTCTGCATTTTCTTGGCTGGTCAAGGGACCGAAAGCATTACAATATTTTTTTTATTCGTTCATGGGATGTGGATGTTGCTGGTGAGGCCAGCATTTATTGCCCATCCCTAATTGCCCTTGAGAAGGTGGTGGTGAGCCTCCTTCTTGAACCGCTGCAGTCCGTGTGAAGATTCTCCCACAGTGCTGTTAGGTAGGGAGTTCAGGATTTTGACCCAGCGGCGATGAAGGAACGGTGATATATTTCCAAGTCGTGATGGTGTGTGACTTGGAGGGGAACGTGCAGGTGGTGTCGTTCCCATGTGCCTGCTGCTCTTGTCCTTCTAGGTGGTAGAGGTTGCAGGTTTGGGAGGTGCTGTCGAAGAAGCTTTGGCGAGTTGCTACAGTGCATCCTGTAGATGGTACACACTGCAGCCACGTGTGCCAGTGGTGAAGGGAGTGAATGTTTAGGGTGGTGTATGTGGTGCCAATCAAGCTGGTTGCATTGTCCTGGATGGTGTCGAGCTTCTTGAGTGTTGGTGGAGCTGCACTCATCCAAGCAAGTGGAGAGTATTCCATCACACTCCTGACTTGTGCCTTGTCGATGTTGGAAAGGCTTTGTGGAGTCAGGAGGTGAGTCACTCACCAAAGAATACCCAGCCTCTGATCTGCTCTTGTAGCCACAGTATTTATGTGGCTGGTCCAGTTAAGTTTCTGGTCAATGGTGACCCCTAGGATGTTGATGGTGGGGGATTCGGCGGAGGTAATGCCGTTAAATGTCAAGGGGAGGTGGTTAGACTCTCTCTTGTTGGAGATGGTCATTGCCTGGCACTTGTCTGGCGTGAATGTTACTTGCCACTTATCAGCCCAAGCCTGGATGTTATCCAGGTCTTGCTGCATGCAGGCACGGACTGCTTCATTATCTGAGGGGTTGCGAATGGAACTGAACACTGTGCAATCATCAGCAAACATCCCCATTCCTGACCTTACGATGGAGGGAAGGTCATTGATGAAGCAGCTGAAGATGGTTGGGCCTCGGACACTGCCCTGAGAAACTCCTGCAGCAATGTCCGGTTGAATTATCCCTTTTGTGAGCCCAGTTGTCGCCGGGCACGGTGGCACGTGCCTCTAATCCAGCTGCTCGGAGGCTGAGGCTATTGGATCGCTTGAGGCCAGGAGTTCTGGGCTGCTGCGGACTGTGCCGATCAGGTGTCCTCACAAAGTTGGGCGTCAATATGGTGTCCCCGGAGGAATCCAGGATCACCAGGTTGTGTAAAGAGGGGTGAATCGGCCCAGGTCGGAAACGGAGCAGGTCAAAGCCCCCGTGCTCATCAGTAGTGGGATCGTGCCTGTGAATAGACGTTGCAGTGCAGCCTGGTTGACACAGTGAAACATAGTCTCTTTTTATCCACCCCACAAGTTACATTTCCTTCTTTATTCTCACACAAAATTATTATCTCTCCGCCCCTCAAAATTACCACCACTTCAACAATGCAGAACTTTCATCCTTTAAAAACACAACGAAAGATCACCTGGAAAAAGATACATTCACCCAACAGTCTTACATAAATATACACCTGTTTCTGAACTATTTCATTATTATCACATTGCTCCGATTTGCTTTTCAGGAATTATACTGCCGAAACGACACAACGTTCCTAATAATTATAAATGATTTTCATTCACATTTCAAAAACTTGCGATGGTGTTGTGTTTCCCGAGATAATAACGTGGAACTGAACTAAATTTACGGACGGAATTGCAAATTTGCAGCTTGCATTCAAGCCTGTTCAAACGGATCAATGTTACTGCTCTCTGCTGCTCAGTCCTTTTATTGCACTAGAAAAAAATTGGTATTACGGCTGTTGTACCAGTAATGACACCAAGGGAGCGCCAACTTCATCCTAATCGTGCGACCTCGGCACTTACGCCTGCAGCAGACTCACTTTAAAAGTCAACCTTTTAAGCATAACTGCATACATTTGCTACTTTACTATTTAAAAAAGCTTCATAGAACAATTATCGAGGTGTAAATTTTAATGCTTCATTATGCTGAAAAGGAACGAGAAAGCATATAGACGTTATCAAAAAAGGCAGGAAGACTTGATAGCAGAGAGTAAGAGTTCAACCACGTACAAACACAAAATCAATACTTTATCTATATACTGATGGCTACGACTATATATAGTTTCGTCTATATTTCAAACTGTCCACAGAGGAACAATGTTACTGAAACGTTGCAAAGTATGTAAGTTAATTGATTCAGAAAAAATGATAAACGTGAGGGCAACAAGGACACAAGTTGGAACTTAATATTACCGAGAAGGTAATATAGTTACAAATAAAATTTGTTGATGGGCGTTTTCTTCACTGGTTATTTCTAAACACATCTATATTGAAAAAACTGGTTGAACAATATCATAGTTTAGTTTAAAGCAATTTGCCCCACTTATAATTTCAAAAGGTGAAGTGCAACATGCTCATTCTTGGAGTTCTTGACACTATTTAGGTATGCGAATTCTGGTTGGATGTATTCCCGGAGGTTTCATTACATGGCCTCCTGCCTCCAACTGCCCCACCTAGTCAGGTTTTCCCTTCTCCAATGTTTTTAAAGCTAACAAACAAAGGTGTTCAAAGAAAATGAAAAGAAACATTTTTTTAATGCGCCTATGATTTTTATCCTTGGTTGCTTGCAGCAGTGTCCAGGAGACTCCAGGACAATCTTGGAGGGTTAGCAAACCTAGATGGGAGAATAACAGGACCAGTGAGAGTGCTTGCTTTCCAGGAGTACAAGGTGACATTGACGGAACCCACGTTATTGTAAAAGCCCCTTTCATTGAGATGGCATCATTTATGAAGAGGGGAAGGTTCCACACTATCAATGTTCAACTTGTCTGTGAACACCAGTACCAGTCTGTGTGTGTAAATGTCCGATACTCTTGCAGCTCCCTTCGTTCTGAAGCAGCCAGCCATATTTCAAGGGCCTGCCTTCTACCAGAGTTGTATTTGAGCACACAATAGGGCTTCTGAAATCATGCCTGGACCACTCAGGATGAGCCTTGCAGACATCCCCTTCAAGGGTCTCCAGGTTAATTGTCATGTGCTATATGCTCTACAACCTGGCTCTGCCACGAGGAACAGACATTCAGGAGCCCAAAGAAGAGATGTCAGATGAGAGATAGTTTTCCGGGAGTTGAACAACCAAACTCCAGCTACAAGTGGATTCCCAGGGAGCACTTATGGCAAGCTCCGCACTGAACTGTGATCCTGACGAGGACCAGTTTCCGACTGCTGTTCCACGGTTGTTGCGGGGCCCTTGCGGAAGATCATCATCTTCATGAAAACTCTGCTTGGCCATGAAGGAGCTCACAGGTGTTTCACTGTTCTGAGAGGCAGCTGTATCACCAGGAGTCTTTGTGCCTGCTATCTGGCTCCTGGCACTACATCTGTCCAACCGCTGGATTGCTGATTGGCACTCGCAATGGCTTGACAGACATCAGACAAGGCATGGACTTTTACATTTTCTAATCAATCAAAATCCCTAGAGATTGCTTTTCCCACCCAGTTGCCCAAGGTTGCCAGTGTAGAGGGAAGGGATGCCAAACAGCAATCCATGCCAGCACCAGGACACCCTCCATCAGGGGTATCCCCCACTCTTCTTGTGACTGCCACTGCTCATGAAGTAGCCTGCAGTGACTGAAAGCCATCCCCAATTGCAGAGTTAATGTTAGCAGCTGAGTTGGAGGAGGGTGTCAAGGGTTGATAGATGTTTCTGAGTTTCAGGGACCAACTTGTTCTTCATCCTCATCCTCTGCTCTTCTGCATTTTCTTGGCTGGTCAAGGGACCGAAAGCATTACAATATTTTTTTTATTCGTTCATGGGATGTGGATGTTGCTGGTGAGGCCAGCATTTATTGCCCATCCCTAATTGCCCTTGAGAAGGTGGTGGTGAGCCTCCTTCTTGAACCGCTGCAGTCCGTGTGAAGATTCTCCCACAGTGCTGTTAGGGAGGGAGTTCAGGATTTTGACCCAGCGGCGATGAAGGAACGGTGATATATTTCCAAGTCGTGATGGTGTGTGACTTGGAGGGGAACGTGCACGTGGTGTCGTTCCCATGTGCCTGCTGCTCTTGTCCTTCTAGGTGGTAGAGGTTGCAGGTTTGGGAGGTGCTGTCGAAGAAGCTTTGGCGAGTTGCTACAGTGCATCCTGTAGATGGTACACACTGCAGCCACGTGTGCCAGTGGTGAAGGGA